>NC_083294.1:13041106-13341106 GCF_963506605.1 Zootoca vivipara | reverse complement strand
CTGGTACCAGAGCCTGCAATAAACCCAGATGCCAACTTTGCTGCCACATACACTCGGACAAAACCATTACTGGCCCCAACAACATCAAACATACCATCTCAGGACTATTTAATTGCTCATCTTCTAACATTGTGTATGCCATCAAATGCCAACAGTGCCCCTCAGCACTGGACAAACAGATCAAACCCTATGCCAAAGGATAAATCGACATAAATCTGACATCAGGAATCACAAGACAGAGAAGCCAGTAGGAGAACACTTCAGTCTCCCAGGACATTCTATACAAGATCTCAAAGTAGTTGTCTTGTTACAAAAGAATTTAAGAAATAGACTGGAAAGAGAAGTTGCTGAATTGCAACTTATTACCAAACTTAAAACCATGGAGAGACCTGGTCTGAATAGAGACATTGGATTCTTATCTCATTATACATGATAAAGCTATATTTTTAGCCATCTCACCCCTTGCTTTTTCCTGTAAGACCAATTGCCGTTGTTAACAGTCATCAACAGGTTTACCACACCTATCAGCCAATCACCCATTCCCACCACCCTTCTGAGTAATACCCCTCCCCACCCTCTCACTATATATAAGGGTTTGGTGACTTCCGTTTCAGTGTATCTGAAGAAGTGTGCATGCACACGAAAGCTCATACCAACGACAAACTTCGTTGGTCTCTTAAGGTGCTACTGGAAGAAATTTTTTAATTTTGTTTCGACTACATCAGACCAACACGGCTACCTACCTGTAACTAGAACTAGGGAACGTAGAAAGTGTTTTGAGCAACAAAATTGCTGGAGGGTATTAGACGGAGGCCAAATCTTCGGTCAGGGCAGGTATCAGCTTTGAAATAAGCATTGCTGCTCAATGAACTGTGTGGTTGTGCAGAAGTGATACTTTACTTCCTGTTCCACTCAGGAACGTGAGCGAATATGAAGCAAGATAAGATTTCCTGTTAATTATTAAATGTGTGGGCGTGGGTCTCTCTCCATAGATTTTTGCGCAGCAGTCCATAAAATCCTTGTGCTTTCTTTTTTTTACTGAGTTGCTCTCTGCTGTCCCAGTAAGTCAGTATTCCTTCTGTACCAGCAAATGCCTCTGTGATTCCAAACTCCCTTCCGATCCAAGCATCATCCTGCAAGACTAATCGGTTCTCCGCCATCCAATATATCCAATCCCTCAAATCAATAGATCTGCCCGACCTCTTCCACTCCCTTCCAGACCTTTATCAAACGAGTTGGAGCCAAAGAAAGGAGTACACATAAATCTCTCCTGCTGTAAATATATCACAAGTCCACATGCCAGGGCCTTTTCAGTTACAGTTCTTGATTGCCTGGGTAATTATGGGAAGGGTCTGGTTCATGGGGAACATCCAGATCAGGAGTCAGAAACCTTTTAGCAGATTGAGGGCCACATTCCTTTCTGGGCAACCTTCTGGGGCCTGAGTGCCAGCGGTGGGCAGGGACAGAAGCAGAGGTGGGCAGAGCACTAACGCAAACCATAGCTTTATACAGTACATTTGTTTCTATACACGCTCACACACCCCTCTTTATCTTCCATCCAGAGGAGCAAGAGGCATTATTGGAGTAGAACAGGGCCAGTGAGTAACTTGTAAGAACAAGCTGAAAGGTTGGAGACTTAGCGCTAACCCATAATAATCAAATGCTATATTTAACTCATATTGGTACCCATTACAGCATTCCAACACCGCCTGGCATAATTCACAAACATTGCCCTTCAAATAATTCTCTCATAATGGCACTAGATGGGCAATAAAAGCATTAGTACAAATTGAGGAGCGTTTTGAGACAAGCCCTCTTAACGGCAGGCCATGCAGTTTCATTCTTGCTTGGAGGGCGGCGAAAGTAAAAACAAAAATGGAACAGACTTTCCACTTTTCTCAACCCTTTCACCTCATGCAATTCTCCCCCCACCTCCACCCTGCAACCTATGTACCACCTTCTCCCCAAAGTGTGTTTACACCAGGGGTCAGCAAACTTTTTCAGCAGGGGGCCAGTCCACTGTCCCTCAGATCTTGTGGGGGGCCAGACTATATTTGTGGGGGTGGGGATGGGAAATGAACGAATTCCCATGCCCCACAAATAACCCAGATGCATTTTAAATAAAAGGACACATTCTACTCATGTAAAAACATGCTGATTCCCATACCACGGGCCAATTTAGAAGGCGATTGGGCCAGCCCCAGCCCCCGGGCCATAGTTTGCATACCCATGGTTTACACCCTTTAGGGGGGGAAAAGAAAGAAAAGACTACCTACAGTTATCTGTATTTTATCTAAAAGCAGCTGGGAGGCATTTACAGCAAGGAAAAGGGCATATGGGGAGAGCGCTAAGAAGCCTCTCTCTACCCCATTTCCAATGTTTGGCTTAAAAGGCAACCATGGGAGGAAGCTTTAAAAAGAAAATTATCCCACATAAAAAGAAACAAAATATAAAATAAAGAAATTCCTTCCAGTAGCACCTTAGAGACCAACTAAGTTTGTCATTGGTATGAGCGTTCGTGTGCATGCACACTTCTTCGTCAGACCAACACGGCTACCTACCTGTAACTAGAACTATGTAAAAAGGTAAAGGTTCCCTGGACGGTTACGTTCAGTCAAAGGCGACTAAGGGGTGTGCCACTCAGCTCACTTTTCAGGCCAAGGGAGCTGCCGTTTCTCCACAGAAAGCTTTCCGGGTCGTGGCCAGCAGGACTAAACAGCTTCGGGTGCAACAGGACACCGACGAGTGCAAGAGCGCACAGAAACAGCATTTACCTTCCCACCACAGCAGTACCTGTTTGTCTACTTGCCCTGGTGTTCTTTCAAACTGCTAGGTTGGCAGAAGCTGGGACACAGCAATGCGAGCTCACCCCGTCAGCAAGCCTAAGAGGCTGGGTGGTTTACACCACAGCACCTCCCACATCTCCTCTTTTTACCTTTACCTCCCACCTTTTACCCCTCCCCCTTCAGAGCTCAGAAATTCAAGAGAGCTGAGAAGTTACTTCATCTCACCCCCTTCTAAAAAACACCCCCATGGAATGATGAAACACCTCTCTAGAGTAGTTAACCTGGCACTTAAAGTTGATTGAGAAATAGTTGGAATATTTATTTTGCAGTTTAAACAGCAGCAACTACTTAACAATCCATTTTATTTTGTTGAATTCTTTATTTAAAATAGGCATTAATGAGAGAAAAGGCTGTCTGCTTTTTTGCCTCCTTTTTGGAGCCTTTCAACATTTTTTTATAGCCCTCTGAGTGTGTGTTACAGAAAGGTTATTGCTGGCTGTTCATCTTGATGGCTGGACACTGCAATGTTTTATCTTTCCTGCCTCAAACCCTAAAATTTCCCATACCAAGACCTAACTCCAAACTCTAGAGAAGGATTTGCTTACCAGGAAAGGAAATCAGTGACGTGACTGTGAACTCGGTGGCAGCTCCCTGCAGCAAAGCAGTCAAGATGAAATCAGCATTTGAGGTCTGTTTACAGCTGAAAATTCGGGCTTCTTTTTTCTGGTCCCTGCGTCCAGATTTATGGCCAGCGGTGCCTCTCTGGCTCCTTGCCGCAAGCGGATATGGCACTGACCACATCCTTTTGTTGTGTGGTGATCCAGCAGGAAATTTTTGAAATGCAGTACATCTCACATGGCTTGAGTTTTACCCCCTCCCATTCCTTAGCCACCCCCTTCATGCATAAGTCATTTCCCATAGATAATGTCTTCTTTCATCCTGCTACTAGGCTGTTATGAGTTCTGCTTTTTTCCTGGCATACCTTGTGAGAGGCTAAGGGAATGCATTTTGCCCACACTTAGAGCTTTCTGTGAAAACAGCCACTTCCCGTGGACTGTGACTTTTGCCTAGATTTCTGCTTTTGCTTTAGTTTCATTTCTCTCTACTGTATATATTGTTGCATCTATATTTTCAGCCCACCCCAAAAGGTTCAGGTCTGTTAAAAAAAATGACAATTGGCTGCCTGCCCACTTACCACCAAGCCAAGTTTAAGGTTCCTGTGTTAATTTACAAAGCACTGAACCACTTAGGTCCATGGTACCTCAGAGACCACCTGAACCCTTATATCCTAGCTCAGTCACTGAGATCACCTGTAGGAACATAGGTGGGTCTACAAATTAATTGTTGAGGCTCGTTTGAAAAGAAAAACAGCCTTAGGTGTCATTGGCCCAGTCAAGAGATTTAGCAGGGACCTTCTGTGCCACCTTTAAACGCCTGCTGATAACTCTGTTTCGTCAGGCCTACGCAGACCACTAAGAAAATATCCTTCCACAATAGTTCATTGGCTTTTATTGAATCGTTTTTTTGTTTTTATTGTTGTAAACTGTATTGATACATTTAATGACATAACAGTACTGTACAGTGGAACCTCGGTTTAAGTACACAATTGGTTCTGGAAGTCTGTACTTAACCTGAAGCGTACTTAACCTGAAGCGAACTTTCCCATTGAAAGTAATGGGGAGTGGATTAATCTGTTCCAGACGGGTCCGCAGAATACTTAACTTGAAGCGTACTTAACCTGAAGTGAACTTTCCCATTGAAAGTAATGGAAAGTGGATTAATCCGTTTCACACGGGTCTGCGGAGTACTCAACCTGAAGCGTACTTAACTCGAGGTATGACTGTAATTGGTTCCGGAAGTCTGTACTTAACCTGAAGCGTACTTAACCTGAAGCGAACTTTCCCATTGAAAGTAATGGAAAGTGATTAATCCGTTCCAGACAGGTCCACGGAGTATTTAAACTGAAAGTACTCAAACCGAAGCGTACTTAAACTGAGGTATGACTGTACATACATATTTATATAATTAATAGATAGATAGATAGATAGATAGATAGATTATATAAAATCCCCAGAGGGGAGGAGAGAGCAGCAAACCCCTTGAGTTGTTGATTTGCTGCAGGGACAATTTATAAGTTGGTGAGGGTTTCTTTGTGAAAGGCTGTTCTTATCAAGGGAGATGGGAATAAGATATTGGGAAAAGAATTACTGAAACCCATGGACGAAACAAAATAAAAAAAATTCCTTCCAGTAGCACCTTAGAGACCAACAAAGTTTGCCATTGGTATAAGCTTTCGTGTGCATGCACACTTCTTCAGATACACTGAAACTGGAAGGAATTTTTTTATTTTGTTTCGACTACATCAAACCAACATGGCTATCTACCTGTAACTGAAACCCACAGAGTTGGACTTGCCAGGCAGGTTCAGCAGGAATTTCTTTTAGTTTTAATGAAAGTACAGTGGTACCTCAGGTTACAAACGCTTCAGGTTACAAACACTTCAGGTTACAGACTCCGCTAACCCAGAAATAGTACCTTAGGTTAAGAAATTTGCTTCAGGATGAGAACAGAAATCGTGCTCCGGCGGCGTGGCGGCAGCAGGAGGCCCCATTAGCTAAATTGGTGCTTCAGGTTAAGAACAGCTTCAGGTTAAGAACGGACTTCCGGAATGAATTAAGTTCTTAACCAGAGGTACCACTGTATTTTTTTATTCAACATTTCCTTTTGCAATACCTTACTCTGGAAAAACAGGGTAATAGATATTCCAGAGCATGAGCTATGGATGAGGAGTGAATCGGATCCAGCTCTCATTTAAAGGGCAACATATCTAATCTGCACTTTCTGAAACAACATATAAACCAATACAAAAATTGTGCATACTCGGTAAAACTGCTCTGCAAAATTGTGCATATTAGGGGAAATTCCATAAAAGAACGTGTATATTAGGAAAAGAATTGCTTATGAATTTTCATGGGTTTAAAGTAATAATTTCAAACTGATGTAGAAATGTGGAGAACTGAATTTAAGATTAGAAAAATGAGAAACTGATAGAAACTGATCGAATTGCCCATCCCTATGAAGGCTTCTTCTCTTCACTCTGTGTAATTCCATGGAGCAGGAAAGAGGTGATGAAACTGGAGAAACCTTCAACAGAAAAACCTAAATCCTTGCATGGGCGTACCCAGGATCAAAACTAGGGGGGGGCAAGGGGAGGGGCCAAGGCACGGAAGGGGAGGGGCCACAAAGTGGGAGGGAACAGCGAACTCGCGCTCCGCCGGGCTGTGCCCCTCCCTAGAAGCAGGGCTGGTGGGCGGAGCCCAGCCCAGCGGAGCGCGAGTTCAGCGTTCCCGCCCGCCGCGCCGCGCTCCCTGGTTCCCCGCCGCGCTTGGCCTTGCCTGAGGGCGCGCCGGGGAGCTGGAGGGAGGGTGCGGCGCGGTGCGGCGGGAATGGCGAACTCGCGCTCCGCCGGGCTGTGCTCCGCCTCTGCCCACCAGCCCTGCTTCTAGAGTAGGGCAGCTGCCCTAACTTGCCGAATGGTGGGTACGCCCTTGAATCCTTGTCTACTTAATTTACATTTCTCAAAACAACTCATGAAATGAAAGCTGTCTCTCCTTCCAAATTCACTCTTTTCCAAATGCTGCAATGCAGTTCTCCAACCAAATAACATGTACCAAAATGTGTATATTAGGGGAAAGTGTGCATAAGGACTTCATATTGTTGGGCAAAAAGATACCTGCAATGCAGGGGGGTTGGACTATATGGTCCTCGTGGTCCCTTCCAGCTCTGCCATTCTATGATATTGGTGAAAATGACACATTTACACAAATAATTATTCTAGTAATTATTCACGCCCATTAATTTCAATGGGTCTACTATGAGTAAGACTTACTTGGACAGAATCCTGAGTATATTGGACAAAACTGTGTTAACAAGTGTGTATATGCAGATAAACATGGACTAAAATGCTGACAAATTTTCAGGAGGACTTTTTATTTTATGATTCTTTTCTTGATGCTGAGAGAACTAGATTCTAAGCTTGCAAAAATGTGAAAATGGCAGATTCATCCATCCCTAGTAGACCCAGACATGCAGCCTGAGCTGGTGTAAAGCAGCCTCTTTGTTCCTCTGGGAACCCTTCTGAAGTGTTGTCAAGATTTTCAACTTCTTGACAGCTGATTGAAAGTGCCATTTGCAGTTCCTCACCAGTTAACCCAGGGTGTTAAAAAAACAAGGACGACTTGGTTGCTAAATAATATATTTACTCAAGGGGGGAGGGAATCTATTGCTTACAGAGGGAGAAATGAGAACATGTGAATGCGTATATTGCTTACAGAGAGAGAAATGAGAATGCATGAAGGCAGAAAAGTGTGGCAGATTCATGCGTAGAGCTGCTTGATCTTCTGCACTGACTTCTTCCACCAGTCTGTCCAGTGCTGGGCCTTCATTAGAAGGGATGTTTTCTCCTTTTTAATCCTGGCAAATTCCACCTCCAACAGTTCCTTGAATCGCTGTGTGAGCAACACAACCCCAGAAAATGCAAAATAAGGACCAAAGAAATCCATATTTGCCTTTGGAAGCCTTGAAAGTCGCCACTGGAGAGGGACTGGGGGAAACTGCATGGCAGGGGTGTTTCTAGGACAACGGTGAAACAGTCAGGTTTCCTTGCCATTTTTACTATTGGATGCTGGGTGTTTTTTATGCAATCTTGCTGTTCAGTGCAGTACTGATATGTGTTTCTGGTATGTTGTCATGTTTGCTATTGTGGTGTTTTGTTATGTTATTCTGTAATGGTTTTTGCATGGTTTGGCTTTTGAAAAACCTTCTGTTTCCTTTGCTGTAAGCTGCTTTGAGCATGCTTGAAGAGTGGCATGATGTCAATAACAGTCAGGCAAGTCACTGGTGAGTATGCACTGAGGGAAGTTGGGCTGGAGTCTGACTTGGAAGAAGGGGCAGTGGTCTGTGGTGACCTGTATTAGCCAGGATGCAGGGGAAGCTTCAGAGCTGGAGGAAGAGGCAGCCCAGGAAAGTGAAGGGCTGGGTGCTTCCCCTCCCTCCCCTGCACCACTGCCTCCCAGAACCAGGAGAGAATTGAAGCAGGAAGAGCAGAAGCAGCTTCCACACAGGTGTGGTCTCCAGCTACATGTGCACAGCCCATCAAGGGAAGGTACATAAACTGGTGGTGGAGGAGGGGAGTGTTCTCCAGATGCTGCAACTGCTCCATTGAGCACAGACCTGGGAATAGCTGCCCAGATGCTAGGCTGGTGTGCGTAGGTCTCCAGAGCTGTAGTAGCAACTGTTATTGTTATCTATGACAGTAAATAATGAATTAACTCTCTGTCATGTGCATTCCTTTGGCTGGGAAATTTCCTTGCCACATGCAAATAAAAGGAAGGAAGGAGTCTATCTTTCTTTACTCACACCTAGGATGACTGCAGAATGGAGTTTAAATAAACAAAACAAAAAAACAACCCTCCCCCTTTCCATTAATGATTATGCACTTAGATTCCAGAGATGGTGCCCACATAAATCCTACTCGAGTTGTTGGCATCTATCTGTTTCAAGAGACAATGGAGTGCACCTCCAGGGCTGAAGTCAAACCACTGAAGAATTACAGCACCTGCCGTGGCCACAGAGACAAGTAACTCATAACTGCTGTCTCCTGCATTGTTTTTGCTGTGTTAGCAGCACCAAAATGACCTATCCTGAGCACAAGCCTAGGCAGTGGGTATGGAGGTCCTGAGCTCCCCAGATGACAAGACCCCCATCTTGGCCTAGCTGATGTGGTCCAAAGGACAGCAGAGGAATATATTTGATACCAGCTTGGCTGCAGGAGTTGCTAGAAGTAGTAGTAGTAATAATACTAATACTAATACTAATAATAATAACAATACCGCGCCCATCTGGGTGGGCTTCCCCAGCCACTCTTCCAACAAAATATTAAAATACAGTAATCCATCAAACATTAAAAGCTTCCCTAAACAAGGCTGCCCAGATGTCTTCTAAAAGTCTGGTAGTTGTTGTTCTCTCTGACCTCTGATGGGAGGGCGTTCCACAGGGCGGGTGCCACTACCAAGAAGGCACTCTGCCTGGTTCCCTGTAGCTTCACTTCTTGCTGTGAGGGAACCGCCAGAAGGCCTTCGGAGCTGGACCTCGGAGTCCGGGCAGAACGATGGGGGTGGAGATGCTCCTTCAAGCATACTGGACTGAGGCCATTTAGGGCTTTAAAGGTCAGCACCTACACTTTGAATTGTGCTCGGAAACGTACTGGGAGCCAATGTAGGAGGTGTACAAGGCACCATCTGACCGTCTTAGGGACTCCACTCAGGCTTTGTGTAGGGTTTACTCAGCCTTTTCTTCTCCTAAACATATTCCGCAAGGCAGTGGGTTCACATTCTTCCTTGAGATTACTCCCAAAGCCTTTTTCACGAATGGGTACAGGCAACTACTGATTTGCACGGGGGTTGGTTACATTCCTGACCCCCCGTCTGCTCTGTCTCATTCTGCCGCTGCCCCATTCTTTCCCCTTTTCTGGCCACTTCCAGGTTGCTGGGCTGTGAGTGTACGCAGTCGTACATCAATTAGACACACATTACCTGGTTGTTGTTTGTAGAGTCACAAGGCAGTAGATGCTTAGGATCAGACTTTTTCTTCTCCAAGACGGGCAACCTTCCCAGCTTGACAAGCCCCATCTGCCCCTCACTTTTCTCTACAGCACATGCAGAAACTGCCTTCTTGACCACTGGACCCCTTATTCGTCTTGTCTGCTCAATCCACCAGCCTGCCTTCACATGCAGGGGAAGTTCCTAACTCAGGGCCCAAGATCCATCGGCTACTCACACTTAGTTTAGCTAGCCAATCAAAACTGTTTACTGGTATGTGGCTGCTATCTTGTGGCTTTACTCATTTGTGCAGCCATTAACTGAAATAAATGGATCTTGGTTATGCTAATTAACTTCAGTGCATCAACTCTGATTAGGACTAGGCATTGTGTTTCTGGATTAATGCAGTGTATGCACAGCCACACACCCACCCCTATCTAAAGGCAGCCCTGTTTAGGGAAGTTTTTATTGTTTGAAGTTTTAATCTGTTTAATATTCTGTTGGGAACCGCCCAGAGTAGCTGAGGAAACCCATTATTATATTATACTGTGTGGGTAGTCTCCAAAACTGGGGAAACTGTTCTTGGATGGAACACAAGTACAGAATGGTGAAGTTATTCTTTAATTACACCAGAGAGAGACTTGGAAGGGGCAGGCAGTGCAAGCTTTTGAACACAGTGTGTTTACAGTGTGTGCTGGCTATTGTTGTTTTGTTGTTGTTTAGTTGTTTAGTCGTGTCCGACTCTTCGTGACCCTATGGACCATAGCACGCCAGGCACTCCTGTCTTCCACTGCCTCCCGGTTTGGTCAATAGGCTATAGGCTGTCCCGATCAACAGTCTAGTTGCAGCATTTTGCTGGAGCCTCTGAACCAGGCTGAAGGGTAGCACATTTACTTAACTGATGTTCCTTGAATATTTTTAAATGCCTTTTACATTTTGTATTATCCATGCTTTTATACTTATAAGTCACGTTGAGACATTTTTTGCAGTAAGTAAGAAACTAATTAATAATTCCAACTTTGACCTGTCATGAAATGGAATCCTACCCCACATTAGCAACTGTTTTTCCTATCAGCTGCTGAGGCCACAGCGTTTCGCCCACAGTTCCTTACCACATAAACAGCATCCCGTTTTTCCATCGCTGCCATGTGACCCAGGGTGGTCTTGGATGTCGTCAGTGAGGTTGTTTCTCGACAGATGATCTGGTTTGGAAGACACGCCAAGGTAGTTCTTGGGATTCCAGGCCAGGTCCTTTACAAACGAACAATCAATCAATCAATCAATCAAATAACACACACAAAACCCTCCCAAATTGAACAGGGATGGGTGTAACAACCTCCCTCAATAAAGAAAGGAGATTAGTAATGTGACCAGATTTGGGGATGTTTTTTTCCCCACTACTTGGGGCACTTCCACACGGAACCCCTCTGAAATATGATTGGGGCGGAGCCACCAAAGTAGTTCCTGTTTGATATCCTGAGGAACCCTGAGGAGAAAGGGTTTTTCTTCTGGAGGATATGATCCTGGAAGGGGAGGAGGAATTGCTGGAGTGACTTGGAGTGAAACCTGACCCAGAGAACTAGGTCGAATGCCGAGATTACCATGCCCTGAAGGCTAGCAAGAACCACGGGGGATATTTGTGGCAAGAGACCACCTGAGAAAACAGGGAAGTAAGAAGCGGGATCGTGAGGGCCATGTTGAGTATTACCCTGAAGTGAGTGGTGGACGGGGGGGGGGGGGTCAAGCAGCTTTTCTCCTTGTTCACCACAAACCCAAGCTGATCCAGCCAGAAGAATGCGGCTTAATGACAGAGATCCAGAGATATCACCAGGATACCATCCAGGTAAGGGTGGGTTCAGATTCCCTTTGTTCCTAAGAACGCCACAAGATCCACCAATACCAAACACCCAGAGACAGGAGGATAGACTGAAAGGAAGGGCCTGATACTGGAAATAGTGGAGAGCATATGTGATGGGGGTGGAGGCCAACAGGAAACAATGAAAACACCCATTCAGAATGATCTAGCAAACACAACAAAGGAGAGGACTAGACAAAGGAAAAATCCACACACAAAAACAAACAAGCGTTTCTATACACATGGAGAGACAAGAAGACCCAGCTGTCCCTTGCAGCAGGATTGGTCTGGAAAGACAGGATGACTTCTCCCCTCTGGAGAGGAAGTTGCAAGTTGAAGACCCTGCCTGTCTCCAGTAGGGGAAGTCATCCCTAACTGGGATGGCATCTCCCTCCATCTGGTAAATCTCCACTCTCTCTTCTGTCTGGGCACACTTCACCCAGCACTGATTGGTTGCTGGGTCACCAGGAGGCTGATCCAGGGACTGCCCATGACAGAGAGAATAGTTAACATCTTAGTTAAGGTTTCTAAACAAGGACAAGGAGGGCTAGCCATAAAAAATTGCAGCATTATCCTCACCGCCCATTATTCCTGTTCAGGATTCATGCCAGTCTGCCTTATCCCCATCCAGGTTCCTATAAGTAGGGGATTCCTTCCTCACTCATCCTGCCCTCAGTTTTCCTTTCTTTTTCCAGTTCATACTCAACAGTATGTGGCTGAGTGCGTTCAGTCCTTTAGGGGAAGGGGCCACAGCTAAGGAGCAGAGAATCTGCTTCAAACTCAGAAGGTCCTGGATCCAATCCCCAACAGTAGGACTGGGAAAGACTCCCTGCCTGAATCCATGGAGAGCTGCTGCCAGGCAATGTAGACAACAATGAGCTACTAGATGGATCAATGGCCTAATTTGATATAAGGCAGCTTCCTATGTTTCCTGTTCCTCAGCTTTGGTTTCCCTCCTCCCTTTTATTTTCTGCCAGTTCTGGGGTTCTCCCAAAGAAGTTGATAGCATCCCGGTTGCTTTCCAGTGACCCCATTTGGGCTCCGTTCCTATGGGCACTTACCACCCGAGTTCACTATCAGAGGGACTGTGTTTAGGGACTGTCTCTTTCCTGCCTTCACAGCTGTATCATAGAACCATAGAATTGTAGAGTTGGAAGGCACCCTGAGGGTCATCTAGTTCAATCCTGATAACATTAATATCCATTAACATTTTAAAAAAACATGGTAGGGATGTAGAAATTCAAAAACAGTTTGCCCAGAGGTGTACCTAGGCTCCCTTGCACCCTTGACAAGGAGATGTATTGGTGCCCCTACCCCACCCCTTGCAGGGCAGTGGAGTTTGCAGAAGAGTGGGCAGGCTCCTATCCACTCCTAGGTAGACTGGAGAGGTGCATTTTTTGTGCCCCCCTGGCCCTAACCCTGGCCCTGCGCCCTTCATGTGGGCCAACCTGGCCAACCCCTAGATACACCCCTGGCTGTACGCCCACATGGTGTGGAAGATTAGTTGCATGTCCGCATTTAACTTACAGCTGAATTAGAGACAGACAGCCACTTGGTGGTGGGCCAGATCTAAAAGGGGCCACTCCTCCAAATTGGTGGAGCCAATTTTAGCAGGTGATTTAAAATATGGCAGCAGAGGTTGGATGGCCATCTGTCAGGGATGCACTAGTTGAGAATCCTGCATTGCAGTGAGTTGGACTAGATGACTTTTGTGATTCCTTCCAACTGCACAGTTCTGTGATTCTATTTCTGAAGAATTATGACACACCTGTTGTGCATCACCTGTTACTTTTCATTGCCTTGCAGCATCGTTGCATATAATCTCTTCGCATCTACCTGGCAGCAGTAAATGCCAACCAGTCTCCTGCTTTCAACAGAATAACTGGGCGTGCCCTTCTGGTTATTCCTTTGCAGTTATGTCTTTCCTGCCCTATGCCTCACATATGGCATCTTACCTGTCACACCCATGACAAAGACATGGCCAGGCATGGGGAGAATGGTTTATCAGGCCAAATCAGGAACACTGGCAGGCCTAATTTAGCCTGCGGTGCCAGATGCCACTTGTGCTAAGAGCTGCCATTCTGCAAGCACTCTTGAACTGCAGATGCTGAGGAGTCAGTACGGGACTACAAAGCAAGTTAACCCTAGATAAATTCTACTGCATGGATGGATTGCCTACAAACTCCCCCATCAGATGGCTTCAAAATGTTACCTGCTTCCCCGCTCAGCCACCAGCTTGTATGCTTCTGTTTCTAAGGAAAGGCCGGCTTTCTTGCGACGGATCAAGGTACAGGTCTTCTCCCGGGAGACTTCCACCTCTGGCACAGGAGAAAGGCCACTGTTACTGAATATTTTTGATGATACCAACATGGGCGTACCCAGGATCAAAACTAGGGGGGGGGCAAGGGGAGGGGCCAAGGCACGGAAGGGGAGGGGCCACAAAGTGGGCGGGAACAGCGAACTCGCGCTCCGCCGGGCTGTGCCCCTCCCTAGCAGCAGGGCTGGTGGGCGGAGGCGGAGCCCAGCCCAGCGGAGCGCGAGTTCAGCGTTCCCAACCGCTGCGCCGCGCTCTCTGGTTCCCCGCCGCGCTTGGCCTTGCCAGAGGGCGCGCCGGGGAGCTGGAGGGAGGGTGCGGCGCGGTGCGGCGGGAATGGCGAACTCGCGCTCCGCCGGGCTGTGCTCCGCCTCTGCCCACCAGCCCTTCTTCTAGAGTAGGGCAGCTGCCCTAACTTGCCGCATGGTGGGTACGCCCTTGGATACCAAGGTAGATATATATTGTCAAAAGAATTGGTCTTGTATATGATCTTGGAAGCTTGAATAATAATTGCAACTCAATGGAAAACAGTCCAATGTCTTACACTGGACCCTTGGTACCTCTTGGTTTGGAATATAGCTGTAATGGAGAAAATCACACAAAAAGGACTGGAACCTACAGGCATTTTTAATTATACGAATTGGCATTCTTTGATTACATATATAGCAGAACCATCGCTTTCAATATAACCCTTGTCACAAGCCTGACAGATCTGGAACTATACTTGATAATCTAGTAATGCTAATATTTGTTACTTGGACTTTTATTATTTTAATCCATGTAAGACTGTACTCATTCGATGGGCCTATTGTAATAGTTTTGTTTTTCATCTGTTGTTATAACTGTTTTATATACATTATAAAATGAAATAAAAAACATTTACAAAAAACAAAACAAAATTAACACCAGCAAGATAGGTGTCAGCTTCTAATGTAAGAATGGGGGATAAAACTCAGCACAGTCTGCATTTTAATGCAAACTCTGCCTGATCTGCACCTCCCAAACAATATGCAAACTGAAACACACCATTCTTTCCAAATTCACACTCTCTTTTGCTAAATTTTCCAATGCAATTCTCTACTACCTCCACAAAATGTGTAGGAAAATGAGTACAGTATAAATTTGGGGAAAGGGTGTGTCTAAAAATACCTGTATGTATGAAGACATCATGCATAAGTGTATTTACATAAGGGGAAAACTGCTTGTAAAAATGTGACTTAATAGGGGGGGAAGTACTAAAAGACAGATGAATTTCCACAACTACTTTTTTTTAAAGATAACTGCAAAGTTATGATGGCTGGTAAATTGAACTTAAGGCTGGGAGAGAGAGAGAAATTGAGAGAAAGTGAAATTGTTGTCACTTTAGGGTTTCATTCTCTCATAGCAAGTCCTCTTCCTGTGTTTTGCTTCCTCACAAACTTCCTCCTCTCTGCCCTTGCACTAGAATGTGCAAAACACGCTGGCTGTGCTTACTTATTTGCCTACTGTATTGATACATTGCCCTCCTCCCAAGGCATTCAGAACAGCTAATGGTGTAAAATGCTAAAGTTAAAGGTTACTGCAAAAGGATAATGAGGATGGCAGTCAGAGGGCTAACTTACAACCTCTCTCCCAACATGCTAGAATTCTGCTTGCGGTGAATTTTTATTATGTTCATGTACATATATGAGAGAGCATTCAAATGTGATATCCCCACCATCTGTATGCAGTGCTATAGTCTGCTTTGCCACCTTCCTCTGCTGCACAAGTAAGCTCTCCTTCTGTCAGGAAACCATGGCAGCATTCACATCCCCCTGGACGTACTTCCCTGCTCCACATCGTCAACGGTGAGGCTGCCATCCATCTCCACAAGCATCTTTTCCGTGGTGGCGGCCAAGCTGGAGACAAATCTCTGGGCACAGTTGATGACACAGTCCTGTTGGGGAGCAGCAAGTGGCACAGTGTATGTTGTGTGGAAGTACAAATCTACAAGGGCTTCTCTTTCAACTGGGATTCTGACTGCCTTCAAGACTCAGACTGGGTGTGGCCTCCTGGCCTGGATGCTGTCACCAGGTCAGCTTCTCAAATCTGATCTGGGGGTAGGGATGGGACAGGAGGAGAGTGTTTCAGGAGACTACCCTTTATCAAGGGCAAGACACCAGTTTGTCATCTGTTGTGACTTTAAGAACTGGAGCTTGAGCTTGTTTCCCCCTCCTCCCTCCTTCTCCCTCCTCTTCCTTTTCTCATGCATGCCATGTCTTTTTTACCCTGTGAACCAGAGGGCTGCGAGCCACTGCCAAGCATTGTAGGCAGTACTCAGCTACATGGACCAATGGTCTAACACAATATACGGCAGCTTCCTAAGTTCTTTAAAGTCTGGCAGATAAAAGAAAAAAGAGGCCAACCCAAAGAAGCAGCCTGTCTCTTGAACTGCAGGCAGTTCTGGTCTCAGTAGTTGATATTAAAAGTACCAGGCCCACAAGTGAAAATGTCTGGATAAGCAAAGCTCCATCTCTTCCCCCCCCCCCATACCTTAAATTATTTCCTCTCTGAAGGGAACTCTAAAAAGGTAGCAAGTTTGGAAAAAAAAGGTACCTCTTGCTGCTTGGTGGATAGATGGATCCCTTTGGCCTGCTCCTTCTGTCTTTCCTCCTCCTCTTGGCACAGAGCCTCCAGCACGGGCAGATTGTCAGGGTGGCCCAGAGTCGGTCGCAGCTTGTGCTTGTTCTTCTCCTTTAATTGAACAGTCAAAGGGTGACATGCGCTCAGTTTTCATTAGAACAACGATGTGAACTGAGCAATGTGCATGCAGATTATAATATGGTTATGCTATTCTGCCCTGTTTACGGCAATGGAAAGGAAATTGGTACTCTGAACCAATGAATCCAAAAGATTATGAATAAACAGTAGGAATAACTTTTTCATGGTGAGAGCTGTTCGACAGTGGAACAGAAGCCCTTGGAAAGTGGTGGACTCTCCTTGGATGTTTCTAAGC
Source organism: Zootoca vivipara (assembly GCF_963506605.1). Lineage (NCBI taxonomy): Eukaryota > Metazoa > Chordata > Lepidosauria > Squamata > Lacertidae > Zootoca > Zootoca vivipara. Next base: position 13,324,578 of record NC_083294.1, on the reverse strand, counting down.
AGAGGCTGGATGGCCACCTGTCTTGGATCCTTTAGCTGAGATTCCTGCATTTTAGGGGGTTGGACTAGATGAAACTTGGGGGTCCCTTCCAAGTCTACAATTCTATGATTCTATGAAATGTAACACAAATGCAGATTGGGGTTGGGGGAAGAGCATAATCAGTGACACATTGTTTGTGGAATGAAAGTAAGGTAAAGGTAAAGGGACCCCTGATCATTAGGTCCAGTCGTGACCGACTCTGGGGTTGCGCGCTCATCTCGCATTATTGGCCGAGGGAGCCGGCGTATAGCTTCCAGGTCATGTGGCCAGCATGACAAAGCCGCTTCTGGCAAACCAGAGCAGCACATGGAAACGCCGTTTACCTTCCCGCTGTAGCAGTTCCTATTTATCTACTTGCATTTTGACGTGCTTTCGAACTGCTAGGTTGGCAGGAGCTGTGACCAAGCAACGGGAGCTCACCCCGTCACAGGGATTCAAACCGCCGACCTTCTGATCAGCAAGCCCTAGGCTCAGTGGTTTAACCACAGCGCCACCTGGGTCCCAACAGCAGCAAATCATATTCATTTATAATTTCATTTGTATTTCCACTTTTAAAAAAGATGCACAAACCATCTTACAACAGGAAGATATTTCAAATTCAAACAGTGCAAAAATGAATTTCATAATTAACACAATAAAATGGCAACACAATAGGCCAGTGTAGAAGATATAGATTTAAGGGCACTCCTTGCAGTGAGCATTTCTGTCCCCTTGAATTTTAATGGACTGGCTGGATGCAGAGGCATGGTGGGAGGCACCAGCTGGGGAACCTCCAAGGGAACCCCCAGGGGAAGAAGGCTCAGAGCTAGGGGATTGGTGGTGGGATGATGATGAGTGGTCAGAGGGAGAAGAGGAAGCAGATTGGGAGAAGGACATGTTGAAAGCAGAAGAGGTAACAGAGTTTAGTGAGCAGGAACAGTCTGTGGCAGAGAGCAGTCCAGGCTCAGAGGCAGCAGCAGAGGAGGAGGTGTCAAGAGGCAGAGTGGAGGCAGACTGCTGAAGATTTCAGGGAGGCTCTATCTCCTGCTGTGACCAGCTGGTGGAGCAAAGAGACAAGACAAAGGAGCCTTAGGCTGCTGGGGAAGGAACCAGTGGAAGAGCCTTGGAGAGTGGTGGGAAGCACCTTCAGTCCTCACATCTGCCTCACTGGGCAAGACCTACTGGAAAGAGTTGATTTGATCACTAGGCCTGTGCTGCTTCGGTTTCTCTGAATAAAGAGTTAACTTCATTGACACCTGGGTGTTTTTTATTGCTCACTTACGGTTATCTTTGGATACTGAAGGGGCAGGGTTTATAGGGTATTTGGCTTATGTGCTTATTTCCTATCATTCCTATAACAACCTTCAAATCAGATCTGTGACTTATGTTCTCTCAAAATTTCTGGTGGCCTACCTTTTGACCGATCTGAACAAATTATGAACAGAGACTGTGCCTAGATTTCTCTTGTTGGCTACAAAACCGTGACAGGAAATCTTCTCCATCTGGGTGCTGTTCTCACATTACAGCAGTGGTTCCCAAAGTAAGTGGTACCGCCTCCCCCCAAGGGGGTGGGATTACCTAGGAGGGGCACTAGGAAACAAGGGGGCAGCGGTACTACCCACTTTGGGAACGACTAACATAAATATAATAGAATTGAACTAAAACCGTTACATGTTTTGGCAAAGGCAAAAGGGAGCGTGACCGTTTCACCTTGGTCCCAGAATCACCTCTCCCATGATGTTGCTCACAGTTCCTCTCCTGAAGCAGCTTGCAAGGATGTGGGCCAGAGAAAGCAGTGGTGCTAGTTTCTGCTCCCATTTTTGTTGGGATTCTCCTATGATGTGAGGTGCAAGGGCTGCTGAAGGTGTTTTCCTGGCTTAAGACTGAGGGGCCAGGAGGAGGAAGGAATAGGCTGGTGCCTTCCAGGATGCTCACACAACCTACCTTTGCAATGTCCCATTTCTGCATCTGTTCCTGTAGGTTGTGCCGTATCTGCTCCATGGAATCCTTGAAGAGCTGCTCATGATCTTGGTGGAGTTTGCCAATAACCAGCCGAACAATGTGAGGGAGCTGCTCCTCAAAGCTCTTCAGCTGATCCCGGAACTCTGTAAGGTTTGGGGGAAAGGAAGAAGAATGCAGCGCTATTTCCCTGCAAGCTAAGGAACTGACTCCCTCATAAGGCAGTGGACTCTCTTCTGTCAGAGGTTATTAAACAGAGGTTGGATGGCCACCTGTCAGGAATTCTTTAGCTGTGATTCCTGCATTGCAGGTTGTTGGACGAGGTGACCTTTGTGGGGGGGGGGGTTCCCTTTCAACTCTAGAATTCTATAGGACTTCCCGGAGAAATGGGTAAAAGATTGCAGCCCAAACTTACCAGAAATGCAGGCTACACGATACTCGTCTACCTGCAGTAAATACATCAGAAGCTTTTGCCCCAACACGTCAACACACAACTCATAGGTTTCTTGCAAGTATTCTGGCTGAGTAATCTGATGCTTGTCCTTTTTGTAGAATTCCTTTGGAACATGGAGCAGGATAGAAAAAAGAGCTGGATGAAGATTCTGAGCCCTGGGGCAACAGAAGAGGGCAACAGAGATGCAAGGACAGCCTTGTTGGGCCTATATTGGCCAGGCAAGGGGGTTGATATTGTCCGCCCATCCTGTCCAACCCCAGGCTGATGGGACTGTGTTGGCATGAAACTAGGGATTTAAAAGGGTCTGGCTGTGGCAGAGAAGCTTTGGCGATACAGTATGAAAAACTTAATCAAGAGCTAAGAGTATGATATATAAATGACATGGGCATGTGCAGAATGCAACCTGTTGCCAGTGAGGAACCTCAGCATTTAATTCATTTTTTTTACATTTTACAGTTCCTAGTAATGGTGACTGATGATGAGTAAATCTTGATATGCTGTTATTTCATGCCTCTTAGTTAAATAAGAATTTGGGTTGAGGCTAACAACACCTTTATGAGCACATAAAGCTCATAAAGCTTTAGGGGTTGGTGAACTAAGAAGTTTGGAGACTAGCATCCAAGGTCACACCTTAGCAGTGAAAGGCAGCTCACGACCACTGTCTTTGCTGCTGACAGCAGATGTTGAGTCATTATGATGCACTGTGAAATGGGAAAGTGGCTTTTGCCACAAGAACATGGGGATTGCCTTGGGGGCTACCAGGTACTTGTGGTGGTGTCAATGGCCACAATCACCCACGTCTGTGTGCTGGAATGACTCAACATCCAGGGCATTTATTGAGGAAAAACTGGCAGCAATGAACTGCTTAGGAGCCACAGGGAAGCCATGAACATATTTGTGGGACTGAGGAGCAGGGTTTTGGGACTTTGCAAAAGGTCCCTTCAACCCTAGAAAGGGCCCTGGCTGACAAACCTGATTTTTCCCTTCTTTTTTTTTAAAAGGTCTATTTCAACACAGTTCAAACCCGCAAAGGCTTAGATTGGGAACCCTACTTCCTGACAAACCCAGCTTCTATGCACTCTCAAACATTGATGAAGCCATCAGAGTGAATGGAAACAGGAGCCAGGGACCCTCTGTGGGGTTGAGAGGCGCCCCCCCTCCAGGTAACAGCACATAAAACTGAATGTGCACAAGTTAAATGTTTGTAAGTTGTGAGTTACCTGCAATGTTGATTCCCTTGCCCTACTAGCCCAGAAAGATTTGCCTCTTGGCCCCGCTCACAGCTCTGCATCATTGGTTAATAATGGTGGAGGCAGAACATGTTGGCACCAGGATGCAAAAGAAGTTGCTATATATTATAGCTGGAAAGGGGGAGGATTCTCCCAACAGCTGGTTCTGCTCTGAAGCTGCATTACCAGGGTCATTAAAAAGGAAAAAGGAAATAAATCTAGTACTAGCCATAGCAGAAGTGTCCTTACCTCTGCAGAATTCATAATAATATCAAAGTTGTCCCACAGGATGCCGAAGATAATCCCTTTCAAATGTTCAGAACTAAAGGGAAAAAGGGGTTAAAGGGAGGTGCCTAGGAGTAGATTTAATAATATTTACAGTACTACTATTATCAGTACATTGCATGTGGCTCAAGTCAATTTGGATAGAATCATCTCCAGTGTTCTGCTTTGAGAGGTGGCCTCAGTAAGGCAAGGCCACATCTGCACCATGGACAGCTCCATGCAGGGCTCAGGCTAGTAACTCCATAAAAGAGCTCAGCTGTTGTTTCAGCGCCATCTTCCTCAGACTGAGCCTTAAATAGGAGCTGGAGCTGTCATAGCTGGTGGCTCTGGCTTTGGTGGGAGGAGCCTCTTCATTTAAAGCGGCCCAGCCAGCTTTAGCAGTCATCAGCTCTGACAAAGCAGGGGAGATTGTGGTTTCACTAGGGCTTCTGAGATAGATTCAGAGGCGGGCAATGCAGAGATATACCCACAAAATGGGCTGCTCTTGTGTCAGTGCTTTGGTTCAGTATATACCTTTTGGGCTGGCACTGAGTGCAATTCAGCCTCCTAGTCTGAATCTATTGCTTCATCCCTTGAAGAAGGGAAGTCTACCCCTGAGGTCAGGACACTCTCCTTTGCCAACTCAGAGGAGGAGAAAAAGGGTAGCAGTGCTATTCCATTGGCTGTCCTAAGAGACCCGCTACCCTCTGGCACTTCCTCAACTTGCCCACCAGGCAACCTGAATCTGTTACCATCCCAGCTGGTAACCGATGTCTGAGTTCCTTTGCTTTCCTTTCTCCCTCCCTTTGCCCTTTTCCTTTAACGTGATTTCTTTAATGTGTAAGTATGGAGGTAGGGACTGCTTCACTTTTAGTGATCTTGTACGTCATTTGAAGGAGCCTCTTCAGCTGAAGAACAGACTAACAAAACTTATCAAAGCACAAGTATTAACCAAGGGGCTTACTCATTGTCTTGCGGCTTGTCTCCAAAGATCTGCATCTTCCTCTCAACCCGAGTGGTTTTTGTATATCTCTGTATGGAGCTGACACTGTTTTCGAAAGAAAAGGATTTGGAGCAGGGTGGTGGTGGTTGCTTCTCTGTTTCTCCCAGAAGTTGGTTATTCACCCCACCCCAATATCACAGACATATAATCACCGATAATTACCGGGTAAAATAAACATTGGAAAGCCACCATGAAGTCCGATCTGGAGCTAGCCTTTCCTAAGCTGGTGCGCTTCATATGCTTTGGAATTCAGCCCCCAATCCACTCTAGTCATTTCAGTTGCAGCCTTGGCTGACAACTCTTTTCAGCCACAGGGAAAAACTTGGGGTGGTATCCAGTGCTAGCCCTGTTGTATCAGGTCTATCTTAACCCAGCATCCTGTTCTCACAGTGGCCAACCAGATGCCTTTGGGAAACTGGTATTCAGAAGCACTGTTGCCTCTAACCATGAAGGTGGGGCATAGCCATCATGGTCAATAGCCATTGATAAGTCTTATCCTCTAGAAATCTATTTAATCCTTTTTTTGAAGCCATTTAAGGTGTGGCGACTGCTGCCACTACTGGGAGTGAGGTTCAATAGTTATAACTATGCCCGGCTATGACCTGAATCTGCTGGCACTCAGCTTCATTGGATGTCCACGAGTTCTGGTGTTATGAAAGAGAGACAATATTTTTTCTTTATCCACTTTTTTCATGCCATGGAGTAGATCCATTCACGTCTAACTGAGGTTCATTAATTTCAATGGGTCTAGTCTATTCTAAGACTTACTTGCATAAAACTGCTTACCTCCCTCCCCTCCCCCCCCGGCTCTCCACCTTCTCATGTCATTTGTATATCACAAAAATAGCATAATAAATTTGCAGCAATATCTACAACATATAATTCATCATTAATGGTCAATGTATAAGTTCTTGGTTTGTGAATTAGTTTAAACAAAAACCAAGGAGAAACAGGACAGAACAGAGTTAACAAATAACATTCAACATTGTATAGCCAGAGCCCTCGTGGTTGTGCTTGCCACTAGCAACTTTAATAAATGATGATGATAATCCAAAACATCTGAAGTTGCCAGGTTGGCAAAGGCTGATCTAGGCTATTTGGTGTTCATATTGATTCCTGAGCCTATTTGAGGCTGATTTATTTGGGTGTGTTAAAATGCAACATTGAAGTGTCTGTGAGTTATTCTTGAAAAATGTCCTTTCCAAGTGTGTGTCAGTGGGGGTAGGGTACGGTTGGAAGGGGAGGGGGAGATGCCACTGAAACAGAATGAGAGGGCAATTTTATAGTTTTCCTCACCTTCCTGACACCCGCTTGCCAAAGGAACTAGATTTCCGTGCAGACGTGAGAGACAAGTTGGTTTGAACATGGGTGCTTTCGCGATGGGAGACTCCACCAGAGAACGCTGGAGAAAATGGTTTTGGCATAAGCTCTAAGAAAAGATGGAAGAGGACATTAAGTGGCAGGTGGGGACAGCTCAGAAGGTCAATGGCTTCCAGTGCTTGCTGGGGCCCCAACATCAGGAATGAGAGAGCTCCACCTTTTCTATCAGGCCCACTACTCTCACTTTGCACAGAGATTTTAGAACAGGGGTCCCCAGACTTACCGCACAGCGGGCCGGAGGGTAGGGGAGTGCGCGCGCAGCGGGCCGGAGGGCGGGGGAGTGCGCGCCCGTGCGCATGCGCACACGCACACGGGCGGGAAAAAAATCACCGAAAATCGCTTGTGCGCATGCGTATGGGCCTCCCCCGACCCGGAAGTGCATCGGAAATGACCTCTTCTGGGTCGGGAGAGGCCCATACGCATGCGCACAAAGGATTTTCTGCCGATTTTTAAGATCGTCGCTGCGCCGCGCGCCATAAGAGCGGGCGGCGGGGGTCGTCGCGGGCCGGATTGGGAGGCCAATTGGGCCGCATCCGGCCCGGGGGCCGTAGTTTGGGGACCCCTGTTTTAAAAGCAATGTTTCCATGCAACATCACTTCTGAATTGAACAGGAGCAGCGGGGTGGATCAACAGGGTATGCCTTAGCCAAGATCCTCACCAAATCCTGAAGCCAGCCCCATTTGTTGGGATCACACCTCCTATGGTTGTCTCCAACTAAGCTTTAGTCAGAGCAGACCTATTGAAATCAAGGAACTAAGTTCATGTTCATTTCAATGGGTTTACTCTGAGTAGGAACAGCATTGAATACAACCCTAAAATGCACTCTCTTCTCTTGGGAGAGAAGCTGCCTTCTACCGAGTCAGACCCCTGGACTATCTAGCTCAGTATTGTCTACACTGACTGGCAGAAGCTCTCAAGATTTTCAGGCAGGGGACATTCCCAACCCAACTTGGAGGTGCTGGGGATTGAACATGGAAGCTTCTGCATGCAAAGCAGATGCTCTACCACTGAGCCACACCTCTTCCTTGTTGTGCTTTGGCTACAGAGTGTTACAGGCCATGTTGGCAGAACCTTGAGATTGTCAGAATGCTGGTAATTTGTTTTTGTGAACCTAAGTTTATTTCTAGACCTCATGGTTGCAGAGAAAGGCTTGAAAGTGAGCAAGGCATCATGGGAATAATGGAAGCTGCTTTATATGTCCAGAAACATGGTCCGTCTAGCTCAGTACTATCTGCACTGACTGGCAGCAGCTCTCTAGAGTTTCAGACAGGGTATCTTTCCCAAGTCCTACCTGGAAATGCCATTGGGGATTGAACCTGGGACAATAAATTAATAATGAAGCTTACACTAAAGGAGGCAAAATACTATTACAATTGCAAAGTGTACATTTCAGCGAGGCTTTCAAAGAACCATGTACCCCAAAAAGTAATTATTGTTATACTGAAGAATGCTCTAAACAGCTGACAAAAAGACAAGTTTCTGGATACGGTCCCGTTTCAAATATCTTCCTCTGTTTCAAGGCTCTGATTGCAGTTTTCACAACTGGGAGGACTTCAAAAAAGTTACTCAATTCCAAGACGGGGAAAACCACTGCAATGGTCCAGAATGATAGGCAGGTAGAAATGAATACTTTGTTTGATATTTTGTCTACACTATTGTAAACTTCATTTTTAATATATTGTGGTTACAATCCTGTTGCCTCAGAGCACTATTTCTGAGGTGGTTTTGTGTGAAATGGGGCATAGTGTCCAGCAGCTGATGCCAAACCCAATGCTAGCCAATGCAACCATTGCCAAAACCATGCACTGTGCCCAAGGACCTCTTCTGGTGCCTGCAAAAGGTCTCAGCAAATATCCACCCCCAAATCACCAAAGTGTGAGAGTGACTGCTTGCTCTTCCTACTTGGTTCCCATCTGCACAGACTCCACCTCTCCCTTGAGCATCCGCATGGCGGACATTTTGTGACCAGCAGCCACAGTGCTCTGTCAGAACTCCAATTGCGACCAGTGGGCCCAAAAAGGTTTGGCAACTCTGTGGTGGATAGCCATACTGATTGATAGGTAGCCTACATGTGAAGGTATGTAAAAACAGTGTGTGAAATGATATAGTTAGGAGAATCTGTTTTTGCAGACTGTATTAAGAATATGTTGAGAATGTGTTTTTTTTTTGCAGGGTGGAGAATGTTTGTGCTGGAAAAATTCAGCCTTAGGCCAGTTTGAAGCAGACAATGAATTCTTGCTGAATCAAGCACGCTTTTCCTCAGAGAACGCATCCTGATTTCAAAGTGTGTGTGTGTAAGGCTAAGGCAAGGGAATGCTTCTATATAAGCCTGTGTAATTTATAGGCCTGTGAACTCTGCTTTTGCAGGTTCGCAGTGGCTGCTGCTGTTCTGATCTAGTAAAGCTGTCTTAACCATTGCAACTGGTGTGGTTAATTGAAGGAAATCCGTTACAACCCCCTGAGCTAAGCTGTGTGGCTGCAATGATTGCCTGCATGGAAGGTCTCCTTGTGCCCACCTGTTCCTGTTCCTGTTGCAGCGGACTGCAAGCGCTCTTTCTCCTGATTAGCATCTGTCAGTCTTCTGGAGCGATGGGATCTGAAACAAGCTCAACACAGGTTAAGACTCAGATCCTGGGAATTTGTAGGGGATTTCTTTTGACCCATAAAGCTTTCTTTCAATTTTTGACATTATTTACAAAAACAGAGGTCCTTCCAGTCTTGCATTCCCTTACTTGTATTCCACTATTTGACAAAGCAATTTAATCTTTCAGTGAAGTCAACACTCCATGACCTCCCTTCCCTCCTTTGGACTAGAGCTCAGTTAACTTGTCTCAGCCAATTCAGTGCACTTTATTTAAGCATTCTTTCTCTGTTGGAGTTTGGTGACACTTCCATTTTCTGGCCCACATCATTCTAGCAGTTGGGTAGCCAACATGAAGTCCTCTTTATGTTGTTGGGATTACAACTAACATCATCCCTGACCATTAGCCACACTGGCTGGGGCTGATGGGAGTTGGAGTCCAATAACATCTGGAGGGCACCACATTGGCTACTCCTTGCCTCCATTAGGGTGAGTGGAGCGCCACCCTACCAACCACAGTCTGCTCTCAGTCAGTCTCCACCTGCCTGCCTTCTTACAACCAGTTCAGGGAAACTAGTCACTGGCTGTCAGCTTCCTCCTCCTTAGTCAGTTTTGCTCTCTTAGCAGGGAGGAGGATGGGAATAAAACAAGAATTAACCAGCTGCCTGTGATTGGCTCTGGTTCTGCCTGCCTCTGGCTTTGGCTCCATCTCCTTTTGGGTGTCCCTTCCTTCTGCCCTCCCAGTCCCAACAGTCAACAGCCATCACTGCTACCATTCTCTGCAGTAAGTTTAAAAACCATCTGGAGGCATTTATTCATGAGCATCTCCCACCTTGCTGATGGGCTTGGGGTTTACTATGCTCTCAGTCTCCACCACTTTTGCAAGAACCAGAACCATCCCACCCCCTCCCCTTCAATACCTACCCAATGAGGTGCTTGATCACACTAATTGCTGCATCATCAAAGGCCGGCTTCCCCATCCGGCTTGGGTTCAACAGTGATGTGCATTCAACACCCATCACAAATGTCTTGCTCTCCTGCAGCATGCTGTCTGATTGGATGGAGGTTGTCATGGAGGTAGGGATTGTGGGGTCTTGTACATAAGAGAACACAGGGTCCTGTGTCAGAAAGGAGCAAAACAGATGAAGCATCCTATTGGACCAAACCAAAGGTCAATTTTCCCAGCTTCCGGCTTCCAATGTTGCTAGCCAAGTGCCTTGGGGGAAGCCATAAGAACAACATAGCAACCTGCCTTATACTAAGTCAGATGGTTTATCCTTTTAGTTCAGCACTGCTTACACTGACTGGCAGTAGCTCTCCAGGTTTCAGGCAGGGAGTCTTTTCCATGCTTACCTGGAGATCCTGGGAACTGAACCTGGGGCCTTCTCCATGTGAAGCAGATGCTCTACTATTGAGCTATAGCCCTTCCCCAAAGGGGGAGCTTTAAGCTTTACAGATCCACAAATTTTCCCATCAACATCATGTGTCATTTTGCCCATTGATTGCCAGGGAACTGTCTTCTTGCTTATGTTGCTTCTTGTGTAGCAGTACATTGTACACAAATGGCACCAGAGAGACAAATAATCATCATCACAATCATTCACCATGTGGATCTATTTACCAGTTCAAGCAGGCAATTGAGATACATGCTTCTCTTCTTCAGTTCTTCCATCACAAACTTGGCAAACTCATAGAGTGCTTCTGAAGTTACAGACTGAGAGAAATAAACAAACCAGGCACTAAATATGCATTTTTTTTCAATATAAACATATACATATATATTAACATCTCTATTTTTCTAGAAAAAGAAGTGCTAGAACTCACCATGAGCACCTCCCTCATTCTCTTAGAATGGGAGTGGTGGCCACCTGAGAGGTGCCGGAATTGAGTTCTGGTAAGTTCCAGCTGAGAGAATTCCATTTTGAGAGAAAAATGAAATGAAAACTGAAAGAATCATTTTCAATTGCATGCTGTTGGAACTTACTTCCTTATCTGCAGTGGGATGGGTACAAGCATCAATCCTTCTGGTGAGTTTCTCCATGTAAGAGTTTAACGTCTGGGTCTGCCAATTGGATTTTGCCACCTAGGAAGGAAAAGGGGGAACTTGAAGTCAAAAGCTTAACTGAGATTCGCAGAAGGTAAGTGGAGAAAGGTCTTCCTGGCTGACACTGATACAAGGGGATATGGGACTTCCAGCGGCAGAACTACAATTGGGCAAATGCATTTCCCCAGATGTGTGTTTACCAGTTAAGGAGAAAGGCAAGGGTGGGGAAATTTGCAGGGGATAGTTTTGTGAGAATCCATCCCCCAGTGGTCTGAGAGCTTTATACTGGTGGTCTGCAGTGCATCTCTGGCCATGCATGATATGTTGTTTCAGAATCCTCCTTGTCTCTTTTGCCATCTTCTACTCAGCCTTTGCTGTAGAGAGCCAGTGTAGTGTGTAGTGGTTAGAGTGTCAGACTAGCGCCTGGGAGATTAGGGTTCAAATGCTCCCTCCACCCAGTCATGAAGCTCACTGGGAGACTTTTGGGGCCAGTTGTTGCCTCTCAGCCTAACCTACCTCACAAGGTTGTTGTGAGGATTACATGAGGACTAGTACCAGTGAGAACCAGGTTCAGACACTCACTCAGCCATGAAGCTCAGTGATCACTGCCTCTCAGCCTATAACCTACCTCGCGGGCTTGTTGTGGGGGTTAACTGAGTGTGGGGAGAACTGCATATGCCACCTTGAACTCCTTGGAGAAAAAGGTGGGATGTAAACGCAATGGATAGATGAAATAATAAATAAAAAAGGTGGGTCTCACTGGCGTTCCCATCAGCACTCATTCAGTTCTGGGGGTCCTTCCTGTGCTTTATCCCTTTTGCTGTTTGTGTGCAAGTGCTAAGGGGGCAAGATAAGATGAGTAAGGGCTTGTCAAGCATCCAAGGAAGTAATCTGGAGCCCTTCAAAGCTTTAGGTAAAAAGTCACTGAGCTGGGGGGTAAATGAGAAAGCTCCACGCCTGCCTCTCCCCACTCTGGCAATAAAGTAAAATAAAATACTCTTCATTTATCTTCACCTCTGTCTTGATTTTCACTTGAGTGTTCGTCAGGAACCGTTGGATTTTCTCTATGAAGAGCCGGTCGAGTGCCAGATAACGAAACTTGTTTTCATATCTGTTGATGACCTCTGTAGCCTTGGGAGGCAGCGGGGAAAAATACGAGTTTTTATTCTTCTCGCTGTTCTTGATGCAACCTCTGTCTTGCTAGAACAGGGAGCCCGGCATCTCCTCACCTGCTCCAGGTAAGAAGACTCCATCTTCTCCAGGTCAATCATGATCAAGCCCTCGACAAACTCAATGCGCCCACTCTCCTTGTGCAGGCGCTTGATGAAGCCATCTAGTTCCTCAGGAGAAAAATTCCCTCCGTCGGCAAATAATCTGAAAAAAGCAATGAAAAATACAGGTTAAGGGTGCTATGACTTTGAATGGCCTAAGGTTGGAAAAGGTCCTGTTCATTATTCCACCTGTATAGGAGGATCTTATCCAGACTTAGTGGAAGCTGCCACTTTAGGGCAAGTAGGACACTACCTTGCCTACCCCAGTCTGCCTTCAGCCAGCCCCCACCTGCCTGCTTTCTCACTTACAAGGGGTGGTGGCACCAGCTGCCAGCTTCCTCCTCCTCCTCCTCCTCAAGTCTCAGTATTGTCCCTTGTAGAACTCAGCAGGGGAAGGAGGAGGGGGACAGGAACGTGGCTTAATTTCTACAGTTGTACAAAGCTAAGATAGGGAATTTACAGGCCTGGGGATTCCACTTTTGTGGGTTTCCCAATGGTGGCTACCATGACTAAGTAAAGTTGCCTTAAACACCACAGTGCCAAAATCTTACAAGATTTCTCGAACTCTTGAGAGATCTTGTGAGATTTCTGTGAGATCTCATGAAATAAGCAACAATGCTGGTACCCATTCTCCGCTGGCAGTGGAAGTGGTGTGGCACCCACAGGGGCACTGCCTCGAGAGCTTCACCCCACCTCATGGAATCCACCACAGCAGCCTCTGCTGAACAGATCCTGGCATACCTGCACGCTTTAAGGAAGGCAGTGTTTGTCTCTCGCAGCTTCCCTAGTGCTTCTTCCAAGTACTGCCTGTAGCTCCGAAGGGAGAGCTGCATCACCTCCACATGGTCAATCAGCTCAGTGCGCATATTGCTGCTGAGAGCCAACAGCCTGAGAAAGGAGATGGTGATATACCAACAAAGGTTTTTTTTTAATTTATATTAATTTCATAAAATTTATAAACAGCTTGACTCTAAGAAGCAAATAAACCCTCAAAGCGGGTTACAAAAATGATAAAACAATAAAATTGTAAATAAGATTAATAACAATTTAAGACTTTCAAAAAGTTACAATAACAACTGACTGAAAACTGATGTAAAAATTGCATCAACTTCCTTGGCATCTGAACAGGGTTGCCTAAACAAAAATGTTTTAGCAGGTGCTGAAAATAATACAGTGAAGGTGCCTTCCTGATGTCAATACGCAGGGAGTTCCAAAGTGTAGCTGCCACCACACTAAAAAAAGATTGAGTTCTTACAGGTATTATATGGCATCAGGGGCATTGTCAGTTCCACAGATTAAAGTGATTGTGTGGGCATCTGTGCTGCAACATTCAGCACTAACTGTAGCCTTAAGGGAAGCCCCACACAGAGTGCATGGCAGCAACCCAGTCTTGAAGGAGCCAACCCATAAACAACTGTGGCGAGGCTTCCCTGGTCTAGGAATGGCCATAGCTGTTGAACCAGTCACAGTTGGTAGAAGGCACTCCAGTGACAGACCTGGATCCAGAAGTACCACCAAAATCAAAAGCACTCAGGCAACCTGATGCTGTGATAAGGTGGCCCCTCCTCCACCAATTCCCTGGGATTGAAGAAGCATGGGGAAAAGCTGTGTGACCCCCTCCTCCCCAACTGACTTGTCTGCCCTGGTCTCCGTCAGGAATATGTTCTCCATGTCTTGGATCTTCTGCCGGAAAGTCTTGCTGACACGGTTCTGGTCTTCTCGGAGCCTGGAGAAGGCGGCTTTTTCTTTATTCAGGGCCTCCACCACACCACTGCAGTGTCGCAGTAAGCGATCGTTGTGAAATCGCAGCTCCGCTGAGAGGGGGGTGGGGTGGGAGAATGCTTTAGGTTCAAGCCGGTGGGAGTTGAAAGTAAGATAATTCTGGAAAGCCTTGCAATCCATATTTCCCCAAATGCCATGGGGTGCCACTGCTCATACATGTTTCTTTGTTTGTGCGTGTGTGTGTGTGTGTTCAGACATCGCTGAACAAATTCCCCAAAACCCATCCTTGCCATCGCTTTTTATAAATTCAGCCTCCACAAACTTGTCAACGTTTTGAATTCGATCCTCTGCCTACTAGTTGAGGCCAGGGGACTTCCAATGGGCTTAACCTAACAGCTGGGCACAACCATATATAGCAAAGCTCATTATTCCCCTCCTAGAACTACTGTTTATTTATTGCATTTCTATCCCATCTTCCTCTCCAAGGAGCTTGAGTGGGTATCCATGGTTCTCCTCCTCCCCAGTTCATCCTCACAATAACCCTGTAAGGTAGATTAGGCTGAGAGGCAGTGATTGGCCCAAGGTCACCCGGCAAGCTACATGACTGAGGGGAATCTGAGCCATGGTCTCCTGGGTCCTAGTCCTCTGTCTAAGGAGTCCCCTCTTAAGACTTTCAGCACTCTTAACAGCCCCCAGAATTCTTCTGGGGAAGCCATGACTGTTTAAAGTGGTATTGTAGTGCTTCAAATGTCTGGTGTGGATGTGGCCTTAGTGTTAGTGGGGAGTAGGTGGGCTAGCTGAAAGAACCGTGTCACATTGGTAACAAGTAGCAGTGAAAACATCAGTACCCATTCTGACATCGTAGATATCCTTCTCGATGCGCTCCCGCCTTGGCTCATGAAGGTGAGCGCGCAGCTGCACTTCAGAGCTGATCTCTTCTTTCTTGGAGTCCACGATGACCCAGGCCTTGGACAATGTCTCAGCATACCAGTTCTCCAGGTGTTCAAAAAACTGCAGCCGGATTCTGTGATGGGGAAAGAGAAGGAAGGGAAAAGTGGGGGCATCCTTCTGCTTGCAGGAACAAACATCTCTCTCATAAGTTCACATCTCTACTTTCTCAGTGTTCACTGTGTTGCATCATGTGATGTGGGTGAACCCCAGAGCTTCACAGGCTTCTGGCAACTCTGGCTATGCTTTGCTTCAGAATTTTAAAAGTAGGAGACACACTTTGCTCCAGGTTTATGGGAAGAAATGTCCATCCTGAGGAGCTAAGCACCCTCCCTCCACATTTTTTTAATGAGCTTCTGTGCTAAGCATTTCTGTTGCTCAGAGATGGTGAGTCAGAGATGTGATGGGAAGCTTTATTTGTGGGTGGGCCATTTGTTACTTATATGAAAGGCCAATCATGGGGGTGGCAAATCCTAACGAAATATGGCTTGTATTTTGTATGTAACCTTTGATTTGTACTCTTTCTGTATCGAGTCAGTTTGTTTTTGTAACATCTAATTCAATGTGTAGTCTTGAGAATGCATTTTATAAAGTAATGGCTGTGAATCCATTTTTTCTTTTTCTTTTAAATATTTATTTCATATTTCTTATTGGATTCTTATTTTAACTTCATCATAAAGTCTTGAAAAAAATGGGGGGGGGGAGAGAACAGCAATAATCCTTCCAAGACCACCATTGAAGGAGGTTGCAGGTTCAGAGGAACAAATACATTCAAACTTCTATCATTCCTTTCTCCCAATATACTAAAGATCCTTAGGATCAGATGCAGTAGCATGTCCAGAGGGTAGTCCACAGCCAGAAGCTCATCTTGTTTTGATTTTTATGCTGAAAGATGCCTTGAACAATCTTCTTCTTGTTCCTGTTCTTCTTGCAAAAGGCATTTACCTGGGAGGCTACGTGCCTCTGTATTAATACCGTAAGATTGCTTAAATAATCTGGGGAAATTCTACCTGTGACATGGCACCCTGCAAAACATTGTAGGGTAATGACTCAGAAACAAACTTTTTCTGCTGCTGCTCCTATATTGGGAAAGGCTCTTCCCTCTGTCACACATGAAGCAGCAGCCATCAGTCGCTTCAGACATCTTACAAAGACGTGTCTCTTTACCCAGGCATTCTCCCTGGCCTATAAATCAGACCTGGATTTATGTGTTTGAAATCTACGGGACGTCTGTTTTCTGCACTTTTGTTCACACCAGTTTCTATATTGCTGTTTTTCAGGGTTTGGGCTGCATTTTTGTTTTTACTAACATACGGTATTGTTTGTTTCTAAAATGTACTTGTGCCCCGGCTTCCCAGAACTGAGACACAAGGCTGCTCACAAAAACTAAAAAAGACACAGATAAAACACACAGGAAGCTAAAAGCATATAGAAGATGATAGTCAAAAAAGTAATTAAACTATAACAGAATTAAAAACTATAACTGATGCAAAAAAATATATATTAAAACACTGTTGTGCTATTTAAAAGCTCCTTATTTTAAAAGGCAGAACATATAAATTAGGGCTCTTTGCAGATGACCTAATGGTCACAACATCAGACTCCTTGAACACAGCAATCTCCCTGACCAGAGAACTCAACACATTTGCAACGGTGTCAGGCCTACAAGTAAACTTAGCAAAATCAGAAGCCATGTGCTTCAACACCCCTCCTCACAACCAAAAAGAACTTACTAATATCACCAATATAAAACTTTGTCACACCAAGTTCAGATACCTAGGGGTACAAATAACCAAAAACCTCAACAAATTACACCTTCATAATTACAAACCCCTGTGACGGCAAAAAAACCAAAGACCTAAAGAGATGTTACAATATGGATTTCATTCTCTCAGACAAAAAATGGCCATGATCAAAATGGTCACCCTCCCAAAACTAACCTACCTATTCCAAACCCTCCCAATTTGGATCCCAACTTCGCATATGGTAGGGAAAATTACACTCTTTTATCTTCTCACATAGAAAACCAAGAGTAAGCGCCAAATATCTTCACATCCCCACCTCAGCAGGAGGATGGGGCATTCCCAGCATAGAAACATATTACAGAGCCAACAAAATATGCCTTATAATCCCATGCATACTAGAAGATGAGACAAAGCAATGGATACACCTGGAGAGGGAATCAATCGAAAATATCTGTACCACAGCATATCCATTCCTCCCGAACAAACTAAGGAAAATTCCCATAACACTTAGTAGGTACACACAAACCATGCTCAAAGCATGGAAAGCAGAAATAGGCAAATTATCCCCAACCCCATCCCCACTAATCCCCTTGGTTTACCACCCATTATTCCACCATGCAGCACAAAACCTCCAGATAAAAACCTGGCAAACCAAAGGCGTATATCGCCTAGCAGACTTTTATAACAATAACAAACCTCTGTCAACACAAGAAATACAGGATAAACTAGAAAACACCCAAATACCCTGGTTAGCACCACACCAACTACAGGGCCGTCTTGAGCATATCTGGCGCCCTGGTGCGAAGATCCCTCCGGCGCCCGCACCCCACCCCGTTTCACAGCGCCCGCCGTGCGGTGCCCCCCTGGTGGCCCGGCGGCCTGGCACCCTGTGCCACCCAGCCTTGCCGTAGGGCCGGCCCTGACTAACTACACGCCTTCTTAAACAATCCAGCAGTAAAATCAGCAGCAACTCGGCCTCTGACAACCTTCGAAAACCTCCTCCTAACGACAAAGGACATGGCAAAGGGATGATATCTGCAATATATAAAATACTACTACAAAATTCCATGAGTCCCCTAGACACAATCAAAAGACAATCCATTTCAACTTTAAATCCATATCAACAAAACAGAAAGAACTCACTCTGAAACTTACCTACAGGTGGTACCTAACACCAAGAAAACTAGCGCTAATACGCCCAGGAACCTCACAAAAATGCTGGAGAGGGTGCACCTTAACAGGCACATATTTCTACATGTGGTGGGAGTGCCCCAAAATTCAACTATTCTGGACAACAACCATGTGGGAAATAAGTAAAATAACCAAGCAAACATTAGAAATGACCCCAGAATTGGCCTTATTAAAGATTTCCCAAGACAATAATGCCCAAGTACACTACAAAGAACTCATAACTCACTTACTCTCTGCAACCAGAAGCACCATAACCAGACACTGGAAAGACCTGTCAGGAGCAAACATGGACCAATGGTACCAAATAGTATGGGAAACAGCCCTACTAGAAAAATTAACCAATAAGCTGAAACTGACACGGGACAAATAGAAGACGACTTCACCCTGGTATGGTTCCCCTTTATCACATACACAGCCCAACAGGTAAATGACAAAAATCCACCAACAACATACAAATCAATATGGCTAACCTAATCCAAAACACCCACCCACCCCACTCACACACGAAACAAAAACCACTACAGCCAACCACAAATGAATAACCATACCCTAAGGCTGACCCCAACCTCTCTCACCACCAAAGGAACACAAGGTAACAACAGAGAACCTACACAAGCAACGCTAACAACCCCCCCAACGTATATTACTGTAAGTAAAATAGAAACACTGTCACCTGACCCCCCCATCTCTCCCCCATCTACTTCTATCCCCCTCTTTCTTCCCAATGTCTCAACAAATAAAACTGATTTGTAAACAAGTTATAAGAGACATTGCATATATTTCTGTAATTCAAGAAAATCTTTAATAAAAAATAAAAATAAATAAAAGCCCTTTCTTTAAAAGCAGTAGGCTCCGAAAAGCCTGCTGGAACAAAACAGTCTTCACCTGCTGACGGTAGGACAACAATGAGGGAGCCAGTTTGGCCTACCTAACGAGGTAGTTTTGAAGTCTGGGAGCAGACTTTTCAAACACCATGTACCACTCAATAGATTTTTTTTTTAAGCGGCATGTAAATATTTTAAATTAAAACATATAAATAAATGCCATTAAACTACAGGTTGATTGCATCTCACACAGGCTTTGCTTACACAAACACAACTTTATGTACTCAACAAAAAATAATAAATAAATAAAAAGTGGATAAGGCAGCCTTGTTTGCCGGGGGTCTTTCCCTTCATAGAAAGAGTTTTAAGCTCACTGACTTGCTTACTATGCTCTGAGAGGACAATGCCAGGGCTCTAGAAGCCCTTGCAAGATCCTGCAGGGCAGTCTGAGATCGTAGATGGCCCCAACCTTATGAGATCTCAGGGGTTGGGGTCAGTTTTGGCTTTGTGCAATTTTGCTTTTAAATACAAACCACTGGAATATAACCCACACAGAAGATGGGATTGACCTGTAAACTAAGAGAAGAGATTGAAGTCCTACTCACTGCCTTCTCACATCCGTAAAGAAACTCTCAGAGAGGTACACTTGCTCCAGGTAGGAGGGCAGCAAATTCGCCTTCAGTTTCCCCACATAATATTTCTCAGATTTCTTGATTTTAAGCTTTGGTAAGTTCAGAGCGACCTTGTAAGTGTTTCCACTGGATGTAGTGAAGAACTCAGCATTCATTTCTATCTGGCGTGACGGTGACCTAGAGAACCTTACCTGTGGATGGGGCAAAGGGAGAAACCATTGACATTGGTTCCCAATTAAAAGCAACGTTTAAGCCAATGGATGGCATAAGGTAAAAATAGTTTGCAGGGAGGCTAGATGATGTTCCAGCAAATGAAGGGTTTCATCCCACACCTTTCCAGTGCAATTCCTCATTGTTTTTCTTATCACAGTATGTCCAGTCTTGTGGGGGAACTGGGCCTGCTGCACAAGGCCTCTTAGGCTGCCTAGGTTTAAAGAGTATAACTTCCCCCGAAAAAATCTTGCACTTTCCTAAGGATGATGGGGGTTGCAGCTCTTTGAGGGCTAAACTACAGGATTCCAGGGACATAGGAATCATGCACTTTAAATATATGAAGAAACGTTGCAGTGCATGTGACATTTTTGTTTAGAGAAAAGGCAAGGAAGACGCTACATGATGCTTAAAATTGTGCATGGCAGTGGAATCTGATGCCTAGTAAATTGGTTAAAATGTACAAGAGAGGGTCCAAACTGTGTTGGAAACAAGAAGAGATTGAGGGATCTTTCAAACATATGTGGTGGCAGTGTAAATAACCCCCCCAAAATTGGAAGATGGTTTATGATGAGCTCATTCCCCCCGAAATTTACATTTCTGAAGAAACCAGAAGCCTTTCTATTAGCAATAATTGATGATGAGCTCCCTGCAAAGCTATATATATATATTTAAATGCTACAGCACCAGCAAGAATAGTGTATACTAAAAGTTGGAAAGAAAAAGAAACACCAACAAAAGAACAATGACTGTATAAATTGACAAAATGTGCCGAACTTGCAAGCATGACAGCCAAAATAAAGAATCAAGGTGGAAAACAAATAAAGGGTGAATGGGAAACTTTTGGGGAGTACTTAAAAAATGATACTTAAATGAAATTACAAGTAGGGGTGATTCTCTGAACAACAGTTAAATACAAATAAGAATTAGAAAGGAAAAATTAGGGTGGATTAATATACAGTGGAACCTCGGTTTATGAACACCTCGGTTTACGAATTTTCGGTTTACGAACGCCGCGGACCCATCTGGAACGGATTAATCCACCTTCCATTACTGTCAATGGGAAAGTTCGTTTCAGTTTATAAATGCTTCAGTTTATGAACAGAGTTACGGAACCAATTGTGTTCATAAACCGAGGTACCACTGTATGGATATACAGCAGTGCCAGACATACTACAAACGCCATGGAACCCTAGGCTAGGAAGTCTATATGGAAATAATATTTGATGGTAATGTATGATATGTAAATAGAAAAATGCAAAATGCTATGTGCGCGCGGCACACACACACACACACACAAATAAATGTGCATGGCATGGAGAAAGTGGACAGAGATTTTTCTGCCTCTCATAATAACAGAACAAATGGATATCCAACAAAGCTGAATGTTGGAAGATTCAGGACAGATAAAAGGAAGTCCTTCTTCATGTAGCACATAGATCACCTATGGAACACACTTCCACAGGAGGTACTGATAGCCAATAACCTAGATAGCTTTAAAAGAAGATTGGACAAATTCGTGGAGGAGATGGCTATCAACAGCCTTTACCATGATGGCCATGCATGGCCTCTATGGTTGGAGGCAGAAATGCTTCTGAATACCAGTTGCTGGAAACCAAGGGAAGGGAGAGCACTCTTGTGCTCAGGTCTTGCTTCTTCTATGTCTTTCTGTGTTTGCTAAAGGAGTCCAGTTCCCCCACCCCAACCTGGTGGAAACTCACAGATGCTGGTGCTGTGGCATCTTCCACATCACGGACCTCAACAGCCTCTTGTATAGTAGAACTGCTCCTTTCATCGGATTTCTCCACATTGTCACTTTCCAGGACAAAACTGCCCCTGTCTCTGGGGATGGTTGCTCCATCGCTTTCTGGAGCAGAGCTCTCTGAATCCCCCACTACGGCAGTTTGGGATTCCTCAGCTTCTGGGTTCACCTCCACCTGCTGTTCCTCTTCCTCTTCTTGTTCTTCTTTGTTCTCAGAGAAGCCCTCCTCCATTCCTTCCGATTCCTCGACGTCCTCCCCCATTTCTGCCCAAAGAGCATAAAATGAAATTATTGTGAACACAGGTGCCATCTACAGCGCTCTGAAGAGGAAAAATTAAAGCAAGGGAGGTTGCCTCATTCCTCAACCCTAGGGAGCTTACAGTTAAATTTTCACAGGTGGGGAGGGAGACAGCAGAGGGAGGGGGCAGAAGGAGAGAGCAATGAGGTAATTGTGAGTGAATAAACTTAACATGCATTTAGACTGCACATGGAAGGCTGTAATTCCTTGCATTTTTAAGATTCTAAGTGCTTTGAGACAGATACCTTCCTCCCTTTTGTCCCTCTGAATTGCTAGGCATATGAATACTAAAACAACAGCAGCAACAACAACAACAACAAAAAACCCCTTTTTAGCCAGAGGGCCACATTCCCTTCTGGGTAAAATTCTGAGGGCCTTATGGCAGTGGAGGCTGGGGCCAGAGGCAAAAGTGGGCAGAACACAAATGTAAATTTCACCTTAGTGCTGATTTCTACACACACTCACCCACCCTCCCACGGCTCTCCTACCTCTGTCCAGGCAAGCAAAAGGCAAAACCAGAGTTCAAGGACTTAGCCCAACTAGGCAAAAATATGCAAGGAGGGGGCGAAGCAGGGCTAGTAGACAGTGTGGCCTAGGGAGCCGTATTTGACTTCTGGGCCTGAAGTTCCCTACCCTTGAGTTGCAAAAAGGAAAAAGGAAAAAAATAACATAAGGGTCACCTCCAGAGGGTTGGCATGAGGGTGTTGGCGAGATGAGTTCTTACTTTCCACACTTCCGTCTCTTATAAGTTAAGTAGTCTCACTCAAGGGCAGCCTCCCCTTCCTGAAAATCTTGGGGGGAGGTGGTGGATTTTGAAGGAAGAGACCTTGGGGTCGGTTTAAACAAACTGGGGTGAATATTTGTGGAAAAAGCAAAGGCCTTTACCATGGGTTGAAAAGTCAATAGACAAGGGGCCTGTTAGGTATGTGGTGGGAGGGAGTTCCAAAGGATAGGTATCATCATACTGGAGGAACAATGCCAACATCATGTGGAACAGAATGCCTGATTGGATGGTACTGATTCTCATGATTGTAAGAGGCAAAGTTGTGCTTTTTAAAATACTATATTACACAGTGGAGGATAGAAATTACCTTCCTCTTCTTCACTCATATCCCCAGTTCGCTTGAATGGCTTCTGGTTGTTGTTGTTTTTTTTTAAGAAAGCAGGAAAAGAAAAAATGTCAAGAATTAAAAAGGATAATTCATTATTTTTCACAAATAATACTTAATGCATGGCATCTACACAGTGCTCTTGAGTGCTCATTGCATGCCACTGACAGCATTTTATTTTGAACTCTACAAGAACTCTTTCAGGTAGGTCAACACAGGTTTGGAAGGCCGAGTCTGAGAGAGAGAAAATGCATTCAGATGGCATGTTCCCGATCCCTCAAACCATGTTCAGGGGCTTTTAACACATTGGAATCCATGCTATGCTCTTCATCAGCTTTGTGTATGTGTGGGGGGTTGCCATTTCCCTGGGGATAAACTCCAACTCCACTCCTTTTTCACACACTGTTACTCTACTTCTTCTGAGTCAGGTCAGAAACGACTGCTCAAGAGAACTAGGAATGTCACAAATGCAACTGGGCTCTGAAGCGAACACGTTCACAGTCCATCAATTTAACTGAGTTCAAAGAAAGAAATGACAGAATCCCCCCTCCTTTAACAGGTATCTTCATGAAGCTGACTAGGTGACCTTGGGTCACCACTCGCTCCCAGCATAACCTACCTCACAGGGTCATTGGGAGGAGGAAATGGGAAGGGGGAAAATTATGTACTGCCACCTTGAGCTCATTGGGAAAAAATGTAAAAAAATAAAACAAATGAAAACAGCAAATAAATAAATTACCACCTGTATCCTTTTATTTCCATTTTGTTTGCTAGATGAACTGAGCAAGAAGTCAATTTCAGTGTAGGGAAGGGGAACATGTTATAAAAGTGTCAAATTCAAAGTCTTGTTTTCTACATACCCCTTTGTAGACCTCACGCACATTAAAATACCGGCTGACAGAGGTGCTGTAAGAATTCAGGCTGCGTAAAATACACTCTGGATAAGTGGATAATTTAGTCAAGAGATCTTGCTGGAAGGTTGTATATCTGTAAACAAACAAAGAAACCAAAACTTTTAAATTATTTTTACTTATTGCATTACTAGTCCACCTTTTACTCTAAGGAGCTCAAGGTGACATACATGGTTCTCCCCCTTCCTCATTTAATCCCCACAACAACCCTGTGAAGTACCGGTAGGTTAGGCTGGGAGGCAGTGACTGCCCCAGGGTCACTCAGTGAGCTTCAGGGCTGAGTGCAGGATTTGAAACCTGGACCTATTTAACAATTTTGCCACAGATATTATCTGATTGTGCAAGAATTCATCAAATATATGCAATGTAGGATTAATGGTTGACATCAGAGGCCACTGCAGTAGAAGTCAACATTCAGTAACAACAGACACCGTGTACATCTGCCAGAATCTGTCGGCATCCCAGCTTGCAGCAATGAACATTCAAACATCTATGACTGATGACTTACATTTAAATTGAGTAAACATTCTGTGAACATCATTCGTTCAAGCAGAACCACTGAATCAAGAATGTTGGTTTTGGATTAGGTTTTGGATTAGGATTCTGAATTTTGATGGCAATTCTTGACAAGAAAATCTTCTTTAACTGGAGAGAGTGGGGATAGAACTAACGACTTGCATGCTGTATACAAAGCATGTGTCCTGCTACTGCACCTCCTCAATGTGGGTGTAGACTTGGCATGTGTAACTGGCAAGCCAGCATGCCCAACTGTCAGGGATGGTGGGGTTTATAGCCCCAAACATCTGGCTGGAGAAGGCTGCTCTAAAGCTTTAAAACATGCAGCCCATGGTGGCTCACCAGACTAGGCATCCTCCCTGAAAAGTCCCAGCTCACATCTTAGAATTCCAATGCAGCCTCAGTCTCAGGCCATTCACTGTTTTGTGCATCAGAGAGCACATTGTTCTTATTGGTTGACAGGCATACCTAGGGCAGCATTTGCAGAGTTTTCTTTTAAAGCAAGTTTATAGTCCCTATGGCTGTGGAGTTAAGCTTCGAAACATGAAGTGAGAAGGGCACAGCAGCTTGTTTGTCATTTCATAGGATTTATATACATACTGTACATATATCTATCTCTAGCCCAAAGCATTTGTGCTTCCTCTGCCACCCGCACTGCTTGAAACATACCCTGCTCGAATGAAGTCCAAAACATTATAAACCTTCTCCAGCTGGGCCTTCAGTTTTTCATCGGAACTTTGGGTCCTCAGTTTGTCCACGGCCACATCCAGATTAACTTCCCTTAGCTGACCCCATATAGAAGGAAGCAGTCAGCATTAGAATGAAATAATAATAATAATAATAATAATAATAATAATAATAATAATAATAATAATAATTTATACCCCACCCATCTGGCTGGGCTTCCCCAGCCACTCTGGGTGGCTTCCAACAAAATATTAAAATACAGTAATACATCAAACATTAAAAGCTTCCCTAAACAGGGCTGCCTTCAGATGTCTTCTAAAAGTCTGGTAGTTGTTGTTCTCTGACATCTGGTGGGAGGGCGTCCCACAGGGTGAGTGCCACTACTGAGAAGGCCCTCTGTCTGGTTCCCTGTAACCTTGCTTCTCGCAGTGAGGGAACCACCAGAAGGCCCTCGGCGCTGGATCTCAGTGTCTGGGCTGCATGGTGGGGTGGAGACGCTCCTTCAGGTATACAGGACTGAGGCCATTTAGGGCTTTAAAGGTCAGCACCAGCACTTACAGGAGGCAATAAGGGCCACCAACTGGGTTGGCTTCAAAAGACGACTGGACAAATTCAAGGAGGAGGTTAAGGATATCGGTGGCAACTAGCCATGATGGCTGTCAAAGGCAGTATGGCTCTTGAATACCACCAGCTGGGAATCAGAAGTAGGGAGAGTGCTCTGCTCATGTGCTGAGTGTGGGTTTCCCATTGGGGCATCTGATTGGTTACTATGAGAAGAGGATGTTGGACTACTATGATTGGCAACTATGTTGGAAGAGGATGATGGGCCAGAAGTCAGGCTCTTATTATGCTTTCATGTTATCAGAGTCAATGTGGTGCTATAGATATAGAGCAGGGGTCCCCAGACTTACCGGCGTTTGGGCCGGTTCCCACCGCGCCGATCGCGCGGCGGGCCGGAGGACGGGGGAGCGCGCGCCTGTGCGGGCCGGCGGGCAGGGGAGTGCGCGCCCGTGCGCATGCGCACGGGCGCTTACTGGCGCGCTTCCAGGGTGGAAAAAGCGCCGAAAATCCGTTGTGTGCATGCGTATGGGCCTCCCCCAACCCGGAAGTGCACCAGAAATGACCTCTTCCGGGTCGGGAGAGGCCCATACGCATGCGCACAAAGGATTTCCGGCGCTTTTTTCCCGACCCGGAAGAGCGCTGCCGCGCTGCGCGCCGTAAGGGTGGGCGGCGGGGGTCGTTGCGGGCCGGATTGGCAGGCCAATTGGGCTGCATCCGGCCCCCGGGCCATAGTCTGGGGACCCCTGATATAGAGTGTCAGGCTAGGACCGGGAGACCAGGTTCAAATCCCCCACTCAGTCCCGGAGCTCACTGGGTGAGAACAGAATGCTAGACTAGGTGAACCTTCCAGCAGAGCTGTTCTTGCTTTTCTCCATAGACTAAGGCAAAGCAAAATCATGGAAAAATAAAAAATGCAGATCAAATTGTGCAAATAAATTTTGTAAATGCACATGGCTGTTTCAAGATGCAAGAGTTCATGCAGATTTGCCAACAAGCTTTCTTCTTTTTACCCCCACCAAAATCTCTGATATGGCCTACCACATTGTATCCTCTGTCCACCCACCCCTCACTAAACCAGACCCCTGCTCTGACCTTGTTTAGATTTTCATGCTTGTTCCGGCATTCGTTCATTTTACTGTGAAGCTCGTTTTCATGACGAACAAGGCTGCATTTGTGGTTATCAAAGAGAGTGAGAGCATCCTGAAAGTACTGGTAGATGTTCCTGCAGTTGATTTCTGTGTGCTTAACCAACTGTTCTAAGTGGTCCTGAAGAAAAATCAAGCGGAAAGAATTTGAAATTTAGGATTTTTGTTAGCAGACGCAACCAGCATTTAGCTGAGGATGGGTGGGGCCCAATTTAAATCAGCGAGGACCAATCTTATTCACAACCTCCTCTTTCCAAGGAAACATCCAGTGACATAAATAAAATAGAGGAATGCATCTCAAAGGTGCCTGTTGAGGCATCTGGGTTGCATTGCCTGGACAGCCTGATAGATATGCTGGGGAGGAGCTGGTGAAGAGTGTGGCCCGAGGAGAGAAGGGTGCCTAGGAAAAAGGTGTGATGTGGGAAGAACCTAGAGCAGTGATTGAAACTCCCATTGTTTCTGAGCTAAGATTTCAGATTAAAATTGCAGAGTGCAAGGAAAGGACCTTTTTCTGTCTCCCCACTGCCAGATACTTCTTAAGAAGAGACCCTCTTAAGAATATTAGGGGGTGGGTGGGCAAGGGAAGGACTAGACCATGTGAAAAATGAACATAATATTTTATCTGCAGTTCATTAATTTCCAGCTTTGTATTCTTGTTATAAAAAAAAACCGTGCCTAAACATTCTGTTGTTGTGCCCATAACATAGGTTTAAGGTGCCATTTAGCTCCTAGCTTTCATATTTCAGTTTCTAACACTGGTCCTGAGGGTCAAATGCAGAGGCCTTGAGGGCCATATCTGACCCACAAGGAGAACTGCTACACAGACCATGGGTTCTCTCAATCTGAGTTGCAGCAGGTTCATTTCTGCAACTCTGATCCTGCTTGGATGCGTTGCAGGAAACATATTAGGAAGAGACACTGGCAAACTTACGTCCATCTTTTCTACCTCCTGTTCAAACCGACTCTGCAACTTCCCAACTAACTGGTAGAAATTTGGATTCACAATCCTTTCAGCCTCATTTTCCGTGCAGATTTTCTTATCTATCAGTTTGTTCTAAAATTAGAGAGGGAGAAAGCGTTATTAGTAGCGAAGTTCATAAATATGCAGCCTTGGCTCAACTGATGTGTTTCAGTTATTATGAATTAATATTGCTTTTCCTTTACAGCAGGGCTCACGGGCCACATGAGGTCTGGTAAGTGTTGCGATTTGGCTCATGATACCATTTCCCTATAAACCACACCCACAACCATCATAGATGACATCAGGTGTGGAGCAAGTAAAGATGTGGATGCAAAAGAATAATCAGGAGCTTAAGATATGCTGCCACTTGTTCCTTGGCAAGTGAGGTTGGCTAATCAACACTGGCAGTTAGTCACTTTTTATTTAACAAAATTTATACACTGCTTGGTTGTAAAAACGGCAATCCCCTCAAAGTAGTTTACAAAAAAAGATAAAACAACAAAATCCTATATAATAAAGTGCAAGTGTCTCTGCGTCCAGATTCCCTGTGTCCCTGTGTCCGCGCTACTGCGCATGTGCCCCACGGACACAGGGATTGGACGCAGAGACTGCACGTACACACATGTGCACGCTCTCCTCACCCCCCACCCCTCTGCCTACAGTTTACCTGCAGCCGCCAACTACCGCTCCCGGCTGCTACCCCCGGCGACCAGCAGCCAGCTGGCGTTGCGCACACGTGCTCACACTCTCCCCCCACACCCTGGCCGCTCCGCTTTGACCTTTCAGTCTCCGAAGCCCCATCTCATGCTGGAGGTGCCTTGCCGCGCACCTCCAGCATGGGACGGCGCTTCCTCGGCGAAGGCAAGCAGGCGGGCTGTCTGCCTGCTTGCCTTCGCCGAGGAAGTGCCCGCTGCCGCTTTGGCTCGGCGGCGGCAGCGCTTCCTCGGCGATGGCAAGCAGGCAGACAGCCCATCTGCTTGCCTTCGCCGAGGAAGCCGAAGCGGCAACGGGCACCAAGGGAAGCCAGCTTTGGCTTTGTGGCGGTGGGAAGAAGGGGAGGAATTCCTCCCCTTCTTCCCGCCACCGCCAAGCCAGTCCCCGAGCCAAATTGTGCCGCGGTGGGGGCTTTTCGTCATTTGCCTCCCCCTTGGCTTGGGGAAGGCAAACGGCGAAAAGCCCCCGCCGCACCGCAATTCGGCTCCGTCCCCCGCGCGCTTTGGCTTGGGGAAGCAGGCAGAGAGACGGCAACAGCCCAGGAAGCTGCGGGCTCTTGCTGTCTCCCTGCCCGCTTCCCTGAGCCGTATTGCATCGGGGGACAGAGCCGAAGATCGGCGGGTGCTGTTTGCCGGGGTTGACAAGCCCTGGCAAGCAGCGCCCGCCGATCTTTGTGTCCCAGGGCTTCCCCTCCTTTCCCGCCCGGCTAGCGCCCGTTTACTAAATGGGCTGAATGACACTAGTGATCAATAAGTAGATTTAACAATGGTAACAAAATGATCAATAAGTAGATTTAACAAAGCATTCAAATAACAATAAACTAAGAATAGATTAAAACTC
The DNA here is from genome assembly GCF_963506605.1 of Zootoca vivipara. Classification (NCBI taxonomy): domain Eukaryota; kingdom Metazoa; phylum Chordata; class Lepidosauria; order Squamata; family Lacertidae; genus Zootoca; species Zootoca vivipara. The sequence continues at coordinate 13,295,599 of NC_083294.1, read as the reverse complement.
ACACCAACTTTCTAAATACCTGGGTGGACTTGTCTAAACAAAACCGTTTTTATCAGGTGCCAAAAAGGGTACCCTGCCCACCAGTCAAATCAGATATGGATGGACTCCCAACTCCCTTCATGCCTGACCACTGGCTATGATGGCTGGGGCTAATAGGAGTTGTAGTCCGACAACACTTGAAGGTACACTACAACAGCTACCCTGATCTAAGATCTGGCAGTGGGGAGTTTACATCTTACATCATCATCCCTTCCAGATCATTAGCCGTTACAGTTTTCAAAAATATCTTCATTGTTTTCAAAAATATCTATATTGGCATCTCTATGCTGAAGGCACACCTCTTTAAACTGGCTCCTGACACTTGGGATGCATATATTAGGGCCTATCTTATTACTGTGATGGTCAGTTTAAAATGCTTTTAATATTGTGTTTTGATTGTTTTAATTTGCCCTGGGACCTTAGAGTGAAGGGTAGGTAAATAGTAGTAGTAGTAGTAGTAGTAATAATAATAATAGATTTTCACTTATTCTCAGCTGCAGCCAGGCTGAAAAACAGAATCCACATATTTTCAACAAAACTGATTGACCCACTAACCTTACACTCCTGCACCTTTGACAAACACTCCTGGCAAACTTTCTCGTACTGGAGGCGGATTTTCATTAAGTATTGGACATTGTGGGTATCTTGAGACAAAAATTAAAATTAACACAAGATTGGATATGGTGATTACAAGATTGACCCGGAAACTACAACTAACCCAGAATGCGGCAGCTAGACTGGTGACTGGGAGCAGCTGCTGAGACCACATAACACCAGTCCTGAAAGACCTACATTGACTCCCAGTACATTTCCGAGCACAATTCAAAGTGTTGGTGTTGACTTTTAAAGCCCTAAACGGCCTCGGTCCAGTATACCCGAAGGAGCGTCTCCACCCCCATCGCTCTGCCCGGACACTGAGGTCCAGCGCCGAGGGCCTTCTGGCGGTTCCCTCGCTACGAGAAGCCAAGTTACAGGGAACCAGACAGAGGGCCTTCTCGGTAGTGGCACCCACCCTGTGGAATGCCCTCCCACTAGAGGTCAAAGAAAACAACAATTACCAGACTTTTAGAAGGCATCTCAAGGCAGCCCTGTTTAGGGAAGCTTTTAATGTTTGATGGATTTCTGTATTTTAGTGTTTTGTTGGAAGCCGCCCAGAGTGGCTGGGGGAAGCCGGCCAGATGGGCGGGATATAAATAATAAATTATTATTATTATTATTACTTTCTGTTTGTGACTGTTCTGTTCCATCTGAATAGCTTTACTTGTTTTTTATCATTATAAAGATTTCATTTTATTTCTATAATGGTATATTACATTCTTGTAGCCTGCACTGAGAACTTAAAGTGAAGGGTTATAGTTAGGAAATCTGGTAAATACGTATATAAATTGCTGCTCTAAATAACCTGTGAGGGACAGGGGATATCGCGAAGTCCCTCCCCTCCTGAGTTCAAGCCCATCCCCGAGCACAGGGGAAAGCAGAGAGAGTTCCGATTCCAATGGGGAAGCAGGAAGTCGTGTCCGAGGCTCAGGCAAGGTAGAGGAGCCAGGGTCCCAGGTGGGACAGGAAGGGGCGAATAAGGGGGGGAGACCCATCCCCCCAACTCCGGAATTACGCAGAAAGAGGAGGGGAAAGAGGATGGGTCTGCCAAAGCTTTTGTGTTGGAGAAAGACGCGCCAAAAGCCATTCGGAGGTTCTGGAACCGACTGACCACATCATTCCGTGTAAATAGCAATGACTTCAGCACTGTAAATACGCAGCACCAATAAAAGAATAAAATGCAGAGCTGCGTAGCGTCGTTACTCTGAAGTAGCCCACTCCGGCCACTGTGACAGCAACCTCCGAATCCTTTTTTGGGCTACTTTGGAGTTGCAGGGATGAGCGTGTCAGAGGCGGAGAGATGGCGGCAGATCGCGGAGACAGCCCAGCAAGAACTGCAGCAGCTGTCGCTGCAGGCGCAGGGGGAATTGAAGGCAGCTAAAGAAGAGACTAAGAAGGTCCAGGACGACCGGCTACAACTTGCGGAACAGGTGAGAGCGCTACAGGAAAGAGAGCAGGAATTAAGGGCGGTGGCGGTAGACCTCCAAAACAAGCTGGATGCAGAGAAAAACAAGGCGGGAGGGGCACCCCAAGTCCAAGTGCTGCCAGGAAGGAGAGCCGGGACCCTAGTAAGCAAGTTCAATGGAGACCCGAGGGAATATCAGGGCTTTGAGACTGAGATTGTGTATGCTCTTGAGCTGCACCACGATGAGTTCCCTGATGATGAGCACAGGGTAGCGTTTATTGTGGAGCACCTTACCGGGGCAGCCAGGGAGTGGCTAAGACCGTTAATCGCAACAAAGAATCCTTGCATGAAGAATGTCAAACTATTTCTAGAAGGTTTGAAAACGATGTATTCGTCCGATAGTCATATGGACCAGACTAAGGAGGAACTTCATAATTTACGCCAAGGAAATATGACAGTTCGCGCGTATTGGGCGAAATTCACCATGCTGGTGCACAGATTGGGGTGGGAACTAGAGTCACCCCCAATGCAAGCGGCGTTCTACTTGGGGTTGCATGAGGAGGTGAAGGATGAGCTCTCGAGAGGTCCAAAGCCCAGTAATATGGATCAGCTGAGCAAAGCGGCTCTGGCGGTGGGGGTGAGACAGGAATCCCGGTGGAGCGACAAGCAAGCAACGCGCGCAAAGCGGGCTTGGTTCCCACGGTCGCAGGAGAAGCCACTCCCCCAACAACCCTTTCAAGCCACGCCTGGGGCCAGCCAGGACCAGGAACCCATGCAGATTGATAGCGCGCGCGCGGGGGCTTTTCAAACCCCAGCGGCGCCAAGACGCAAGGAGGGAAGGGGTGGGAATTGCTTTCTCTGCAACTCCCCCCAGCATCTCGTCAGAGACTGCCCACATCGCAGGGAGTGGCAAGGAAAGGCGGGAACGGTTGTGCCCTCCCCCACTGATGCAGCACCACAGCAGGGAAACGGGAAAGCCTGGCTGCAGGAGACAAGGGGCAGCAGCCAGGCACAGTCAGCAGACAACAGCCCCAGCCCACCCACCCGCACAGAGAGGAGCAGAGCCAGCCCACCCCTCCCAGAGCAGGAGTGGTTCTAGAAGTGACGCTCACGCTCCCAAATGGCTATCCCCTGACGGTCCTCGCCCTAATTGACAGTGGGGCGTCAGCGAACTTCTTCTCGAGAAACTTTGCAGAAGAGCACCAGATCCAGCTTCTGCAGCTGGATTTTCCTCTGCACGTGGCGACCATTGACGGCAGAGAGCTGCTGGGAGGGGCCATCACTCATCAAACCCCCCCCATGAAAATGACGGTGGGAAGGCACTCAGAGACACTGGCATTCAACGTCACCACCATCTCAGACCCCCCCATCGTCTTGGGCATGAGCTGGCTGGCGCGCCACGACCCCTCCATCAGTTGGCACCAGAGATGCATCACTTTTGGATCGGACTTTTGCCTGGAACATTGCATGCAGCACCAACCAGGGGAGGGGCCTCCCATAGCCACGGTGGCCACCATGCACGTCAAAGGGGGTGAGGCGATACCCAAGCCGTACTGGGACCTGCAGGAGGTCTTCAGCGAAGCGGAGTCCGACCACCTACCCCCACACAGGCCTTTTGACTGCCAGATCAACCTGGTGCCAGGGGCAACTATACCCCCAGCCAAGCTGTACGCCATGTCAGACCAGGAACTGGAGGATCTGCGCGCTTTCATCGACAAGAACCTCAAGCGGGGGTTCATCAGAGAAAGCAAGGCAGCAGGGGGCAGCCCGGTCTTCTGGGTGGACAAGAAAGACACGCAACAGCGCCGTCTTGTGGTGGATTTTAGACGGCTGAATTCAGTGACAGAGCCAGTGGCTTTCCCCATGCCCAGAGTGGATGATCTCCTGACAGCGGCACGCAGGGGCAAGATTTTCACCAAGCTAGACCTGAGGGGGGCGTACAACTTGATCAGGATCCGGGAAGGCGATGAATGGAAAACCACGATGTTCACGCCTCTGGGCTCTTTTGAATATCTGGTGATGCCCTTCGGGTTGCAAGGGGGCTCAGCATGCTTCCAGGCCTTCATGCACCACGTCCTGGGGTCCCTCCTCTTCAGGAAATGCTTGGTCTTCCTGGATGACATCCTTATCTATTCCGATGACCCAGTGCAGCATGTGAAAGATGTCAGGGAGGTGTTGCAGCGCCTGAAGGAGAACCACCTGTATGTGAAGCTGGAGAAGTGCAAGTTTCACACCAAGGAGGTGGACTTCCTGGGCTACAAGCTGTCAGACAAGGGGCTGGCGATGGACAAGGACAAGGTGCAGGCCATCCTGGACTGGCACAGCCCCAGGACGCGCAAAGATGCCCAACGCCTACTAGGCTTCGCCAACTTCTACAGGAAGTTCATCAAGAACTTCTCTCGCGTTACGGCTCCCATCACTGACTGCCTGAGAGGCAAGCAGAAGTTCAGGTGGACACCAGAGGCGCAAGCAGCGTTCGAAAGCCTCAAGAGGGTGTTCGCCTCAGACCAGAACCTGTTCCACGTGGTTCAGGACGCGCCCCTACGCGTGGAGACAGATGCTTCTGATAAAGCTGTGGGCGCCATTTTGTTGCAACTGGACGCCAACAGAGAGTGGAGACCCTGTGCCTTCTTCTCCAGGAAGTTGACCCAGCCAGAGCGAAACTACACGGTGTTTGATCGGGAACTTCTTGCCATCCACGCTGCGTTCCAGCACTGGAGACACTTCCTGGTGGGCGCCAAGCACCCCATCCAGGTGTGCACAGACCACAAGAACCTGGAGTTCTGGAGAACTGCCAGGGTGCTCAACCAGCGGCAGATACGGTGGGCAGAGTTCTTCTCGAACTTCAACTTCTCCATACACTACATCCCGGGAGAGCAGAATGTCAGGGCGGATGCCCTCTCCCGCAAGCCAGAGTACATGGAGGAGGAGGCGCCACCGGCACCCAGGCACATTTTCCCCCCGTCAGCATGGTCCTGCGGAGCAGCAGTGGTGAGCGAGGCAGAACTCACAGCACTGACGGCAGCGGATGATTTTGCCAACCGCATCTTCAGAGAACTGAGAGGGGGGGGAGCAGGCAAAAGACTTTGCAGAACGCAGGGGGCTGCTTTTCTACAAGGGGGCACTGTACCTGCCCACCACCCAGCTTAGACGTACGGTCCTCAAGCAGCTGCACGACAACCCAACGGCGGGTCATTTTGGGAGGGACAAAACCGCTCACCTAGTCATGAGACACTTCTGGTGGCCAGGGGTGCGGGAAGATGTTCGAGACTATGTACGGGGCTGTGACACCTGCCAGCGGGCAAAGGTGGTCAGAGCAGCGCCACCGGGATTGCTGGAGCCCTTAGCCACGCCACACAGGCCGTGGGAAGTGGTGTCCATGGACTTCATCACAGATCTGCCTTCTTCCAGGGGCAAGACCGCAGTGTTGGTGGTGGTGGACCTCATGTCCAAAATGTGCCACTTTATACCGTGTGCCAGGGCGGTCTCTGCAGAAGAGACAGCCAAACTGTTTGTGGATCACGTATTCAGACTGCATGGATTACCTTTAAGGGTTATTTCGGATCGTGGCCGCCAATTTGTTTCCAGGTTCTGGCGGCGGCTCATGAACCTCCTGCAGGTGGAGGTCAGCTTGTCGACGGCTAGACACCCGCAGACCAATGGACAGGCGGAGAGGGTCAACGCCATTCTGCAGCAGTACCTGAGATGCTATGTCAGCCAGCGGCAAACGGACTGGGTGGATCGCCTGCCACTGGCAGAATTTGCCTACAACAATGCGGTGCACGTCTCCACAGGGGTGTCGCCCTTTAAGGCCAATTACGGGCGCGACCTCAGATCTTTCCCAGAGAGGGAGGGGGAGGAGGAGGAGGAGGGCCCACAGGCTGAGGATTGGGCAGAGGAACTGGAGACGGTGCACCAGCAGCTCAGAGAACACTTGGAGAGAGCCAAGGAAGCGTACAAGAAGGGGGCAGATCGCCACAGGCGACCGGGGGAGGTCATTAGGGTGGGGGACAAAGTTTGGTTGTCCTCGGAGGGCCTTCCCATCAGAGGGCGGTGCAAAAAGCTGGCGCCCAGAAGGTTGGGCCCCTTCACGGTCACGCAACAGGTCAACCCGGTGGCATACAGGCTGGCACTGCCAGAGGACATGAGGGTGCACCCAGTGTTTCATAGATCGCTGCTGTCGCCGTACAGGGAAAGCAGCAGGCTCCGAGGCAGCGAACAAACCCCTGAGGGAGGGGGGGAGAGAGAAGGCAGGGAGCAACTCAATGAGGCCACGGCCATCCTGGACTCAAGGAGGGGGGTGGGGGGCCTGGAGTACCTCATGGCATGGGAGGATGCTCCACCGTCCCAGAATGAATGGGTCCCAGCCACTCAGATACAAGAGGAATTCCTGGTAGAAGAATTTCACGCCCTCTTTCCCCATAGACCCAAGCCCTGGCACATGGAAAGGGAGGGGGAGGGGGAGGAAGCACGGGAGAGCAGTTCACCATGGCGCTGGGAAGCGGAGTTTGAGGAACCAGAGGATGAGGTATGGGTGTCACCGAGATCCACCCAGTCAGAGGAAGGAGCAGATTGGCAGAACATTTTTACCCCTACCAGCTCTGACGCCACGGACTTTTTGGGATTCCCGTCCTCCCAGGCGGAAGGGGGGGGCTCGCAGGACTGGGGGGAGGTGTTCACACCAACGGGCTCGGAAAGCACTGAGTTCTTAGGCTTCCAGTCGTCACCGACACCTGGGGGGGACCTGGGGAGGGGTGAAGGAGAGCTTGGGAGGGGGGTGGATGTGAGGGACAGGGGATATCGCGAAGTCCCTCCCCTCCTGAGTTCAAGCCCATCCCCGAGCACAGGGGAAAGCAGAGAGAGTTCCGATTCCAATGGGGAAGCAGGAAGTCGTGTCCGAGGCTCAGGCAAGGTAGAGGAGCCAGGGTCCCAGGTGGGACAGGAAGGGGCGAATAAGGGGGGGAGACCCATCCCCCCAACTCCGGAATTACGCAGAAAGAGGAGGGGAAAGAGGATGGGTCTGCCAAAGCTTTTGTGTTGGAGAAAGACGCGCCAAAAGCCATTCGGAGGTTCTGGAACCGACTGACCACATCATTCCGTGTAAATAGCAATGACTTCAGCACTGTAAATACGCAGCACCAATAAAAGAATAAAATGCAGAGCTGCGTAGCGTCGTTACTCTGAAGTAGCCCACTCCGGCCACTGTGACATAACCATAGCAAAACTTTTGTTCCTTACCTATCTGCTTATTTAAAGCCACCACAGATTCATACCACTCGTTTAATTCAGCCTTGGATTGCATCAAAGGCAGCATATTGCTAAAAAGGCAAGAGGCAGAGAAACACTTAGTACATAAAGCTCTCGAGGTCTTCATGACAAATCTTAAAATGCATTTGTCTCCCAGTTTTCACTGGTCACATATTAGTTATATAGCTGAGCTGAAAGTTCCACAGATAACTTTTCCAGGGAAAGCTGATGGAGGGAGTGTGCCGTTTGGACGTAGGAGAAAATCTGGAAATTTGTGGGTGGGGACTGGGGGCTCAGTGAGACAAATGGAGGTGGCAGATTTCCCCTTCTTTTCATGTAGTTTGGCTGACAGCACTCCTACTGCTGGAGTTGGGTGATACAGGAAGCCAACTGGAAAAACTGAACAATAGGTTGTATCCCATGTTTGTCCTAGAAAGCTGTGATTCCTGCATTGCAGAGGGTTGGACTACATGACCCTTGAGGATGCTTTCAACAATTCTATGATTCTATACTCACCGGGTAGGCCCACGGAAACTAATGGGTCTAAATCTGTCATGTCTTGTCTATTAACTTCAGTGGGCTTACTTTGATTATGGCTAACATTGGATACAGCCCAGGTTGTTAAGAGTTGTATCTTTGCCTTTATATGTTCAGGTGGTTGTTTCTTTTACACAAACTGACAACATGGGATGCCCTCTGCCCCCCCGTCCCAATTTGGAGTCCCCCCCCAATGCAGGTTGCATAAGGAAAAAGTCCTGTGCAAATTGCTGGCACGGGGGGTGGGGACAATATGGTTTGAGACCATAGGGGGAAGTAAAATATTAAAGTCCCTCACCTACACCCACATCTGCCAACCACCCATAATTTGACACCATCAAAACATCACTACTACAAGCCAGGGTGACTTTGTTCTGTCTCCACTGTGGGAGGTAATATGCCTCTGAATACCAGTTGCTGGTAATCATAAGGGGGAAGTTGATGTTATGCTCAGGTCCTGCTTGTGAGCTTCCCACAGTGCATCTGGTTGGCTGCTTTTAGAACAGGATACTGGACTAAAAGCATCTTTGGCCTGATCCAGCAGGGTGGTTATTCTTACATTCTTAGGAATGAGAAGTTGCATTTTATTCTCCTGTTCACCTACCCCAGAGAATATAACAGTGCTGTTCTCTTCTCAGTGAGTGATTCTTGATCTTTTAGCATGCTCTCCAGCTCCACATTCACAGCAGTCGGGTGCCGTATTCTTTCACTTTCCATGAACTGTCTATAGGACATGACGAGAAAACATTAGATTAAATGTGGGCTTTCTTTTTTGCAAGGGATACTGTGCGATTGAAAAGCCACACCCATCTTATACTGCCCAAATCTCCTGCTCCATCATGCCTCCTTTCCCCCGAACTGCCATCTGGGGGCAACCATTCAATCAGTCTGTCTCAGTGGGAGAGATGAGAAGCAGAGTTCACTGAAAGATCAGCTCTGTTAAGCACCTTCTATCTGTGAACTATGATAGCTGGCCATTATAAAAACAACTGTTTAAGAACTGGTTCCTGAGCTTGATTTCCACTCTCTTTCCATCCTCTCCCTTTCTCCTTGTGTGTTGTGAAGCCTGAGGACAGGGACTGTCTTGTTTTAACCAATTGTATGCAAACCTGGGAACCTCTTTTGCATAAAGAACAAAGTACAAATGCTCTAAACAAAAAAAATAAATGAAATTTCAGACCTGAAACTGTAAATGATGTTCTGCTTCCATTTGGCTCTCCAGGTCTTTATTCTCTCCTCCAGTTTGCGATGATAGAAGATGTCTCCTTTCAGATCTGCCTCCATCAGGTTGACAAACAGCTTGGCTATTGCTCTCCGATTAGCCAGCAGGGCTTGGTTGATCATCTGGAATTGGAAGATGTAGATGAGAGTAGCAAGGGAACCTCTCTTTTTCAGGGAAATGAAGACTTCAGATTAGTTGGTTCAACCCAGAGGACATGATGGGCAAGACAAATTTAGGTACAGTAATCTAAAGGAGTCTACTCTGAATAAACCTTAGCTAGACGCATCCCTTAATTGTTCTCTGGTGCCATTACAATGGTGGCTGGTAACCCACTGGGACTTGATGGGGCAGAAAGCAGAGGTGCCCAGAGTAGGTTCCTCCCCCGCTCTTGGTCAGTATGCTTTCTTCACTCCTTTCTCACTTCCAAAGAGGGGGGGAAATATAATTTCTGGTAAAAAAAGAAAAGAAGAAGTGGAGAGGAAGAAGAGTGCAGAGGGTATCATAAGCACCAGTACACCCTTGGTACTGTGCTGGGGTCGTTGTTGTTGTTTAGTCGTTTAGTTGTGTCCGACTCTTCGTGACCCCATGGACCAGAGCACGCCAGGCACTCCTGTCTTCCACTGCCTCCCGCAGTTTGGTCAAACTCATGTTCGTGGTTTCGAGAACACTGTCCAACCATCTCATCCTCTGCCGTCCCCTTCTCCTTGTGCCCTCAATCTTTCCCAACATCAGGGTCTTTTCCAGGGAATCTTCTCTTCTCATGAGGTGGCCAAAGTATTGGAGCCTCGGCTTCAGGATCTGTCCTTCCAGTGAGCACTCAGGGCTGATTTCCTTAAGAATGGATATGTTCTTGCAGTCCATGGGACTCTCAAGAGTCTCCTCCAGCACCATAATTCAAAAGCATCAATTCTTGGTTGATCTGTGCTGGGGACACGAGGGCAAACCTGTCCTTGTCTTGTCTCTCTGCTCCTTTCACGTACAATGTCTCAGGGATCCCCATCCCTTTTTCCTGGTTGCTGTGCTAATCTTGCACATATCCTTCCTTCCTCTCTCTCTCTCTCTCTCTCTCTCTCTCTCTCTCTCTCTCTCTCTCTCTCTCTCTCTCTCTCACACACACACACACACACACACACACACACACACACCACCATTTTATTTTAAAATGCCCGATTCTGCTACCTGAATTAGGTTTGCAAATATGCCCACTTCCAATCATTCCCGAACTACAAGGGTGGGGGTGGGATCCAGCAAAACCTGTGGTTATCTTACTGGAGAATTTCAGGTATCAAGCAGAAAGGTTTTACCATGGCTTCCTTGTGAATTATCCTGTGGACATCAGAGGGTAGGAAATAGGAAATGTCATCCAGGATCTTATTATATTTGTTCAACAAAAGTTTGATCTGGAAACCAAAGCAGAGGGAGGGGGTAAGAAAAGTGTTCAGGATCATAGAATCATAGAATTATAGAGTTGGAAGAGACCACAAGGGTCATCCAGTCCAACCCCCTGCCAAGCAGGAAACACCATCAAAGCATTCCTGACAGATGGCTGTCAAGCCTCTGCTTAAAGACCTCCAAACAAGGAGGACACCTCTCTGCTGAGATCGCTAGGGATATGCTGGGGGACCACCCTACTGGGCTACTCAGCCAGTGGTACTGTAACTGGTGGCCATTGGTGACGTGGAATGGCAGGGGTGCAAGCTGTAGTGTAGGCAGAGCCATAACCAATGATAAGTAGAACCAGAGCCAAAGACAGGCAGAGCCAACCAATTCTAGCTTTTATTCTCATCATTCTCCCCGATGAGTTCCACAAGGGGCACTTTGAGTCTATGCAGGAGGAAGCTAACAGCTGGGGAAACCCCCTAGACTCGTAAGTAAGGTGGAAGGCAGGTGCAAATTGGCTGAAGACAGAATGAGAGTGGTGAGGCAATGCCCCATTCACCCAAAGAGACCAACCTCCACCATCTCACTGAAAAGGCCAATTCCTAAAAAGACATGTGCAAGCAAGAAACAACTATTTCTGACCCATTCAAGGAGCCATAGCAGGGATAGGAAACTTTTTCTAGCTCCAAGGGCTGCATTTCCTTCTGGGCAACATGCTGATGGAAGGCATACAGCAGCACACCCACACCCACAATCATTCATGTACTCTCTGTTAGCATCTTCTTGTAATGTACTTACCCGTTCAGTTCGATCCACCTCTGCCTTGAGTAAGGCTTTGTCCAGCTCTCTAATCCACTGCCTTCTTTTTAAGGTCTCCTTGGAGACAAGGTTCCACATTGCCTCGAAGTCCTGCAAGGTAGAAATGGGATGTGAATTCCACACAGGGGGCCTGAGGTGGAACCCTTTATTGTTTAAAACTTATCAAGGAAAAGATGAAGACTGTTCTATGATCTTTGTTGGCATGCCAGATCCTTTCAACCCATCCCACTGTTCTGTTCACTGCCATGGGCGTAACCAGGATTTTTGTTGGGGAGGTATGATTTTGTTGGGGGGGGGGAAGAACCTCATATTTGTACTGATTTGTATTGATTTAGGGGGACAGCTGCCCCTCTGCCCCCCTAGGCTATGCCCATGTGTCACAGCCTTGGGAGGCTGTAGGTTAGTAGAGCATCTGCTTTGCATGCAGGAGGTCCCAGGGTGAATTGCTGGCATCTCTAGGTATGGCTGGTAATGCCCCTGCTTGAAAGCTCGGAAAGCTGCTGTCAGTCAGTGTAGATAATACTGAGCTAAATGGACCAATGGTCTGATTCTGTATAAGGCAGCTTTCTATGTTCCTGGAAAGGGCTGTAGCTGAGCGGAGCCCATCTGTTTTGCATGCAGGAGGCCCCAGGTTTGATCCCTGGCATCTCCAGGTAGGGCTGGGAATATCCCTTGCCTGACTTTCTGGAGAGCTGCGGCCAGTCAGTGTAGACAATACTGAGGTGGAAAGACACATAGTTCTGATCAGTATAAGGAAGTTCTCCATGTTCCTAGGTTCAAGCCCTGGGATCTCCAGGTAAGTTTGAGATAGACTTCCAGCTTGAAACTGTGGAAAGCCACTGCCAGTCAGTGTAGACAATACTGAGATAAATGAGTCAATGGGATGACGCAGTATGTCAGCTTCCTATGTTCCTATCTCTAGCATGCCGTATTCTGCTACCCACAGTGACTGCCAGGCCCTTCATCCCTGTTGCTAAGCAGTGAGGATCTAGGGTCACCAGAAGTATCAGCCAGAAGGGCAAGAAAAGGTGGCAGGCAGCCTTCAAGCCCCGTTTGAGTTGCGAGGCACTCCCTCACCTCCATGGTGTAATTCTCCAAGTGGAGGTTCTCAGCAGAAGCTTGGAAAAGGGACTCAATGGTGTGATCGGATTCTGACAGCTTGGTCAGAAATAGCTTCCCAGGCTCCAAGAAACACACCTCCATTTCCTGAAACAGAGAAGATGATCTGATGGGTAACACTTGCCAAGGCTTGGATGAACCAGTGCACCAATATGTACATATTAGAAGAATGTGTCACATAAGTGAAAAATAAAATGAAAATGCACATAAGGGGGAATTTCTTGCATAAAACTATACAGTCAAAACTGAACACAAAACATTTGGAGAGATCCATACTAAAGCAGTAATGTATTTTCATGAGGATTTAAAGAAAAGATTCACAAATTGTTGCAAAAAGTGGAAAACTGAATTTAAGATAGGAAGAAATGAGAAACGGAGAGAACTGAATTTTATTTCTTTATTATATTTATATCCCACCTTTCTTCCAAGAAGCTCAATGTGGTGTACATGGTTCTCCTTCTCCCCATTTTATCTTCACAGCAACAACCCTGTGAGTTACGTTATGCTGAGAGTGAGTGGCTGGCCCAACGTCACTCAGAGACCTCCATGGCCAAGTTTGAACCCTAGTCATCCAGGTCCTAATCCAGCACTCGAGCCACTACACCACATTGGCTTCACATTGCAAATGGACAGATTATCCCATCCCTAGTACTATTAATAGTGATGCACAAAAGTAGTGAAGAGGGCTGCCTACCTTCCCAATGCATGCCAATTCCTGCCGCAGCGTCATCACCATCTCTTCGTGACGGCACCTCCTGCTCTCTGTGATACGTTCCACAATGTCACTGTTTTTCTTCTCAGGAACTGGAAGGGAGGGAGGGATATTAGACTGTATGCACAGCTGTAGAATTCATGCCAGGCTAGCATAAAGAGATATAGATTACAATCCCTTCTACACTAAAAAATAGTAATGTGTTGTTTTTTCAAACCACTGGGTTAGCTGACATTCTCATGCTGCTAAAGAAGCCTGCCAGATTTTAGTTCCGTCTTCAGTTTTATGCACAAGTTCATAATTACCAGTACTCATTTTTTAATTTCACTAACTGTAATAAAACATATGTGGCTTACAGACAATAAAAAGGGAGGGCTTAACCGCAATAGTTCAGGCATTGGTGACTTCAAGATTGGATTACTGCAGTCAACTCTTTGTGGGTTTGAAACTAAAGTTAGTGCAGAATGCTGCAGCATGGTTGTTGACAGGAGGCATATAACACTTCTGCTCAGAGATCTGCATTGGTGGCCCATTTGCTCAAGTTCAAGGTGTTACTATCGGCAAAACAATTTTGGGTTTTAAAGACTATCACCATCAGGTTGAACTGGGTGTGAGAATGCAGTGGCCACCAGTGGAACTGGCAAGGTATTGGCCAAAAACTGAGCAGTGGTGTTCTGCACTGGGTGCAGTTAATGAGCTGTCTTCAACGGAAGCCCCAAGCAGAGTACTTTGCAGTAGTATAGCTGGTAGTCTGCATAAACGAAAGATACCACATTTGCTAAAAATACTGATTATGATGCCGGAATTAAATTGGTAAACATTTACTTATGACTTCAGCAAGGCCTCGGACTTCCCGGGCAGCAATAACATTTTCACTTTCTTGAGTCTTTAAAAATGCCAGTGTTGCAGCCTCTCTGGAATAGAAACAGAGTGGGAGAAACTTGAAGCAAGAGACACTATTAGAGTTCAAGAACACATTCCAGTCAGGTCAAAACACTTGGGATTTGAAGTAAGGGTGAGTGAGGGGTGTGATCTGGAAAAAGTTCCAAGGGTCAAGTAGAGAGGCCACATTTGGCCAACAGGCCTGACAGCACAGAATAACACCATAACTCTGTTCCTTACTTGTATTGCACTGGATTTTCAGTGATGTCATCATTGGGCATTCCCTCAACCCACATCTGCTGACGATGTGATAAAAACCCATTGCCTGAGCAGGTTTCCACATCCCTCACCAGCGGAATTGTTCCTGGGATCTGTGGGAGCTTGTGCTGGGCTATCTTGCTTCTCGCCTCTCCCAGAGTGCGCACAAGATTTATCTAGCCAAAGCCAAAATAAAAATAATTAGATATATTTCTTTAAGGTGAAAGAGGGCATGATTATACTCACCAGAAACAGAGGGCACTTGTCAAGCAGAGTTAAGTACTTATGGGTCCCACCCTGATTTAATTCTTAATAATATTTTGTTGTCATTTTTTAATAGCTAGAATTAAAGCATCTTGTTCAAGGTTAATGAAGTGAAAGTTGGCAAGTGAATAAAGGAGAAAATTGTAAGGCAGGGTTTGAATGGCAATGAGATGCAAAAAATAAGGGGAAAGATTTTGCCACACAACTCCCACATTACAATTTTCTCCCTTACAAACATGTATAGTAAGATTTCACTTCACCTATGTGATGAAGTGAGCATGAGTCCCCAAAAGCTTGTGTTGGTGTTCATCTGTCTTAGGAGACAATAGAGGAGTATGCCTTTGTGGATGAAGTCAAACTTTTGGAAAGTTACAGTGCCTGCTATGACTGTAGAGACCAATACGGAAGAGAGAGGTTTTGTTGCAGCTGGGGCAGATGAAGGTGCCTGGTTGTGCTGCTGTAGAAGCACTATGGTGTTTTGACCAGGGGTCAGTGGAGAGTCCAGGAAGTTGACCAGGAAGAGACGGATGCAAGCGGAAGGTGGTGTGGGGGCTCAGGAAGCGGTGCAGACCGTTGGGGATGCTGAGAGTGCAAGGTTCCCAGAGTGGAGGTTTGAATGGTCAGACCAGAGCACTCAGGAGGTGGAGGTGCCAGAGGAGACAGCACCGGCTCCTCAGCTGAGCAGCTCGAGTGGAGAGGGCACTCCGCCAGCCCCATCACCCCAACAGCGAAGGGGGGAAAAGAGGCGTGAGAAGAGGAGGAGATTCAAGATACCGGGGGGGTTGTTGGCGAAAGTCCTGAAGGGCAGTGCTTCTGGATTCTGAATCGGACTAGGACAGTCATGGATTTTGATGCTCTGTCTTGTACATATGTATATAATAAAACTCTGTAAAAACCAGGCACAGAGTTTGGAGCGTCTTACTCATGAGAAAGCAATCAGCATCATTACTTGTTTCTTCCCTCTGCACTCCTTCCAGTGGTCATTCGTCCCATGACAAGATTGACTGTCTCCAGGCACTGCAGTCATCTGCAAGGAATTCCCACACAACAGGGTTGATGTTGCCAGCCTTCTTGTCACATTTGCAGACATCTTTGTAACACAGAGTTGGTCAGCCAACAAGCCTGGTTCATGAAACCAGCTCCCCGTAGGGCACATCCTTGGGCAGCATGTCGAAAGTCCATTTTGGGGGCCTAATCTGGCCTGCTGGTCAGTTTAATCCGGCGCCTGTGGTAGTTTATTTCCTAGGGTAAAATCCTAAAAAAACCTCAACAACTTCAACCCTAAAAAGAGGTCCTTTGGTCGGCCCTCACAGCCCTTCACCTCATCAAATCTGGCCCTCTTTGAAAAAAGTTTGGACACCACTGTCCTTGCGGATTCTGCCATCTTCCATTCTGTGGACATGAGTGTAGGTGTTGCTGGGACAGGAATGTGAACATGCTGGGAATGTGGGCTTCGGAGAGCACATCTTTGTTTGAAACTCTGTCTTGCCAGGTGATGCCCAGAATCTTCCTGATGCAGCACATGTGAGAGGCATTGAGGCGCTGCTCCTGGCAGTTGTAAGTTGCCCACAAGTCAACACACAGTGTGCAATAGCAGTGTGCTCAACACGCAAATCTGGTAGACCTTCATCTTGGTATTAGATGTTAGCATCACATTCTCCCATACCCCTTGGAGAAGCAAGCCATTGCAAAAGCTGCCTTGCCAATATGCTTGTCTAGCTCAGCATTAATGGAAAGGTTGCTGGTTATGGTGGAACCCAGGTAGACAAAATCACCTACTACCTCAAGTGTGTGGTCACCAGTGCTGATGCGTGGATGCTGACAGCCTTCTGAACCAGGATGTTGGTCTTCATCATACTGGTGGTATGGCCAAATTCCATGCAGGCTTGGACAAAAGAGTTGATGTGTCTTTGTATAGCTTCCTTGGAGTGCACTGTCAAAGCTGCGTCACCTGCAAACATCTCTCGCCACATTTTTGCCTTGGTACAGAGATGTGTCAAGTTGAACAAACCCTGTCGCTCCTCGAATGAAAGTATACACTGTCTTTAGTCAAGCTGAAGGCATATGAGACCAGCAGGGAGAAGAATATGCCAAAGAGAGTTTGGGTGAGAACACAGCCATGTTAAGTCTTAAATGTGTTAAGTCTTAAATGTGTTAAATCTTCTTCTTCTTTTAAAATATGTTTTATTGCTTTTACATGTAATTTAAAATACAATGAACTACAACAATAGCAGGTAGCCTGTCATTTCTTAGAAAAAGTATAACAGCAGCATAAAATTAGCACCATTACTTAGAACAAGTTTATGGACTTGAAGTCTCTCCAGATGTTTTCACATGGGTCTGAGGGTGTTATCTGAAAACAGTTGATACAGACCATAATGAACAAGATATTCCCCAAGTGATCCTGTGCAAGATATCCCACAAAGAATTAGAACACAAATCTCATGCAGCCTTCACCCTGTGCTGGCTAGGACTGATGAGAACTTTAGTCCAAAATACCTGGAAAGCACTAGGTTTGCAAAGACTGCTCTAACCCAACTTTGCAACTGCCTCTGCCAGAGTTTAAGTCCAGTGGTGGGCAGAGTGAAGGCTTGCAAGATCTACTGTGTGTGTGTTTTACTAGAACCTGCAGATCTACTAATCTGCAGATCTACTAACCAAAGCTGGATAGGGGTGTGGCCTAGGTAAAGGAGGTGTATCCCGGGGAGAGTTCTGTGCCTGAGGTTCCCCATTCCTGCTTCAAGTGATGCTATTTCCCCACCACCACCCAATCAGGTTTTCTAGCTTCTGTCATTGCTGTACCTCATCATCAAATATCTGTCTGTAGACTTTCCCACTGGGGACGACACGGGGCACCCCCACTAGGGTCATGTTGCAGACTTTTCCTGGGTGCTTGATTGGTTTGCAGCCAAACTTTTTCTTGGGTTAGCTGAGAAAAAGGAAAATGCAAAGAAAGAGAAAGAAAGAAATAATTGAATGGTTTGGTGTCATTCCTTGAGTGATGTTGGGAATGGGAGTGGGGGAGAAACTGCTGTGAACAAGACTTTTTTGTAATTGCATGGCACCTTGAACTGACTCATGTATCAGTAGTAAATGCCAGTGTATTTCAGTAGGGTTTTATGATATTATAGCTGCAGTCTTATTTGCAACTGTGGACTCCCTCCCCATTATCTGCCATCTACCTATCTGGGTCTGGGACTTGGGTGGCGCTGTGGGTTAAACCACAAAGCCTAGGGCTTGCCGATAAGAAGGTCAGTGGTTCAAATCCCCACGAAGGGGTGAGCTCCCGTTGCTCGGTCGGTCCCTGCTCCTGCCAACCTAGCAATTCAAAAGCACCTCAAAGTGCAAGTAGATAAATAGGTACTGCTACAGCGGGAAGGTAAACGGCGTTTCCGTGCGCTGCTCTGTTTCACCAGAAGCGGCTTTGTCATGCTGGCCACATGACCTGGAAGCTGTACACCGGCTCCCTTGGCCAATAACGCGAGATGAGCGCCACAACCCCAGAGTCAGTCATGACTGGACCGAATGGCCAGGGGTCCCTTTACCTATCTGGGTGCCAGTGTCCTGAGCAATTTTAAATAAAATTGTCATTTATTTATACATATTTACAGCACTTATTTATGCAAATCATCAAATTCAATTAGGCAATAACCAAGAGTGGGGTCCCCTCCCCCACCCCAGGTCCTGTGCTGATAGTGGGGGAGACGAGAAAAATGGCTTTTGTGGCTCGCATCAGGTCCTGCCATGAGGGATACATTTAGCATGCAAACAAAATGTGATGGGAGGGAGAGATTCGTTCCATGTGCTGCTCTCCCACAATGCTTAGCGTGGCGTGTGGCTGCTTTCCCCCTTAGGGCAAAGGAAAGGAGCGCAACTCATTGCAATGTATTATGGGGGGGGGCTCTCCTCTTCAACTCATCTCTTCCCGCCTTCCCGCAGTTGCCCCTCTCTCACCCGAAAGCGAAGCTTACCTGAGGACCCCTTGGAAAGCCAGTCCTAAAAGCCGCCTCAAGGCAGCTAGGCCAAGAACGGCGTCTTTTTGTTGCCATGGTGACTATCAAGCGCAGGGAAGAGGAAGGAATGGAGAAAGTGCGTGTTATTCTCTCGCGGGACTCGACGGGATTCAACATGGCCGCTCCGGCGACGAGTTGTTGCCATAGAGATGCAGGAAGCGTTTTTTTTTTTTTAAATTACGGGTGGCCGGGGGTTGTTTTTGTCTTACGAGTTCGTCATTGTGCCCTGCTCACTTATACAGTAATCTTGTTAGAAACAGCGATAACAGCGTTTTATAGATGACTGGTTGTTATGGTTGTTTTCCTCTATAATTTTCCCCACCAGAATATTGCGTGGTAAATAAGAGTCCAAGTATGTACAGAGTCTTTCTGACTTGAATCCTTTTTAAACTTAGAATCTTGCAAGATGCCCTGCATTGAAGGTTACCACCTTTCTATGTTTTTTTGGGGGGGGGGGCGAGAGATTGTAAAAACGTTGTTGTTTTTAAAAAGTTGGGAAGTAGCAAAAATCACCACGCACCAGCCACGGAGCTGTCTGGCTGATTTCATTAGAATCCACATGGCTTTGTCAGGACACAGGTGTGCAGCCACAGTTTATTGAGGGGATTTTCTTGGGTAACCGCAGAAATTGTTTTGCATCCCCTTATAAAATGAGATCACAGGCCCCGGATGGTGGCAGAATCAAAACTCCATTTTCAGAGGCAGTCTATCCACACCAGGGGCTGAGGACAAGCAACAGGAGATGGGTACTTCTTTAATGCCTTGATTGTGAACTTACAGATGCAGATAAGAAAAGCTTCTTGTCTGATCAAGGGGGATTTTTGATAAGAATGGAAGGAGCCTTGCTGGATCAGACCAAAGGGGGCCAATAATTGGAGCCAGAACATACCGGTAGCCATGGTGGCTAAGAGTCACTGATGGCCTTATCCACCATGAATTTATCCAGTCATTTCAAAGCCATCCAAGGTGGCTACCTCATCTGGGAGTTAATTCCATAGTCTGCACTATGTGAATAAGTATGTTCTTTTACCAGCCCTGAATTCTCCAGTGTTATAAGAATTCTAAGGTCCCAAATATAAAATAAATGTTCATAAATGTGCAAGGGAAACTGTTACGAGAAAAAACTGCTCCTTTCCCTGTAGGTTCTCTATCAGTCGCAGAAAATAACAGAGACCAACCAAAGAATATTGAGAAGCAAAGCAGCTAGGAAGCCTGATCTTTATTAAAGCTGTTGCAACAGAGTGCTCCCCCACACACAAAGGAGGGGGGGAGTGACCCCGAGCCATGAGCACAAGCCCTTATATAGACATTTTTAATTGCCTGCCCTGGAGCCCAAGACCACCCCCAGAAATATCATACATACATCACAGAATGGGTGTAGCCAAGACCACCCCCTTAATATGGTACATCAGTTTAGGGGTTGAAATCTGGGTGTGTTGTTTCTTCCTGTCTGCCAGGTTACCTGATTGAATTATCTGGGCATCCTGACCACTCTTTTGTTATGATAACTACTCAGTTCCTGAATCCAGGTCACAGGCTCACACCCTATTCATATCTTAAATGTGCCCTTAAAACAGGATATCTGAAGGATGTCTTCAGATACTGTATTTGAAGAAGTGTGCATGCACGTGAAAGCTTATACCCAGAACAAACTTACTGTAGTTGGTCTCTTAAGGTGCTACTGGACAATTTTTTATATATATTTCAACTGCGTCAGACCAACACAGCTACCTACCTTTACATGTTGCAACAGTTTAATAAAGATCAGACTTACTAGCTGCTTTGCTTCTCAATATTCTCTGGTTGGCCTGTTTTCTCCTACGGATAGGGAACCCACTTAAGGACTCTATACAAGCACTTGGAGCAGTTTTTTCCCCTGTTAACACCAGCATTCAGCTTCATGTCCATGATTTCTAGTGTTATGAGATTGAGAAATATTCTCCGCCCACTTTTTTACCTCCAAGCACAATTTTATGTACTTCAGTAATGTCTCCTCTTACTCGCTTTTTCTCTTGACTTGTTGTTTGTTGTTTAGTCGTGTCCAACTCTTCGTGACCCCATGGACCATAGCGGTTCGAATCCCCATTGACAGGGTGAGCTCCCGTAGTTTGGTCCCTGTTCCTGCCAACCTAGCAGTTCGAAAGCATGTCAAAGTACCACTCCAGCGGAAAGGTAAACGGCATTTCCATGTGCGGCTCTGCTTCGCACATGTTGGCCACATGACCCGGAAGCTGTATGCCGGCTCCCTCGGCCAGTAAAGCAAGATAAGTGCCGTAACCCTAGAGTGGTCTGCGATTGGACCTAATGGTCAGGGGTCCCTTTACCTTTACACTACATAGGCTAAATACTATAAACTCATCAGATATATGTTGGAGATACCACACCTCCCGAGTTAATCTTATGCCCACTTTTGGGATCTGTTCTAATATAAGCCACTTTTGGAACAGTATTTTGGTTATTTAACAGATTAACAGGTTACCATCTAACTATAAGAGGAAAAAATCTTATACATTATTGAAAAGTTGGAATGAAAATGAAATAAAAAGCAGAGGGCTTACAAACAGCATTAAACTTACTAATTGAAGTTGTGTGATACCTGAAAACTCTGGAACCACCGGAAAAAGGACTGAACAAACTTATTTCACAAAAAGCTATTATAAATCTCAAGTTGACTGATTTATGGAAAAGTGGTACTGTTTATTAACATCTGGAATTAGTGTTTTCATGATAATGTTCAAGTTTTGTGCATCTCTGCAAACAGCTGTAAATAATTATTCTTTATCTTCTGGAAATTACCTATATGTAAACTAATACACAGTATTTTAATGCTGTGCTAATATAAAGTAATTAAAAATAACCCCATCTTTTCTTTTACTTTATTCCATTATTGTTAAGATATTAAATTCATTTGCTTCCTTCCTGGGCTCGTGTTGATGAGATTTTATGAAATTTTATGAAATTGCTTCACAAAAAATACATTTGTCAGCCTTAGTGTTCCATTCTGGGAAATTTTCTAGGGCCAGCATGCCAGTTGATGGGCAGAGCAAAAGTAAAAATGGAGGGCAGCAATGAATACACATTTTACCCAGGAAAAAAAGACATTATAGCACAGTTAAAGGTATAAAAATTTTAAGGAGGGTGTTAAGCTGTGCCAGATGGCCTGGAAGATAGGTTTTGAAGGCCACATTTAGCACCCAGACTGAGGGTTTCCTTATCCTGACTCAGGGAGAGGGATGAAAAGATCCACTTGATCAATTGGCATAGCTAAGGGTTGTATGACCACAGAAACAGTCTTGTGGAAATATATCTCTTTTGCATCTCATGTGTAGGAGCTCCCTCTTATTAGTATAGTTGCACAGCCTGAGGACCCCAAGTCATCTCACAACCAAGGAGATTTAGATATAAAAAAATTAGAGGTTCAACTACAAAATAGTTTTTATTAATGAGCCCTGTGAGCACCTGCTCTGGAGTGGGTTCCAATGGTCCACTAGCCCAATTCATTTAAATTTGGCTTTGTTCAGGTCCTCAGGCAGGATGCGACCCTTTTTGCGAGCCTTGGCTTTCTTCTTCTCCACCTTGGCCATCTTTTTCTTCTGGAGGTTCTTCCGGCGCTTGTCTTGCCGTTGCTGCATTTTGTTCACTACGTTTTCAGTCCGCTTCTCCCACTGCTTCTGGCGCTGGGCCTTGCGCTTCTCCTTCCGTTTCAGGGCCGCCTTCAGCCGGTCCTCGTCATCGCGGATTTTGACCCCTTCTGCCTTGTACAGGACATTTGTCCACTTCATCTTCACCTCCAGCTCCTTGGCTTTCCCCTCATCCTTGTCTTTCAGATCTTCCAGCTTACTCTTCCGAGATTCCAATCTGCTCAGGAGTTGCTTGTAATTTTTCCCTGTCAGTGGAGTAATGTTGCCTTTCAGAGCCTTCCTCTTTTCCGCTTTGCTAAGCCCTTCCTCATGGACTTCGACCTTATTGAAGACGATCTCGGCCTTGGTGTCATTCTTTGGGGCCTGGGGCTCAGAAATGGCTGCTGAAGCCTCTTCCGCCTCCTTCTTCTCCATTTTCTCTTTCATCCTCAACTCTTTTCTCCGGCGTTTCTTTCTCTCTTTTTCGTATTTCCTTCGTTGCCTCTTCTCCAATACTGCTGGGGACAACTCTTTGCTGTTTCCCTGTTAAGAAACAGCAAGTTGAAAAGAAAGAGGCATCGTTCAAAAGAGCAAAGTGAACTTTTTAAGCTAAAAAGACAATGCCTAGAATAGAGCACTAACATATATCATTGTAAATCTGGTCACTGTATTATATTTACCGTTACATTTAAAAGCAGGAAAGCCGGCAAGGATTATTTCCTTCAAAAGAATTTCATCTGGAAGACTAACAATGTAATTATACATTACTGGATGCCATAATCAGAATATTAGGGGGGAAACAAAAGACTTTTATGCATGATTTAGAAATCACTATTGACCCCCCAAATGAAAACTGCTTCAACCTGTCCCAACTTATTCCTACAGAACAACCATAAAATCCATGATAATAGCAGGAGGATGTACAGACTTAAGACCCTGATACCCTGTGGACTTAATCTGGAAAACAAACTTAGGCTGCAATTCTAAACCTACTTACCCGAGAGTAGGTCCCATTGAACTCAGTGGGACATACTCTGAAGACAGCATTATAAAACTGCTCTGCTAATTTCTATGTAGCTAATAATAGTAATTTTTAAATGGGTAATTAGCATCTGTCACATCTCTTAAATTTTTTCCATCCTGAGTACTCTTATAATTGTCACTATTTATTAACTAAACAGTGTTGGGATCTATTTCAGTTTTATCACACACACACACACACACACACACAGAGAGAGAGAGAGAGAGAGAGAGAGAGAGAGAGAGAGAGAGAGAGAGAATCTATATATTACACATGTTTACAGAATAAACCTAAATACTGCAAAAGTTATTGGAACTGTGGGATAACTAGCCTCATATAATCAACGTGCTTAGCTCACTTTTCTGCTCAGGTGTAAGAGGATGTGGTGGTTGCTCAGCTTTCACAAGCCACTCTTCAGTTCCTATACCAATGATTTAGGAACTTGCACCACTGTAATTAAGCCACATTTTACTGCCTGTGCAGCTTTTTCTGAATGCTCTATGGAAAAGCACATGAATCTGACATTTGGAGAGCTTGTAAGTAAACTTTTTAATTTGCCAAATGTATTCTTTTTCTAAGCTACTGAAAGAGGGAAACTTTGGAACTCAATTTAACTGGCATATTTTAAAAGTCTAAAAACCTCTATTTCCATACTTTACTTTGTTGTGTATTTTGCAATTTTAAATCTCTGCTGGTGTTCTCTTGCCAAAGAGTACTTGCCCCAAACTTGGATCATGGTATTCAGGATTTCTCATTTTTATATACCTTTTTCTCTCTCTCCTTGAACCTACAGAAACGTTCTTCATTTGCATACTTAGGCTTATGCTTATCATTAGGATCACTGCCTATCTTTCTCATGGGGAGGGGTAACATGCATAGGACACTGGAAGTTTAGAATGCATTGCTTATGTACCGGTACTATGAGCTTTTATTTTCAGCTACGTGATCTAGAAACTTGTTTTTTTAGAGTGAAAACAGTAAAGCTAAGATTATTTAAAAGCTGGGTTTTTTCACCCAAATATTTCTCACCCATGCTATGTTTGAACAGAATCACAAAGTACAAACAGGCCTGACTGAAGAATGTGTTATATTTATACACTCAGGATGGGGAACCTGTAGCCCTTCAGATGTTTCTAACCATCCCTGACCACTGGCAACGCTGGCTGGGGCTGATGGGAGCTGGCTGTTCAACATCTGGAGGGCCATAGGTTCCCTACCCCTATTATATATCAACCACCCCACATCACATCCTCCAAAATCTGGCCTCCAAAGATGGGTGAACTGTTTTTAGTTCAAATCAAGGTAGAGCAGAAGCCAGCATGATATCAACTGGAACCAGAATACTAGAGGCATAGGAATATTTCCACCACACATCTAACTGCAATTCTGTGGGTGTCTAATCAGGAGCAAGTTCCACTGCACTAAACAAGGCTTGCTCCCAAATTAAGCTGGCAAATGCCTACAGCCTAAAATTGGTTTTGGATTCTCCAGGCTTTCTCCACATCTTGACAACTGTTTTTTAAAGGAGAGTGCTGGTTTTACCTGGCCAGAGATTTCTTGGATCTTCTCGTGCAGTCTCTGCCGCAAGAGATTCATGGCTGAAAATGATCCGGCTGTGGTCCTGTCACCACCTGTAAGGGAAAACAGGAGAAAGCATGTGACCTGTGTCCCAACCCAAATTGCTGCTAAACTCAACTCAGCTAAACTCAGTGGCCTGGTTCACACATAATGCTAAAATATGGGTTACTAAACCATTGCTTAGTGTTATGTGAGAACCCAGCCCAGTAGCTTAACTGACTGGCTGTAGAAACACCCTCACCTGCAACATCGTTTTGGCTTCTGCCCCCTTTCTCCCCAGTAGTCTGAGATCCACTGGAACTGGGTGCAGCTTTGATAACTGGGTCAGATTTCTTAGCACTGGGATTTGTTGGCTTGGCTGGTGATGCTTGGCTGCCCCCAGGTGCTGCCTGCTTGTCCAGAGGGGTGCCCACTATTTTGCCTTGCATCTTCAGCTTCTTCTGTTTCTTCTTCCTCTTCTTCTTCGGCTGGGTGCTATCGTCTCCCAGTCCAGTTCCTGGGAATGTTTGAAGGCAGAGACACCAAGACTTCATTAAACAAAGAGAGGAAAATATTTTGCAATCTGGTTGACAACATGCTGTGCAAACATTTCTGCAAGGAATAAATGCCTAAGAACATACGGTACATGTTAGAAGGCCCTCCAGATGTTGCTGGACTCCAACTCCCATCAACGTTAGCCAGTATGGCTGATCAGGAAGATGGGAGTTGTAGCCCAGCAACTTCTGCAGGTCTGCAGGAAGCACCAAGAAAACTGAATTTTTCCAAGTTGCATTTTCAAAACACACTACTGTCATTCCATTGTGGCATCAGGATCCTTTCCTGAGCAGATTATAATCTAAATTGAGTTGTGGTTAAAATAAGGGAAAACATTAAGTACCACCACTTTGAGGTTTCATCACAAGCAGTATATAAATCTTGTGAAATAAAGAAATGAAAACAATTACAATAACTAAGGAGGCTGCACTATGACAAAGAACCCTGATCTAAAGAAGTAAATGACAGCATCAGATAATTGTACCAAATTTCCTTTTTCGTAGCTCGGGGGCTTCCTGGGTGCAAATTTTCTTGGCCAATTTCTGCAGGTAAGAGTCTTTGTTGACTAAACTGGCCATTGTGGGATCAATGTCTTGTGAAGGTAAAAGTAAATAAACCAAAAATTTAAATCAAATCGTAGGATGGTCTCGCAGGGGGAACGTTGCCTCTAAGTCAAAGATGTCTTGTTAATTCCGATCATCCTCCCTTCGAAACTTCTACCCAGAATGCTGTGTGAGGCTGCTTCTGCTAAGTCGACCCAAAGTGGACAAAACTCATGGGGCCACGTTTGCATACTCGCTTTTCATCCTGCTTAACGAGAGAGAGAAAATATTCAATGACATGGGTAAACTGAAGGAGACTCATGGCTTGATATTGACTAGTCAAGAAAACAAAAATCCACAGAAAGCCATCTCAACACATGTACAGGCATTTGAGGGGGAAAGTGGACATCTGTTGGCTTGTAAAGCTATTGTGTACACAGGTACGGATTGTACACACTTGTACAACATGTGAATAGTTGTACAAGAGCGTACCTAACTAATTTGCACACATGGTACCCCAAATTGTACATCAGTTTAACAGAACAGGTGAACAGCCCCCACGTGTCACATCAGCCAGCTAAATTTTACTTTCCAGCAAACACGTGTGCAGGCTTACGCATTAAAGAGAGCTGCTTCTACGCACGCACAAGCGTTTGCGTGAAAGAGTGTACTGTTCAACTACTCTGTGTACATGTACAGTTTCACAAACTGAAAATATGAATAGCTGTAGGAGCGTGCAGCTGAACAACTTATGTACAGAGGTTGTACGCTCGTCGAACGCCACGTGCGAACCAACACATGCTGGCCGCTCACGGGAAGGAGAGATCATCTCATGTGTAGGCGCAAGGCAAACGACTCCATTCGAGATCTCCCATCCTGGGTAAGGGCTGGCCAGTGGGCAGTTGGCGGAGATCCACCCCCTTAAGGCTTTTAGGGGTTGGCATGCGTTCCCCTAAACCGGGATCGCAGGGCGTGCAAAGGCGGCGCTGCAACCCGCGTGGTTCACATCACCGCGTGCGCTTCTCTTGCAGGAATCGCAAAAAGCGCACTACGAGTGGCTCTCTCGCGCCGTGAGCTGGCCACTTACCTGGGCTGGAGAGGAAGGCGGAACTAGCCCACGGCCCTTTGTGACCCGCTCGGCGCTCTATTGGTAGACCCTGGGATTAGGACGCGAAGGATTATGGGATGTTGGAGGAGCTTCGGAAGGAGGAGGAGGAAACCCGCCCCATGGGTGGGAGGAACCGTTCGCAAGAGAAAAAGGAAAAATGGCCGCCTGCCTGCAAGAGGATTACATGTATTGAGTAAGGTACTGAGATAAAACATTTATTTGTTTGATAATCGATCTATTTATTTAGACTTCTTTTGTGAGGGCGATGCACTTGGCTTCTCTCACTTTTTAAATGCATGCTTGTGCTTTCAGTGACTGGTGTTTTTTACTACCCCGGCGGGAGAATCCCGTTTGTTGAGCGCTGGGCGAGTTCAGATCAGCCTTTCTCAATCTTGTTGGCTTCTAAGGTTTTGGGTTTATGATTCCCATCATAGCAAGTCAGAAAGCTGGTCCATTGATCCATCTAGCTTAGTGTGTGACCCGCAGACTGGCAGTGGCTCTCCAGGGATTCAGCTCTCCACGAAACGATGAAGACCTACTTCAGAAATAAGGTTCCAGATCTAAAAGGGATGGTTTGAGTAAGATGCTGTCATGTACTGAGTCGGACCATTACTCCATCTAGCTCACTATTATCTGCGCTGACTAAAAACAGCTCTTCCACAGGTTGTGTGAGCTATAGTCCTTTCCTCTAAAAAATAATGTAGCAGTCCAGTCTTTGTGGCTCTAAATAAATAGGCAGCTAGCTGCCTTATGCTGAGGAAGGGAGAGTTGGGACTGATCTGAGTTGTAGACCTAAACTTCTGGAGGGCACCAAGTTGGTTAAGGCTAATTAATCAAAATAGGCTGGAATGTGACCAGTGGGTATGTGTTTTGTAATGCATGCATTTTGAGGTGGGTTCATGGAGATGTGCAGTTGATGGAGAAACTGTTGGGATCTGTTGCAAATTGAGTCTCCTCCTCCCCCAAGCAATGACATCCTTCTGGGCCATCTAGAGCAGGGGGCTCTGTTATATAGTGGTCCCGCTCCTTCCTCCTGGGCTGTGTTCCAGAAAATGGTGTTCTGGGATGAATGTTCAGACCCTGGGCTCTCACTTGTGGTGTACCTCAGGGCTCTGTCCTCTTCCCCCATGCTTTTCTACATCTATGAAATTTCTGGAAGAGATCATCAGGAGGTTTTGCCTGGGTGTTCACCAGTATGCAGATTTTTAAAAATAAACCTTTATTGTCACTACATCACGTGTATGCAGTGAAATTAAACGAGCCCCCCCAAAAAACATACACTCAGTCTTGTTCACAGTCTGTGTGCTTGTCAGAAGTCAATTGCACTACTTTCCCATCCCTTTCTGCAGCCCAACAACCCACGGACAAAAACTGTTCTTTAACCTGCTGGTGCAGCTGACTACTGTATCCCTTGCCCGAAGGTAGGAGATTAAAGAGGTACCCACCTCTACCTCTCTTTTAAATTGGAACCAGTGAAGGCAATGAGGGTCCTGTGTGAGTGTCTGGAGGTGGTTGGAGGGTGGATGGTGGTTAATGGATTGTGGTTGAATCCCGACAAGACAGAAGTACTATTCTTGGGGGGATGGGATGGGTGGTGTAGGGGACCCCCTTGAATGGGGTAACTGTGCCTCTGAAGGACCAGGTGCACAGCCTGGGAGTCATTTTGGACTCACAGCTGCCTGTGGGGGCACAAGTCAATTCTGTGTACAGAGCAGATTGTCTCACTAGAGTGGTGCATGCTCTGGTTATCTCCCGTTTGGACTACTGCAATGCGCTCTACGTGGGACTACCATTGAAGATGACTCGGAAACTATAACTACCGTAATCCAGAATCTTGTTGCTGGACAGTTTGACTGGGAGCAGCTGCCGGGACCATATAACACCGGTCTTAAAGGATCTACATTGGCTCCCAGTACATTTCAAAGAGGGGACTCGGGTGGCGCTGTGGGTTAAACCACAGAGCCTAGGGCTTGCTGATCAGAAGGTCGACAGATGGGGTGAGCTCCCGTTGCTCGGTCCCAGCTCCTGCCAACCTACCGGTAGCAGTTCAAAAGCACGTCAAAGTGCAAGTAGATAAATAGGTACCACTCCGGTGGGAAGGTAAACGGTGTTTCCGTGCACTGCTCTGGTTCGCCAGAAGCGGCTTAGTCATGCTGGCCACATGACCTGGAAGCTCCCTTGGCCAATAAAGCGAGATGAGTGCCGCAACCCCAGAGTCGTCCGCGACTGGACCTAATGGTCAGGGGTCCCTTTACCTTTTAAATTTCAAAGCACATTTTAAAGTATTGATGCTGACCTTAAAAGCCCTAAACAGCTTTGGCCCTGTATAGTGTCTGCACTATCTTTCAGCCCAGAGATCAAGCACTGAGGGCCTTTTGGTGGTCCCTTCACCTTGAGAAGTGAAGTTACAGGAAACCAGGCAGAGCGCCTTCTCGATAGTGGTGCCCACCTTGTGGAATGTCCTCCCATCAGATATCAAGGAAAGAAACGACTATCTGACTTTTAGAAGACTTCTAAAGGCAGTCCTGTTTAGGGAAGTTTTTACTATTTGATGCTTTATCATTTTACTATTCTGTTGGGAGGCTCCTAGAGTAGCTGGGGCAATCCAGTCAGACATGCAGCATCCAAATAAAAGATATATAATTATTATTATGTCAACCGTAGTTTATTTATTACTCTGTCAAGGAGGGCTGTTTCCCCAACTTTTGTACCAATTGTCTACTGTGCTAGAAAGCCCTTTTCTGTGTCTGGTTATGTTGCATCTCACTGCTTGTAATGAATGGCTTATTCATTCAAGACTGTTGTCTTGAAATATATGTAAAAAAGCTTTGAATTTCAATTGTTGTTTAGTTCTAACTCTTTCTGACCTTTCTTGGTGAGCAGCTAAGATTCTCTCCTTGCCACCACAATGCCACAGCAGCGCGTCCTCCCCCAGAGCAAGGAAACCCTCCTTCAGTCTTACAACAAGAGGCTGAAAGATGACATCAAGTCTGTCATGGATAACTTCACAGAAATAATCAAAACTGCAAAGGTATGAGAAGATTACTTGTGGGTAGGTGGGGGGACCTCATGTCATGGGTATTCTTTTTTCTTTATTTCTTCCATCCATACTCCAAGTTTTTGCTCACCTAATTGGAACATAAAAATATTTCCTCATCGTTGCTTTAAGTCAAAGCTGGGGGAAATCTGCAGCCACATTCTCACATTCAATTTAAAGCACTATGATATGACTTTAAACAGTCATAACTTTCCCCAAAGAATTCTGGGAGCTGTAGTTTGTTAAGGGTGTCAAAAGTTGTTAGGAGATATTTAGTCCCCTCCCAGAGCTACAGTTCCCAGAGCTCCCTGTAAAGAGGGGTTGATTGTTGGACCACTCTGAGAATTGTTGCTCTACGAGGTGAATAGGGGGGTCTCCTAAAAGCTGTCAGGGCCCTTAAGAAACTACAGTTCCCAAAAGCCTTTGTGGGAAGCCATGACTGTGTAAAGTGGTGCAATACTGTTTCAAATTTATAGAATAGAAGGGAGGCCTAAATGAATCGATGTTCCTATAACAAGGATTGAATGAGAAGCCTCCATTTTACTACGTAGTTGGGGGTGTTCTATTCCTTCTTCTATGGCGGAGTTGGGGAACCAGTGGCTCCTCCTGATGATTTTGGACTCCATCTCCCATCAGCCCCAGCCGGAATGATCAGCAGTCAGGGATGATGGGACTTGTAGTCCAGCAGCATCTAAAGGGTCACATGTTCCCCATGCCTGCTTTGGCCTGAAGTGTTCAGAACCTCTGGCAGAGGGAATACAATAAAATCTCATGGAGGATAGTGCGAGGGCTGTTTTTCTCTGCAGAACAGTGGAAGAAATATGTTAAACCCAATGTAAAAGCTTTGTTTCTAACATTTGCTTTAGATTGAGGAAGAAACCCAAGTTTCTCGAGCAACCCAAGGCGAGCAGGACAACTACGAGATGCAAGTCAGAGCTGCAAATATTGTGAGTGAAAAACATCCAATAGGGATGCTTGGCAGGGGGTTGGATTGGATGGCCCTTGTGGTCTCTTCCAACTCTATGATTCTAGGGAGCATATCTTGGATGGGTTCTAGGGTGCGTTCAGATACCTGAGAGGCTGCCTTCTCCCCTACAGACCCTCTCAGGTGTTGAAATCAGCAGAGGGGCTTTTTTGGTTGTTCTGCCACCCTCAGAAGTTCTGGGTGCTGGTAGCTTAGGACAGCTTATTCCCTGGGCCAGCTCTTCGATTGTGGAATTCCCTCCTCACAGAAGTGTGTCTTCTCATTTTTGTTGAGATGTGTGTGTTTTAGGATCCACCCAATACATTTGAATGTGATTTGTTTTAACTGTTCAGTATATAAAAAAAAGTTTTAATATGACCTGGGACCTGCTGGTGAAGGGTGGGCAATAAATTGTTGTTGTTATACATTCAGGGTAAATTGGGGCTGTATGTCAAGATTGGATTACTGAAATGTGCTGTATATGGGCTTCCCTTGTGCTCATTCCAGAAGCTGCAGTTAGTGCAGAATGCTGCAGCATGATTGCAAGACCTTGTCAGCATATAACACCCAAGCTAAGAGACCTGCAAGGGTTTCTAATTTGCTACTGGGCCATGTTCATGGTGTTATTATTAGTATATATAGCCTTTAACAGTTTGGGACCAGTTTACCTGCAAGATAGTCTTACCAAATGTATGCCCAGTGGACTGTTTTGATCTGTCGAACAGGCACTGTCACAAACGCCCCGTAATACCTGTTCTGCACTTGTAAGAAATTAATATTTTAGGGTGGCGGCACTGATGCTTTGGAACTCCCTGTCCGTTGAAATCAGGCAGGTGCCCTCACTGTACTCCAAGGTATCTGCCAAAAACATTTTTGTTTAGGTAAGCCTATCCAGGCATGTAGAAGTCAGACACATGTTAATTTGGTTTTCAGCTTGTCATTGACTTTAATTATTCATTGAATGTTTTAAATAGTAGTGTGGTTTTTTTTTTTTACTTATGATTCCATTGTTTTATTCTTTTTGTAAGCCGCTTTGACACTTTTTCTTTTTATGATCTAGTGGTGTATAAATAGTATAAAATAAATAATTTGAATACGGATGTCTCTGCTAGGTTCGGGCTGGTGAGTCTCTTATGAAGCTTGTCTCTGACCTAAAACAGTTCCTGATCCTTAATGACTTCCCTTCCGTCAACGAAGCCATCAACCAGCGGAACCAGCAGTTGCGCAGCCTTCAGGAGGAATGTGATAAGAAGCTTATTGCCCTGCGTGATGAGATCTCGATAGACCTCTATGAGCTGGAGGAAGAATATTACTCTTCCAGGTACAAATGAAGCCATGGACGGTTCCCCTGTAGTAACCACAACAATTTCCTGTTTCTGGGGTGGGGGTGGGGGTGAGGTGTGTGTGTGTGTGAAAATAACAACTGTCCTTGTTTTAAAAAGCATCCCCAATTCCTAGCACCCAAAGAATCCAGGCCCCAAAGTCGTTTTATTGAGTACTTCATGTTTGACGTGAGATGTGGCCATTTTGGAGGGCAAGCACACCATGTAACTAGGACTTTCTCCACAGAGATGTGGAGGTGAGCTTCTCTCCTGCCCCCTCATCGGCATTGTGATCTTGTCACTTAAATGACTTGCAAACAGGAACAGCTATTGGATCTTGAACTGCCCAGGGTACCCTAATCACTAGTCAGTATAAACTGCAATCCTAACTGCAATCTGGCGGCTAACATATTGAGGTTGAATCCCGACAAGACAGAAGTACTGTTTGTGGGGGACAGGAGGCGGGCAGGTGTGGAGGACTCCCTGGTCCTGAATGGGGTAACTGTGCCCCTGAAGGACCAGGTGCGCAGCCTGGGAGTCATTTTGGACTCACAGCTGTCCATGGAGGCGCAGGTCAATTCTGTGTCCAGGGCAGCTGTTTATCAGCTCCATCTGGTACGCAGGCTGAGTCCCTACCTGCCCGCGGACTGTCTCGCCAGAGTGGTGCATGCTCTAGTTATCTCTCGCTTGGACTACTGCAATGCGCTCTGTGTGGGGCTACCTTTGAAGGTGACCCGAAAACTACAACTAACCCAGAATGCGGCAGCTAGACTGGTGACTGGGAGCAGCCGTCGAGATCACATAACACCGGTCTTGAAAGGCCTACATTGGCTCCCAGTATGTTTCCGAGCACAATTCAAAGTGTTGGTGCTGACCTTTAAAGCCCTAAACGGCCTCGGACCAGTATACCTGAAGGAGCGTCTCCTCCCCCATCGTTCTGCCTGGACACTGAGGTCCAGCGCCGAGGGCCTTCTGGCGGTTCCCTCACTACGAGAAGCCAAGTTACAGGGAACCAGGCAGAGGGGCTTCTCGGTAGTGGCACCCACCCTGTGGAATGCCCTCCCACCAGAGGTCAAAGAGAACAACAACTACCAGACCTTTAGAAGGCATCTCAAGGCAGCCCTGTTTAGAGAAGCTTTTAATGTTTGATGGATTTCTGTATTTTAATATTTTGTTGGAAGCCGCCCAGAGTGGCTGGGGGAACCCATCCAGGTGGGCGGGGTATAAATATTATTATTACAGTGGAACCTCGGTTTACGAACACAATTGGTTCCAGAAGTCTGTTCATAAACCGAAGTGTTCGTAAACCGAAGTGAACTTTTCCATTGAAAGTAATGGGAAGTTGATTAATCCGTTCTAGACGAGGAAAAACACCCCCTAGAACGGATTAACCGCTTTGCTCTGATGCCTTCGCGGAGGCCGGGGAGCGTTTCCGCGACTGGGCTGCAGCCGCGAAAGCGGTCCCCGGCCTCTGCAAAGATATCGGAGCAAAGCCCCAGCCTCCGGAAGGCATCGGAGCCGGGACTTCGCTCCGATGCCTTTGCGGAGGCCGGGGAGCCGCGAAAGCATAGCCCAGTCGCGGAAACGCTCCCCGGCCTCCGGAAGGCATCGGAGCCGGGACTTTGCTCCGATGCCTTTGCGGAGGCTGGGGAGCCGCGAAAGCGGTCCCCGGCCTCCGCAAAGGCATCGGAGCGAAGTCCCGGCTCCAGTGCCTTCCGGAGGCTGGGGCTTTGCTCTGATGCCTTTGCGGAGGCCGGGGACCGCTTTCGCGGCTGCAGCCCAGTCGCAGAAACGCTCCCTGGCCTCCGCAAAGGCATCGGAGCGAAGCCCAGCCTCCCCGAAGGTATCCGACGCTCCGATGCCTTTGGGGAGGTTTGGCCTTCGCTCCGATGCCTTCGGGGAGGCCGGGCCTTCGCTGCGGGCCTCCAGGAGGCATCGGAGCGAAGGCCCGGCCTCCCCGAAGGCATCGGACGCTCAGTAGACCTCCGGCACCTCGGTTTACTAACTTCCGGGTTAGGATAGTTCGTAAACCGAAAGTTCGTAAACCGAGGTGTTCGTAAACCGAGGTACCACTGTATTATTATTATTATTATTATTATTATTATTATTATTATTATTACCATGTCTAACTCAGAATTAAATTGGGTTTGTTCCTACCTAAGTTGGATTAAACTGCTTTGAAGCTTTTTTTACAATCAAGTGGTGTATAAATTTTATGAAATAAATAATAAATGAAGATGGCAGCTTAGGCCCCATTCATACAATATATTTAAAGCACTATGATGCCATGCTAAACAGAGTGCCTGGGGAAACCCCAGCCAGATGGGCAGGGTATAAATATTATTATTATTATTATTATTATTATTATTATTATTATTATTATTATTTCCGACAAATAATTAGGAGAGCTGTAGTTTTCGAATGGTGCAGAGATTACAGCGTTACAATCAATTCCCAGTGTTCCCTGTGAAGAGGGATTGATTGTTAAGCCACTCTGGGAATTGTAGGTCTGTGAAGGGAGCAAGGGCCTCCAAATAGTACTTAGCACCCTTAACTACAGCTCCCAGAATTCTTCAGGAAAAGCCATGCGGTAGTCAAACAACAACATCTGAAGGGCTGCAGTCGAGAAGATATGGAACTTTGAGGTTTAGGATTCAATCATACGCACCCTTAGCTGAAAGGGACCACAATTGAATAGAATGGGGCTTGCTTCTGAGTAAAGATGCATAGGATTGGACATAATAAACATTTTTTTTCTTCTGTCTGTGATGACTGGACCATGAGTTTCCAGTTTCAGAATGTTAAGATGCATTCAAAACAAAGCAATATTTTAAAGATTCTTTTGTTATGCCATTATATTATATTATATTATATTATATTATATTATATTATATTAATTATTATATTATTATATTATACACACACATATATCCCATTAAAAATATTTGCTGCAATCTTTATTGTAAATAAAACAGCAGTGTGCAGGCGGAAATATAATTGTCATTTCAGTTGATAACTACATGGTTTTTTTAAGCGAACCCACAGCTTGATTTTGAAAACCTCACTCCCCTGCTTGTCCTATGCAAAGCTTGTTCCTCTGCTTCCAAAACTCTTCCACTGCTTTGTTTTCTTTTGCACCTCTTGTTTGCTTCGGAGCAGGATTTCCACAAGCAAGAAGGGCCAAGATAAATGTTTACACACTTGCAGCATCTTTTTTTTAAAAGGGGGTGGGGTGGGAGTATGGCTCAGTGGCAGAGCATCTTCTTTGCATGCAGAAGGCGCCAGGTTCAGTCCCCGACATCTCTAGGCAGGGCTATCAGAGACTCCCTGTCTAAAATGCTAGAAGTAAGAGTACACAATACTGGGATCAATGAATCAGGGTTGTGACTCCGGGATGAGGTAGCTTCCTATGTTGCCATTCAGTATCATGAGGTCTGAAGTGTTGCTTTATTTTTAGGTGAAGAACAATAGCTCAGTGGCAGAGCACATCCTTTGTATGAGGATGGTTCTGGGTTCAATCCCTGGTATTCCAGTCAGGGCTGGGAAATACTCCCTTTCCAAAACCTTGGAGGGGATGCGAATACTAGCTGTTGTTACCAGCTGTTGTTACCAGTAAGGAGAGTGCTGTTGCACTCGCTTCCTGCTTTTGAGCTTCCCATAACTAGCATCTGGTTGGCCACTGTGAGAACTGGATGCTGGACTAAATGAGCCTTTGGCCTGATCTTAGAGGGCTCTTATGTTCTTAACCTTAGTTGTTGCTTCTTTTTTCCCCTTTTTTTGCTATTTGCTTAACACTGTTGCCTCTGTCTTGCTTTTCTCCTTTTCTCTCTCTCCTCTCTCTCTCTCTCTCTTTCCCCCTTATGGCTTTTCACTGTCCTTTCTCCTTAACGGGCATCTCATTCGGGGAAAGCTACAGTCTGTGTGACACCAACGACCTCCCGCTGTGTGAAGCATATTGGAGACAGGAGCTGACCATGTCCTCCCCAGAAGGCCTAGCCATGCCTCTGGTGGCTGCCATGATGGAGGAGAATATTCCAGTCCCTCAGGGGTCTACTCCTCCTCACCCTCACATCAACGGGCATGGAGCAGGCCCGACGGAGCACGCTTGAAAAGGGAGCCTGCAATTCTCCCCAGCTTTGTGGCGTTTTGACAGTTGAACATTCCGGTGATTGCATCAAGACAACATTTTCCTGCCCTCCCCAGGCCATCTCGCAGCAGGCCTCAGCTGTATTTGCAAGAAGCCACATTTCTCTAGGCACCACCTCACAGGATAACCAACCCAGTGTTTCACATGGGGTGCCCAGTGCAGTCAAGATGGGAAGTTTGCTTCTCTTGTGGCTGTGCCTTTGGCGTGCAGGCATTATTTTAATGTTCCCTGCCTATGAGTGAAATGTAGATCCCTTGGGAACTGTGCTCTCTTAGATGGAATTTCTTGTGGGGAAAAGTTAGGCTGTTGCTTATAGTCTGATATTTTAGTATCTGAATAGTAATTTTAGAGCAGCTAATTTTAGAGTGCTAAGAGTTTTTCTAAAAAAAATATTAATCTGTAAATATCCTTACCTGTCCAGGTCAGTCTTCTAGATCAGGGGTTCCCAACAAAATTTTCTCGAGGACCCCTCATCGAGCCGCTATTGTGACAAGGACCCCCATTAATTCCTAATCCTAAAATTAAAAAGTGAGAGCCAAATTAAGAGTCTTTTTATATTTTATATTTATACATTTTTTACAGTTACAACAGAGTACTCCATCAGTATACAGTTAGTTTTAATTTTCAGTTCTTAATGAGATGAACCACTTTTTAACCAACGGTCCATTTTTAACTACGCAAACTGTAGCTTCCGCGAAAAACAACGCTTTGTTTACAAACACTACTGTTTTGCAAAGAGGCAGCGCGCGCCAGGGAGGAGGGAGGGGAATGGAGAAGACAGGGTACCTGCGCAGTAGCGCACAAATGAAGCCGACGCGCGCAAAGCATCTTGGGGAGGTGAGCGTTAGTAGAATGCGCGCGCTGCCTCTTTGCAAAACAGTAGTGTTTGTAAAGCGCCACCTAACGGCATACAGCAGAACTACTGCCTCTATCTAATTTTAGTTTTGCGCTAGACTCTGCTCATGTAGGAAGCGGCCAAAACAAAAAAATCTGTTATCATACGAAATATATTTAATATATTTTTTAGCACCTTGTGGACCTCTCTGGGGGTCTGCGGACCACCTGTTGGGAACCACTGTTCTAGATACTTAGTTGTCTTTTACAATGGATTGAGGGGGTCGGGGGTTGCCACCTTCTTTTAGTGGCTCTGACACTGCCTTTAACACTGTAATTAAATGGATCAGGGGTTTTGTGTGTGAAAATACTTAATCTGTACATCAGGCTTCTGCTAAAGGCAAACTTTGGTTAAAGGAGCCCAAAGCTGCTGCCTTTCTTCCCCCAAAATACAGTCCAGATGGCCGCTTTTTTGGTCTGGTCCTGCTCCTGTGCCTTCAAGGCAGCCCAAGATGGCAGAAATTTAAGCCATTGTAATTATTGCCACTGGATACAAAATTATAAGAAGAGTGTCTTTGTCTACATGGTCGGTTTCTCTTGAAGGTGCAGAAGCTGTAAACAAAATGAAAAAACTTGGTGGCCCTAGTACTAAATTAAGAACAGCTATTAAAAAGCAATGATATTACGTTTTCAGTACTGTATTCTTTCTTCATATCAGTTATGTAATCTAAGACTCACACCCCTATCCTGCAAATACCTACTCTATTGAGTAGCTTGAGGGAGCAGTGTTCAGGGGTTGTTTTCCCGTACTCCAGTTGCTTTTTGGGCCATCCAAAACATTGCAAAACTACTGACAAAACTACTGTCAACCTTTCTTTAAAAAAACCAAAAGAACCTGACCATTTCTATGTGCAGCTTCATGTGGGCTGATATCCTCTGCTTTACCTCCACCCAAATCAGGAGGAGATTTGTCAGTTTGAGGATGCGTGTCAGGCGGCTGTTTAAAGGCAGAAGAGAAGTGTCAGTTGAAAAAGAGACCTTAGGTGTATATTCAACATTAGTCTTCTGATGCAAGTTCACTTGAACACTTGATTGTAACATGTTTGTGGCGTTGTTAAAGTAGGATTTTGTGGGGGATGTTTAATTGAAAAAAATGTATATTTCTCTAATTGTTAACAAATTGCTTGAATAAAATCAATTTTTATACAAAGGTTTGGAAAGAAAGATTTTGAGCTGGGGGGTGGGGAGAGAATGAAGTTTTCCCTAATGGGTAGAATTTCAGCCATCAAAATGAATGTACAGTATTACCTAAAATGTTTTTATTCCAATCTGTCCTGATTGTGCTGCTTCAGAGATATTTCTAGATATATCTGCTGCTTTAGAGAGATTTCTAGATATATGTGGCGGGGGAAGAAACCAAGAATTAAATATAAAACTGATAGTTAATAAATGAATAAGAGGCTTTACCCCCCCTTCACCCTTTACAATTATACTATGAGGCAGCATGTCTTTGCTCGCTAAAGGAATGGATTGGTTTGAAAAGACACTTATCCATTAGATCTGGAAGGTCATGATCTTAAATTTGGCTGGCATGCATGTCTATGGTATGGGAAGGCTAAGATACATAAGAGTTTTTTCAAATCGTGGAGTCTGGGAGAAATATAAGAACTTGTTGGAAAGGAAAACTCCATTGTGTTTATCGCGAATAGAAGCCATTGCTATGAAAAGAATAAATATGGTCAGACAATGGGCGACATACAGTGAATTCCTGGACATTTCAGAGAAGGAACTCAGACTGAAGACAGTGGAAGAAATAAAAAACAAGTAGCAGATTGGTTACAATATTATAAATTAAATGAATGGTTCAAGAAAGATTTAAAAATGTTTTTTGGGACCAAAGCTCAGAATTTGAGAGAATCCTATTAGAAAATAATGAAAAATTATTATCTAAAATGTATAAGTTCTTATTGGAGCGGGAAACAAAAGATGAGCTGGTAAAATAATCAATGATTCACTGGGCAAGAGATATAGGGCATAATATTGAATTTGACCGCTGGGAGAAACTATGGAAGAAATATTTGAAATTTACTGCATGCAATACAGGGGGCCAGCAACCTTTTTCAGCTGTAGGCCGGTCCACCGCCCCTCAGACCACGTGGTGGGCTGGACTATATTTTGGAAAAAAATATGAATGAATTCCTATGCCCCACAAATAACTCAGAGATGTGTTTTAAATAAAAGCACACATTCTACTCATGTAAAAACACCAGGCAGGCCCCACAAATAACCCAGAGATGCATTTTACATAAAAGGGTACATTCAACTCATGTAAAAACACATCAATTCCTAGACCATCCATGGGCCAGATTGAGAAGGCGATTGGGCCGCATCTGGCCCACAAGCCTTAGGTTGCCTACCCCTGTGCTACACACTAAAAGAAAACCATGTGAAAATGATACATAGATGGTATATAACTCCAAACAGGTTAACTAAGATGTATAAATCTAAATCTGATATGTACTGGAAATGCAGAGAAGTGGGAGGAACTTTGCTACATATGTGGTGGGCATGCAGATTAGTTAAGGAATATTGGGAAATGATATACAGTCGTTCCGGAGCCCCGGCCACCAGCCGAAATGGGTGCAGGGCGAAGCGCCGCATCTGTGCATGCATGCAGAGAGGTTTGCGTTTCTGCGCATGGGCGAAGCGGGATTTAGCGCTTCTGTGCATGCGTGAGCGGCAAACCCAGAAGTAACCCGTTCCGGTACTTCCGGGTTTGCTGCGGACGTTCGCCGCAATGGACGCTAGACAAGGCGGATGTTCGTGGAGGTATTACTGTATAATGAGATGGGAAAAAATGTTTTAGAAAAACATTCATCCCCAAACCAGAAGCATTTCTTTTGGGAATGGTGCAGACAGAGGTGCCCAGGAGCCAGAAAAACGTATTTATGTACACAATTATATCAGCTCAGATTTTGTTAGCCCAAAAGTAGAAGGTGAGAAAAGTTCCTAAGAAAGAGGAATGGTAGCTCAAAATGAGAGAAAATATGCAGAGTTAACAGGCCTAAGAGAGCAAGAAGGTCAAATACAGTAATATAAAGAAGAGTGGAAAAATTTAATGGAGTATTTGGAAAATAACTCTAAGCAAGTGAAAACAGTAGCAGGATTAAGGTAAATTCAACAGTAGTGAGATATAATCGGGGGGGGGGACCAAATTAAATGGATTTTTTTTTTCTTTTAGAGTAAGCAGATATTGGAAAATTTAAAGAACCATGGAAGGGGAAGGAGAGGTCCATGAATGCAAGATTACAATGGTGCTTATTTAATGATGAAAATGTATATTTGAAAAATTTCAATAAAAAACATTTTTTAAATTAATAAAGTCAATTTTGTGTTATTTTGCTGAAAATATGAGAGTGCCTTTCCCATTTTGTAGACAATAAAAATGAAACGGTTGTTGATGGGATGTAACACAGATACTAGAGGCATGTGAAAGAGCAGAGGAGTGATTCAATTTCTGGTATACAGGCAGAAACCATATTAGGTGTGCGATTCAATTGACGTGTGATTGCCAATGCATGGCCCCTTTTGAACCGGAAGAAGGCAGAATGGGCAGGGTGCAAATATAGGATAAATATTCATAAATGCACAAGGCAAACACACATATATAAGCATCTTTTTCTTTGGCAATCACTCGTAGCCAAGTAAGATTGTCTTCCATAAACACGGTTTTAACAATGAGTCCGTAAGTGACTGTGGAGGTCAATTCTGGATCCGCACGTCCTTCCACAATGGGGACATTGGTTTCCGAGCGGGAGTTGATCATGGTGTGGATTTGCCAAGTGTGCCTTCCTCTTGGCACGTTTCTCCCTTGTGTCCTGAGATCGAGTTTCTTCAAAGCCCATGACACCTTTGGTAAAGGCTGTTCTCCAACTGGAGCGCTCCCAGGCCAGTGTTTCCCAGTTGTCGGTGTTTATACTACATTTTTAAAGATTTGCCTTGCTTCAACACTGGTGATCTTTGCTTCTTCCAGTACCCTGATATTAATTCACCTGTCTTCCCAAATGATGTGTAAAATTTTTCAGAGGCACTGTTGATGGAATCTTTCGCTGAGTTGGAGATGGCGTTTATAAGTGGTCCATGTTTCACAAGCATATAGTAAGGTTGGTAGTACAATAGATGGTAATGGATTGCTTTGAAGTCACTTCAGCACTGGGTGGGGAGGGGGAATTATCCCCCAAACACCCCGCCCCGCCAAAGGTGTCATGGGCTTTGAAGAAACTTGACCTCAGGACGCAAGGGAGAAACGTGCTAGAAACTATTCTCCCACCTGGAAACCAATATCCCACTGTGGAAGGACGTGTGGATCCAGAATTGGCCTGCACAGTCACTTACGGACCCTTGTTAAAATCGTGTTTATGGAAGACAATCTTACTCGGCTACGAGTGATCGCCAAAGAAGAGAAGCAGAACAGGATGGCCCCACTGGAATTTGTGTCACACACACACACACACACACACACACACACACACAAAATTGTAAATCTGTGCTTTAGGGACGTGTGTGGCGCTGTGGGTTAAACCACAGAGCCTAGGACTTGCCGATCAGAAGGTCGGTGGTTCGAATCCCTGTGATGGGGTGAGCTCCCGTTGCTTGGTCCCAGCTTCTTCCAACCTAGCAGTTTGAAAGCACGTCAGAGTGCAAGTAGATAAATAGGTACCGCTACAGCAGGAAGGTAAACGGCGTTTCCGTGTGCTGCTCTGGTTTGCCAGAAGCGGCTTTGTCATGCTGGCCCCATGACCTGGAAGCTGTATGCTGGCTCCCTCGGCCAAAAATGCGAGATGAGCGCCGCAACCCCAGAGTCGGTCACGACTGGACCTAATGGTCAGGGGTCCCTTAACCTTTATCTGTGCTTTGCTACCCAGAGCTTAATTACCTTTCACACACCCTTTTATACACATGCATTTGGAGAGGATCCCTAGCTTGGCACAGAGAGGGGGCGGGACGGACCTGAAATACAGGACGAAACTGTTTCAATATAGGACGTTGCGTTTTACATTCAAATATGGGACAATCCTCAGGGAAGTGCCTCAGGGAATTTTGGTCGTGGGTAGCCAAACAGCTTAGGAGGGAAGCTGTGCCATGTGTCATTGGATACTTTGCTTCTTTGTTTTTTTTGGGGGGGTAGGGCTGCATTTTAACTGATTTTAGAAACTTATGGGAACACACACTGTACATGCTTAGGAGCTGTTTACATCACTGCATAAATATCTGTCTTAAGTACAGGGGCAATAAGTGAGGAAATGACGTTGGGTAGACATGGTTAGTTGGGGAAAGAAGGATGTTGCGGAACTATTTATTATTAATTAAACATATAGCCCGGCCGTAACCCCACGCGTTCCTCATGCCTGTTTTCGTGCGCAGGCGTGGTTTGCAGCCGCATGCTCACTTTGGTACAGTCTTCGGCAATAAACCTATTACGCTCTAGGCACGGACCAGGATTCTCTATGGATGAGGAGGGGCCTCCTGTAGCTTTGCATCTCTACGGTGGAAAGCCACAACGACCATAGACGTATTACTATAGAGTCTACTTCCGCCCCGCGGATTTCTAAAACCCGCCCAGCTGCTTCCTGCTCTTTCTTTTTCGTAGCTGAAGCCAAGATGGTGAGTAGTTGTAGCGGCGGACTCTCAATCCGCCGTCATCGGTCCTCTAAACGGGCTAATGGTTGGGCTTCTTCTGGCAGGGGAGGCACGGCACACCTTGGCGAATCCTTGGCGCCTTGTATTGGGGAGAGCGGATGAAATGGGGAACCGGTGTGGGGGCCTGGGCCTGGTGCAGACCTGGGACTCCGATGTGTGTGCGGCTCGCCCGCTTTTGGTAGGGAATTCACCGAATCGTTCTTTCAACTTACGCAGCCCAAGGGGAAGAAGGCCAAGGGGAAGAAGGTGGCTCCGGCCCCTGCTGTGGTCAAGAAACAGGAGGCCAAGAAGGTTGTAAATCCTCTCTTTGAGAAAAGGCCCAAGAACTTCGGCATCGGTGAGTTGTAAAAATGATTCATTTCAGTAGCACCTTAAGGTAAAGGAACCCCATACCATTCGGTCCAGTCGTGACCGACTCTGGGCTTGCGGTGCTCATCTCGCGTTATTGGCCGAGGGAGCCGGCGTACAGCTTCCAGCATGTGGCCAGCATGACGATAAGCCGCTTCTGGCAAACCAGAGCAGCACACGGAAACGCCGTTTACCTTCCCGCTTCGAGTGGTACCTATTTATCTACTTGCACTTTGACATGCTTTTCAACTGCTAGGTTGGCATGAGCAGGGACCGAGCAACGGGAGCTCACCCCATCGTGGGGATTCGAAGCACCTTAGAGACCAACTAAGTTTGTCATTGGTATGAGCTTTCGTGTGCATGCAGATACACAGTATGCACACGCACACGAAAGCTCATACCAATGACAAACTTGGTTGGTCTCTAAGGTGCTACTGGAAGCAATTTATTTTGTTTTGACTATGCCAGACCAACGAGGCTGCCTACCTGTAATTGGAAAAAGGAATTGGGGATTGGAATGATGGGTCTCTGCAGCCCTGTTGATCCGTACTCCTAAACAGAATAGGAGTAAAGTTGCTTTCACGGGAAGCCTGTCTATTTATAACAAGTATTTATATGCTGCTGTATCCCAGAAATATATTACTGGGGTTTTGCAACAGTATTAACACCATACAGTAAAATCATTTTTGGAAAAAAATCAAAAGCAAGTTAAAAGGAAAATAATTTAAAGCAAGCATCACTTAATCACCTA
Organism: Zootoca vivipara; assembly: GCF_963506605.1. Taxonomy (NCBI): domain Eukaryota; kingdom Metazoa; phylum Chordata; class Lepidosauria; order Squamata; family Lacertidae; genus Zootoca; species Zootoca vivipara. The sequence goes on along the minus strand of NC_083294.1, from coordinate 13,251,599 downwards.
GGAGGGATCTACTCTTAAATGCCTTCATAGGCCTTAGGCAGTAGCAATTTTAAAATTGATTTTTAATTGGAAGAATTTCATTTTTTTTTAAAAAAAAGTGATTACAAAAGGAAAACATGAATGAGAATGAAAAGAAAAATTCTCAATTAGGTTTCCATACATATTAAGACTAATGTATAGCCTTAATATTCTGTTACAAATATGTTTATCAATAACATAATATTTTTTGTATAAACTCGTTCCAAATATATTTATCCAAAGAACCATCTATAAGTGGTTGTTCATATGTTGCTAATGTTGCTATGTTATCAAGCTATTGATTATGGAGAATTATAACTATTCTTCCAGTTCATCAGTCCCTTAGCCACCATTTGGGCATGTAGAATCTATTTTTGCTGTCCCATTGTCACTTTCCATACAACAGGTATATCGTTCAAAAGAATATGCTCGTCTGAAAATCTTAAATTCCTCAGTACAGTAATATAATCCAACAAAAAACTTAAGGAGTGAGACATTGTAAAAGTAAGTGTATCAAAAAAGAATTACTGTACTATCCATATTACAACTGTAGCAAAAGGCTGTCTTATACAAGCGCTATCTAAAAAGTAATCACTGGCTTCTTAGTTTCAAATGACATCCAATTGCTGAGAAGACCATTGGACCAAACAGAATTATTAAAAGATGCTGTAACTGCAGGTATTGTCATTGGGCTGCAGCTGGTAGATGGTATTTCTCTCTTAATGGATTTTATGTATAAAATTAATCTCATCTATCAGTTGGTCCAAGGTCAATATCCTTCTCCCATGCAGCTTTTCTATATTACCATGTTTTACCAGAGTGTTTTGTATGTGAAAATCAGCCAGATTTATTATTGGCTAATATATTCCATATTTTTCTAGCTGACTTAATTGTTTCAAGAATCATTTGAACTTCCAAATATTTTGATCCTGATACTGCCCATCCCATTAAGACCATCAACAGGTTTCCATTAATACTTGTCAGTAAATAGGCCTGGTGGTATAATTTAGAATTCCAAATTCACTTTCTTTAATTGGTAATTGCATTTTCTGCAAAGGTATTGTTTGTATTTTTGAGCCCCAAAAGCATTTCCTAAACAGGGAGTTTATCTTTTGGAAATATGGCCCAGATATAAAAAAAAACTGGAAGTCCTCTCAGAATATACATAAATCTGGGAAGAATACTCATTTTTAGAGAGTTCATCCTTCTCTAAAGGGCAAGGCTTAATAACCCCAACTATTGATGTATAGATATGTTATTTATATTAATTGTTACTAGTTGTGTTATATCTCTTGGTATTAACATGCCCATATTAAATAGATTCAGTATGAATTTGATTTTTCTTAAATAGATGTGTGATTAAATTTTCACCTACTGGCATCTTGGTTCCTATTTAGAACAATTAATTTTGATACCTTGTCAAATCTTGATACCTTGCCAAAATATCATCTGCAAATAACACCAATTTGTATTCAACTGAGTTGAGAACTACATAAATCTCAAAATGTTGCCAGGGGTGCTAAACATATTAAAAAGCAAACTTGAAAGTGGACACCCTTCTCTGGTTCCTTGGGCCAATTGAAACAGAGCAGACCATTTACTTTAACTCTAGATGTGGTTGAAACGTACAGTATTTTAATCCAATGTATCAAGTCCACCACTAGTCTAATACTATCTGCGGCTTGTCTTGTTTTTATGAAACCAGTCTGGTCACTCATATTTCCTGAGCTAGTATATTATTTAATTCATTTTTTGGTATTTCCTTGTACAATATAGTGGTTGCACTTCTAATCATTTGCGTTCAAAGTTCCTTACGTTCGTCTTTTAACATTTTCCCGTTTTTATTCTATAATTTGTTTTTATAAGAGGAATATGCAATAATTCAGCCACACATATACATTTTATACAAGCTTCTCTGGGCTGTGAGCAAATGATGCAAAAGAATATTTGCTATCAGAGTGATGCTGCTGACAATCTTATCCACCAAGATCGCTGATGCTCCTGCCACCTTTGCTCTGGGCTGAAAACCAGGAATACAAAAGGATAACCAGTAATTGCTAAGGAAGCAATTATTTTGAGTTGTTATTCTGACTTTCAGGGCAGGACATTCAGCCCAAACGGGACCTGACTCGCTTTGTGAAATGGCCTCGTTATATCCGACTTCAGCGCCAAAGAGCCATCCTCTACAAAAGGCTGAAGGTGCCTCCAGCAGTTAACCAGTTCACTCAAGCATTGGACCGTCAGACAGGTGAAGGCCGGCTCCTTTCCTTGGCTCTAAGGTGGGGTTGCAGAAGGAGGTGTGGGGTAGCTGCTCAGACTCCCTGAATTGAATGTGCACCCCATGTTTTGGGAGCTTGCTGGAAAGAGGCAAGTGTGCGAGAACTAGTTTTACAGAGTGCTATAGTAAGAAAGGGTTTTCCTTTGTGTGCAGATGATGCTACCAAAATATTTGCTATCTGAGCTTCCTTGATGACTCCGAACCACCAAGATCGCTGATGCACAAAAGTCATGTCCTTTATGGGAGGGGATAATGGGAACGTGGTGTTCGGGAAAGAGGCTTTCCTCTGAACGGTTCCTGTTCTCTTCCACAGCTACTCAGCTTCTGAAATTGGCCCACAAATACAGACCTGAGACAAAGCAAGAGAAGAAGCAGAGGCTGTTGGCCCGTGCAGAGCAAAAGGCTGCAGGGAAAGGCGACGTCCCTACCAAGAGGCCTCCTGTGCTCAGAGCGGGTAACCTTCCTACTTTATATTTGTACATTTCAGCCTGGTTGAATGAAAGCTTGGACAACTGCCCATATTTATTTATTGTGTTTATATCCAAAAAGTTCAAGATGGCTTAGATCAGGCATCCCCAAACTGCGGCCCTCCAGATGTTTTGGCCTACAACTCCCATGATCCCTAACTAGCAGGACCACTGGTCAGGGAAGATGGGAATTGTAGTCCAAAACATCTGGAGGGCCAAAGTTTGGGGATGCCTGGCTTAGATGTTTCTCCCCCCCTTCTCATTTTACCCTCGCAAACAACCCTGTAGGGTAGGATGGGTTAAAATACTGGCCCAAGGTTGCCCAGTGAGCTCCATGGTTGAGTTGGGGTTTGAATCCTGGGTTCGCCCAGGTAACCACTGCATCACACTGGCTACCGCGATGATGTATGAATTTCTTCACCTGAACTGCAGACTGAAGAGCAAAACATACGAGCTTTTTAACCCTGAGCGGTAGCAGGCCCTTCTGCTAATCCTTGACATGGCTAGGAAAAGCTGGCAGCTTGGTGCTTTGTTAACACCACTTGAGCCACTGTGCTTTTCCACAGGCAGGGAGCTCTGGATTTATTTATTTTTGCCTGGGAAAACAAACTTTTGTAGCACACTCAAGTTAACTGTCTTTTTCTGCAGGTGTCAACACTGTTACAACTCTGGTGGAGAACAAGAAGGCACAGCTGGTGGTGATTGCACACGATGTAGACCCTGTTGAGGTAAGGACCTGTAAGAGTTGGGGTCTTGTACCCAGAAGCTCAGATTTATGCTGCTAAGTGGTGTTTTTTTTAAATTAATAGCAGCTACTGCATTCTTGTACACCTATATGGGTACGGGTGTTTTCTGCTGTTTCTTTCCTTAACTTGAACAAAACGGTCACCCGCTCCTGCTCTAGATAATTCTTAATGTTGCCAGGCCACTATGCTGACTGTTGAAATGTGCTTGGCTGTACAACTTACTTTGGAAAACATCACCGAGACCTGTTAATATATCTTCAAACTTGACTCTTTATAGAGCAGGGTATGGCTTTTGCAATGATGTTTGAATTTCTTCACCTGACCCCTATCTGTGAAGAGCAAAATTATACGAGCTTTTTAACCCTGAGCAATTGCCAGAGCCCTTGTTGTAAAGCAGGGATGGGGACAGCCCTGATGTTAGACTCCTGCTCCCATCATCCCTAACCACTGGGGCTGATGGGAGTTAGGAGTTCAGTCTGGAGGGTCACAGTTCCTCATTCCTATTGTATTAAAAACTGAACAACCACCAACTTTAAAGCATTTCTTCTCCCCTCTCTGATCCAGCTGGTAGTTTTCCTGCCTGCCTTGTGCAGAAAAATGGGAGTGCCCTATTGCATCATCAAAGGCAAGGCAAGGCTGGGCCGCCTCGTCCACCGAAAGACCTGTACCTGTGTTGCCTTCACTCAGGTTAATCCGTAAGTAGCCCTGAAAACATTTTTTGCCTATTTTCTACTTCAAATGAAGAAACCGAAGAGGCTGGTGTGTTTTGGGACAGTTACACCTTTAATTAACCTCAAGCTGAACAGCTGTTAAAGCTGCTGCAGCAGCAGCCTTTCCTCCTTTCACATCTGGCCATGTTCAGTTCACATGTGCCAGCTGAGCAGTTGGTTCCCATATTGGTAACTACATGACCCCAGGTCTGCAGGGTATTGACTGCATGTAAAGCTTAAAAGTTGGCATTATTGCTGCTAGCCTAGTGTGGCATCAAGCTGTGTTTTTACTTAGAAGTTCACCCTGAAGTAGACCATAATGGTTGTTACATTCAAACCATTGGATTGAGTCAGACTCCAAGCTGACCCATTGAAAATTATGGACATGACTAACTTGGAGCTACTAATTTCAGTGTGTCTGCTCTGAGTAGGACTAAATTGGATGCAACCTTTAGAAACTAAGGGACTTGTTAGTCTTTTGTAGGGGTCTGCTTTGTGTCTAATGTCATTGAAAGATCACAACTGCTGAAGCTAAATGAACTTTCGTAGGGCCCCTTAAGAGAACATTGCCCTGAAAAGTGGCACTTGAAGCAGTATTTTAGTCTACTTGGAGAACTCAAACTCAATTGCTGTCTTGTTGAATCTGTCTTCTCCTTTGCAGCGAGGACAAGGGAGCTCTAGCTAAACTTGTGGAAGCTGTCAAGACCAACTACAATGAGAGATACGATGAGGTAAGATTGTGCCTATAGGATCTGTGGGTATATTGACTGATTTGTCAGCTTTTGGAAAGTGCTCCCTTCCCTTGCAGTGGCATGACCAGGCATGACCACTGTCCAGCTTGCTGAAATCAGGAATGGCTTGCTAGCAGCCTCCAATATGAAAATTCATTCCAACACTGTGTAGAGAATTCCCTCATGGTGTAGCAGAAATTATGTGAGTGAACAGCAGTATCATGTTGACCCACTGAGCTGGTAGCATCTAAAAATATTTTGGGCAAGATAACAGGATTGAGAATCTAAAAATGCCGACAGGAGAAAAGGACTTGCGCCACCATTGGGTTACACAGCCTGTTAGCAATATCCAGTCTGTGTCTATAGTACTACAATGTTTGGAACTGTTACTACAGTACTTGTTAGAGCACAGCTGTAATGTAGGAAGTGGAGTTGATTTGAGTCTCTGTTCCATTGCATCTAATTTGTACTTAAAAGCCGACACTCAGGTTATTGCTGTGAATGTTAAATCCTCAAAATATTGTACCATTTAATATAAATTTTAATTGTAAGTTTTGTAAGTCACTTTGACATGTAAGCAATCTTTTTTTCCTTCCAGATTCGTCGTCACTGGGGCGGCAATCTTCTGGGGCCGAAGTCAGTGGCCCGCATTGCTAAGCTTGAAAAAGCCAAGGCTAAAGAACTGGCTACTAAACTTGGATAGATGTTTCAGATTTGCCTCAAGAAGTTATTCCCATAAAAATAAAATACTACAAAAAAGTGTTCCAGTTGTTTTCTGTAAGTTTTTAGTGATTAGGCAGGCATCCCCAAACTTCGGCCCTCCAGATGTTTTGGACTACAGTTCCCATCTTCCCCGACCACTGGTCCTGTTAGCTAGGGATCATGGGAGTTGTAGGCCAAAACTTCTGGAAGGCCACAGTTTGGGGGTGCCTGGATTAGAGTATGGTGTTCTATAAATTATGTCTTCTGGTAGCCTTGTCTAGTAAAGGGGGATTCCATAGCACCTAAGAAGAAATTATTCCAATGTTCCTTTCACCATTTTCCAACCCAAGGGGAGAGAATTTAAGATTTGCCCCAATAACAACACCTTTGTGGAACTTTGGCCAATGTTAGCTGCAAGTACCGTATATTGGGTTCTAGAACATTTCATAAGCTGCCTTGACAAGACAACAGGAATCAATCAGCTCACAGGGGAGAGTGAAATTGAAATACCCTGCAACTATGAACTTCAGAAGTTTACAATACTTCTTTTTGATAGGGACTTGGTGTCATTATTGTTGCCAAGAAAGACAAAGCTGTATATAAGACATGATTTATTTACTACTTCATTACATGGAAATTTGCATCATATTGCATCTGCAACATGCTGGTTATTTGCACAAACACTAATACTCTTCTTGATTCTTGATTTCCTTCATGTGTCATTTCTGATTACATAGCTTTAAACAACCCTAGATAAGCACTACAATTTGAAAGGCTTTCCCCCTCCCTGTTAAGGCCCCCATCATCCTAATTCCTCCCTTAACCATGCCTACCCAGAAGTGAGTCCTACTGAATTCAGTGGGGCTTATTCCCAGGTCAGTAACACTGCAGCTCTAATATATTGCAGCTGACTTTCAGCAGAACACAAGGGTCTTTGTTGCTTGGGTCTGCTTGCTCTGGTCACCGAAGTGCTGCAATCGAGTCAGAAGGCCTGTTCCTCTATAAAAGTAGTGACCTCAGACTGGCTGCTGCTCCTGTGAGCATTTTGAAGTTGTAAGCCTTAGAGGTGAACCTTCTGAATGAATTTCTTGTACCACATGTAGGAGGTAGCTGCACACAAACCATACCTGCAAAGAAGGGAGAAAGCTGGTGTTAAGGTCAATCTGCAAAGGGCACACAATTATAGGGTCAGAAATGTATGCAAAGGGTTGCCATATCTTGAGCATAAAAAGAGGACAGCAAGCTGGAGAAAGGGGCATATGGGGCTGTGGCCACAGTTCAGGCTGGCAGCAGCCACAGAATGCAGTGTGCCTGCACTCCTCTCCTGGCTCAGGCTGGCAGCGGCTGCAGTGTAGAGAGCAAGTACCCCTGGATGGGCCTGTTTGCCCCCCAAAGAGAACATGTCTGGGAATTCCCAGACATGGCAACCCTACCCAAGGGTCATCTAGTGTAACCCCTGAAATGCATCACTGCTTTTATTCAGCACATTGATTTAGCCATTTAATAACCAATCCTTTCCCAAAAATTCAAAAGTGAGAACCAGAATCATGGAAACTGCAAAATATACATAAGTGCATTTAACTTATTTTGATAGTGGTCTTGATGAGAATCAGTTTTTTAAAAAAATCAGTTGGCAAAAAGTAACACATGCAGAATATTTACCACTTAGCATCATAATTTTTTTTATGTGCCACGCAGTACCACTCAAAAATGGTATATAGATAAAAATCAACAGGAATATCCCAAAGGTTGGGAACATGGATGAAACTAGGGCTGGGCAATACCTGATTTCAACATTGTGATATTTTCACCAGCTAAACATCACAATTGGGGCGTGGGTGGTGCTGTGGGTTAAACCACAGAGCCTAGGGCTGTCTGAAAGAATTTCACCGTCTGAAATAAGGATGGAGCTATAAAGAAGCATTAGCTGTCTCCACAGCTTTTCCTGCATCATGATTTTCAAATATAGCCCAGCTCTAGATAAAACCCCAAATGTTTTGTCACTTACCAGGTAATGATGTATTGCATGTGCTCATTGCGTAACGTCACCCTCGTCTGGCCTCCAATGGGTCCCCCTGGAACTGTGCTTTCTGTGGATGCAAGAGAGACAGCAGGGAGTCTGAACCGTATGCAATACGAGCCTTTAGAAAAGAAATTCATTCAAACACCAGGGGAAGCTTGCTTTTATGTACCAGTAATAAGTGAAAACCTATGTAGTCTGCTCTCAACTCCCATTCCCATTTCACTCTTCCTGCCAATGATACTGTACAGCTCTCCCATGCTCAGATTTTCTGTGTAACTCCCTTTCCGACTTCACCCCCTGTATAGCATAGCAAACCAACCCAACCAAATGGCTGCTCTACCCAATCCACACCTGCTCTGACATGTTGTTTAGTCGTTTACTCGTGTCCGACTCTTCGTGACCCCATGGGGGGTTTGACATAAGTGGTATTAAACTAAGTGGGACTCCATTCATTCGGATCCTGCCCCCTCCAGAGCAGGAGAAAACATGCTGCATCCATCTTTCATGTGATACCCCATTAGATAGTTGAAGGTGGCTACCCTATCTCTTCTCAGTCTCCTCTTTTCCAGGCTAAACATACCCAGCTCCCTCAACCATTCTTCTTAAGGCTAGGTTTCCAGATCCTTGATCATATTGGTTGCCCTCCTTTCCATATGTTCCAGCTTTTTAATATCCTTAAATTGTGGCACCCAGAACTGATCACAGTACTCCAGGTGTGGTCTGACTAAGGCAGAATAGAGCAGGACTATGGCACTATATTTCTGTTGATGCAGCCTAGAATAGCTTTAGCTTTCTTGCTGCTGCATCACACAGTTGACTCATGTTGAGGTTGTGGTCTAATAAGACCCCAAGATCCTTTTCACATGTACTGCTAGCAAGCCAGGTGTCCCCCCCCATCTTTTATTTGTGCAGCTGGTTTTTCCTGCCTAAGTGTAGAACCTCACACTTTGTCCCCACTAAAATTCATTCTTGCATGTATGTAGCTCTACTCACTACTCTATAATTTAGTATAGATATATTTCTTATATATTTTAAACGTGTAAAAAAAAAAACTAGTTAAAAATATTATTAATAGTGAACGAAACCAATAAAAAAGAGATGTCAAATTATGTGTTACTGTACTTACTAAATCTGTAGAGTGTTTTTCCTCCCAAAAACTCAATATACATGGATTCCACCCCACTACCTCTCATATTACTTTATTTATTTATTATGTAATATATTTATATCCTGCTAAGTTGGAATTCAAGGCGGCTTACAACATTTAAAAACATCAGTCATAGAATAAATAATAATAATAACAAACTGGTTAAAAACAATACTTAAAATACATCACAATATATCTAAAACCAGCAATTAAAATTTGAACTGACAGCAGCCCAGTCATCAGCATTGTCTGCACCTTAGTTTCCAAATGCATAAAGCCCTTTACTGCAAAAGTAAATTGATGCCTCCTTTCCTGAATAGAAGCAGGAGCCAAGTCACAAAGAAGAAACTTTGCTGATTGGAATCTCCTTCCCACAGCACTGCTGAGGAAGGAAGATTCCAATAAGTAAATAAATGTTCTTGTTCTCCTGATAAGATCCATGGGGCTTTAATGCACACACCATGCCTCTTGTTAGGCAGAGTAGAGACCCCAATACCATGCTGGGTTTCTATTCTGCCTAGCAAGAGGCACACAAGTGGATCTTATGGGGGAAACAGATTGGGCAGGCAGGAAATGGCCATTTACTTTGCAGTAAAGTGCTGCTTCCTGCCTGCTGGGTCTGCAAGCCCAGCTGGGCACTGCATTCTCATATATTAAAAGGTAAGGGGACCCCTGGTAAAGGGTCCAGTCGCTGACGACTCTGGGGTTGCGACGCTCATCTCACGTTATTGGCTGAGGAAGCCGGTGTACAGCTTCCGGGTCATGTGGCCAGCATGACTAAGACTTCTGGCGTAGCCAGAGAAGCACACGGAAACTCCGTTTACCTTCCCCCCGGAGCGGTTGCTATTTATCTACTTGCACTTCGTGCTTTCAAACTGCTAGGTTGGCAGGAGCAGGGACCGAGCAACGGGAGCTCACCCCGTCACGGGGATTTGAACCACCAACCTTCTGATCGGCAAGCCCAAGAGGCTCAGTGGTTTAACCCACAGCGGCACCCGTGTCCCGTACTCGATATATTACAGGGTGACAAAATACAAAACCTCGATCGTGATCTGGACTGGTAAGGCACAAAGTATCGATATACCGTGTTTCCCCTATTTTAAGATGTAGTCATTATATAAGCCATAGCAGGATTTCTAAGCAATTGCGCGATACAAGCCATACCCCGAAAATAAGACATACTGATAGACCCTTCACCCCGTAGCAATAACCCCCCCTCCCACCAGCCACACCCCTTAAAAATATCTCCCCATTTTGCTGTCGCTCCACAGACACGTATTTCCTTTAAAAGCTTGTAAAAATGCACTGAAGAGCCGTAGCTGCTGGCTGCCGAAGCCTCGTGATTTTCCCTCCATGTTTCTGATAACATTTTTTTAAATAAAAGGATTCGAAAATATTTTTTTTAGCCAAGCTGTGTAAGCTCTACCACTTGGTGAAGAGGAGAAAGGTGGGGTGGGGAGGAGATGAAGGCACGAGGAAGAAAAGAGGGGCGATTGAAGCCACTGCCTCGTGAATGCAGAGGCTGTTTTCCCTTTAAGGAAGAGAGCTCTGTGTGCGCGTCTCTGTCTCTCCACCCCCCCCCCCGCGTCTCTCTCTCTCTCTCTCACACACACACACAGAGCCCACCTCTCGCTTCCCTCCACCTTTCCCTTCCATTCTATGCGCCCACCCATGAGTTGCCTGTTGATTTCCTCTTGACGGCAGTCTCCTGTGTCTGATTGTTGTCTCCTTGCTTTTACCGAAGGTATAAAGCAGCCTTCCTTTCTACCTTATGCTTGCTTGTCTGTGGAGCTGCCCCTTTAAGGATTTGTAAGTAGTTTGGATCGCAGTCCTTGCCTTGGGGACTTTTTTTTAAATTAAGGACTTTTTCCGTCTTGCTGTTTGCGAGCACAAAAGTTAAACTGCCGGTCCTAGCTTCCTTTACCAACAAAATTTTAACTCACCTCGCTAGCTCAATTGCTTCTTAATTGCTACCATTTACCAAGTCAGCAATCTTAATTGCTGTTTAGCTGGCTTCTTTGTTCTCAGCAGGTAGCTTCTTTGCTATCAGTGATAGCACTACAAAGTGTTACATTGTTGGAACTTCAGACTGTTGGAACTTAAGTCTTGGGCAGCTGGCTAGTAGAGATCCTCATTTGCTTTTACGTATAGGCTACTGCTAGGACTGTATCACACAGATAGATTCCATTATACTGGTTTAGATTTAAGAAGCTCCAGTGTAGCAGATTGCTATTAAGTGAGTCCCCACATCAGAGGAGAGAGAGAGCAGCCCTTTGCGAACATCCCAGGGCTGGGGAGAGAGGGCTGGGCCAGGGACGCACACACCTCCCTTCCCTCAGACTCATAATAAAAATACCAGTAAGACATCCCACCAAAAATAAGCCACCCTGTGGTTTTTTGAGGAAAAAAATAAGACGGTGTCTTAAAAAAGGGGAAACACGGTATTACCCATCCCTACTTACCTTCACAGAGCTATGATTCAGAGTTCCCTGGGAAGAGGGATTGACTATTAAAACACTAGTAAGTGTAGCTCTGGGAGAGGAGGGGGAGGGACTCCTAACAACTCACAGCACTGTTAACAAACCACAGTTCCCAGAATTCTTTAAGGGAAGCTATGACCGTGTCAAGTGGTATGATACTGTTTTAAATGCAGATGGGGCCCAAAGTCAGGAGCCTGTTGCAGTCCACTCCTATCAAAAGCCAAGACTGCACAGCCAGGTCCTTGGGGAACTCACTGAAGTCTGCATCAAGGAAGATGGGCTCAGCTCCTGTCACTCTTGCCATGGCATCCAGGTCCCGGTAATGCCAGCGATTCCTTTCAATGTCGTTCTTTGGAACAAACGGCTTGCGGGTTTCCGACAGCCTCACCACCCCTGTGAGCTCAATTTCTTCTTGGATCTACAAGGAAGAGTCCAATAGCAGTTTCTGTCCTTTAAACAAAAGAACACAGTGCCTTATGATACATAATATGGCAGTTTCCATCCCTTGCTACCTACCTGTCCTTGCAACCTGGTCTCTGGCTTAAGTTTCTTTCTGGAGACAAACCCTCTGTTGACAAGGATTGTGATCCTGCAGGGTCAGGGGGAAAGGGAGAGAGGGAAGACAATAAACTCTGTAAGCGTGGAAGTATCCCAGCCCCCTAAAGCAGGAGTGGAAAATGTTTGGCGTGCCAGATCTTGGCTGAACTACAACTCCAGGTATCCCTGGCTGTTGGGAATGCTGGCTGGAGCTGATGGCAGTTGTAGTTCAGCAACATCTGGAGGGCCCACTTCTTCTGTAAGGCACCAAACATTGTAATTCTATGCCAGTCTACTCAGAAGCAAGCATCGTTTATTCAATTTGGCTTACTCACAAGTCCATTTGTATAAAACTTATTTTTGCTAGCCAGGTGGGAAGAGTTACGAACACAAACATCAACACTGCATTGTTGCAATTTGATTGGACTCTTGTTTGGATTCTGTTGTGAGTGCCCTACATATCTTTCATGTAACTTGGCTTTTGACTCCACAGCAATGCTTTTTCTCTCTCCTCTCTGTGCTCAGAGTAGATTCACTCACTTAGCTAACCACCCCATGCACCTTGGGGTAGGTTATAGGGCAGAAGACATCTGTTGGCCTTGAACAGGCACCCCCAACCTGTGGCCCTCCAGATGTTTTGGCCTACAACTCCCATGATCCCTAGCTAACAGAACCAGTGGTTAGGGATGATGGGAATTGTAGTCCAAAAGATCTGGAGGGTCGAAGGTTGAGGATGCCTGGCCTTGAACATGCAGAATTCTCTCTTGTTGTTTTCTGCAACAGACTAACATGGTCACGTGCCTGGAAAATTGACATTGTATGTTATGACGGTTCAGACATTGTTAGCAACGTGAGAGAAACCTATGCTAGAGGCAAAAATTAGACATATTAGTGAAATTACATACATTTAATTATTGGAGATATGCCTCTCTCCTATAATTAAAATAATGTAATTTCACTTACCGTATACTTTTGGAAAAGTTAAAAAACAAAAAACTAAAACAAATCTTCACAGGTATAAGTACATTCTGAAACAAGCTCTGACTACTTTTACAGAATCCAAAGAATGACTTAAATAAAAACAATGCAGAACATTTCAGGTCCTCATGGTTTTGAGGCAGAATTTGAATATATACAGACTGTATTTACTGAAGGGCCATGATCCTCTCTAATGTCACGATCCTACGCATGTCTGCTCAACCAAGTGCCCCAGATTTCAACAGGGATTGTTTGCCAGTAAGTGAGCACCGGGCAGCGGCCCAAATTGTCAGTCTGTTAATATATTTACCCAAGGTCTATGCAGTAAAAGGGTGTGATGACATTGGCACCACTCTCAGGATTGGACATCAGCTGGCCAGCATCCCTGGCTTCTTTCTCTGAATCAACCAATGAACGCGGAAGGATGTACAGCTCCTTGTCATGAATGAAATACCCTCGGACCTTGACAGGTCTGTATTCTAACTCCTTTAGCTCCAAGAAGCTGTCAAAGGACAAAAAAAGAATGTTTGAAAGAGAAGAGTTAGAAGAAGAGTTTGGATTTTATCAATACCCGAAGGAGTCTCAAAGCGGCTAACAATCTCCTTTCCCTTCCTCCCCCACAACAAACACTCTGTGAGGTGAGTGGGGCTGAGAGACTTCAGAGAAGTGTGACTAGCCCAAGGTCACCCAGCAGCTGCATGTGGAGGAGCGGAGGCACGAACCTGGTTCCCCAGATTACGAGTCTACCACTCTTAACCACTACACCACAATGGCTCAGCTGCAGCCCAGAGCTGCAGCCCAAGGCAAGGAACAGCTTCACCTGCTTAAATTCTGCAGAATATAAAAAGGGCTACTTTGTTTAAAGTGGCACGGGCACTTTGAAAAGCAGCACACACCCTCCACATGTTTAATTGGTTCCAAGCCAGTTCACATACTTACTCTGCTGGGAGTGGGATCGGTTCTGCTGCCACCTTGGCTTCCAGATCAGAGATCAACTTCAACTTCCATTTCCGCCGTTGAATCTGACATGGGCATAAGGGCTCTTAGGGGCCTTGAGGGCAACACCAGATGAACATTCGCCCTCCCCAGCACAAAATTTCCCTCCCACCATGGCAGGATAGCTCATCTAATAGAGAAGTATTTGCAATACGAAAAACTGAAGCTTTAGTTTCCTCCTCTAAAGCAAAACAAAATGCACATTTGAAGGAAAATGTGGGTTCCGCCTCTCAAATTCCCTAAATGCTTATTAGTTCTATTCAAATAAAAACTACTCCATGTCATCAGCCAATAGTAAAGGCCATGGGTTGAATTCCATTAAGTTAAACAGGGCAAACACAATGAAATTAATGTATATACAGTATGATAGAAATGCCTGTTAATATCAATCTTTGAGAATGACTAACTTTGGAAACAACTCACAGTAGAGGTTATTGCACTGGCTATGAGCTGTAACTGCAGCCATCTCTGAACACTGGCCCTGAATCAAGAGGCCACACAGAGCAAGCTTCAGATTCAGTGTTTGCATTTACCTGCCAAGTTCCAAGGCAAAATGCCGCTATGGGGATTAGGAGGAGGCCCCACCTGAGCACAGCATCCTCTCCAGATTTGGCAGAAGCAGCTGTGGAAATCCTGGACAAGGCAGGCCTCTGGGGAATCTCTGAGGAAAACGACAGAGGGATGGGTGGGGAGTGTTTGTGTCATCTGAGGAAGAGTCTGCAGAAGCTCTGTGCAGTACCTGGCTCATCACTACAATCAGATTCATTAATATCCAGCAATAACTTATATTTGTATTACCGGTAGTGATTCTTGAACATAGGTGTCAGCCTTATACTGAGTCAGGCCTTCATCCATCCAGCTCAGTACTGTCTACTCTGGCAGGCAGCAGCTCTCCTGGGTTTCAGGCAATGGGTCTCTCTCAGCCCTACCTGGAGATGCTGGGGCTTTTAGCATGCAAGGCAGGTGCTATGCAGCTGATCCATAGAACTTGCTATAGTTCTGACATAACAAACATGAGGAAAGTGCAGTTATGCCCTGACTGCCTCATTTTAGTAATCAGCTGGATATTTGTCTCAATCGCCTAGAGCCTGAGATGGCCCTGGAATATAAAAACCCACTTTGCTGGGCCAAGGAAGGAAGCGAGAATGCACCTAGATGCTCTCTTACCTACCTGGGTTTAAAAAATGGCAAGTGGCTGGAACCACCAATCTCCAATGTTTCCAACCTATACAGCCAGTAGCCAGAAGACATTAGGGCCATTGCCCAATCAGCCTCAGATGTGCCATTAGGCTCAGGAGCACAATACCTCAAGGATTGCCTCTCCCCATATGAACTGACCAGGACCCTGCAATCATCATCTGAGGCCCTTCTTTGTGTGCCTTTGGAGGTTGTCAGCACAAGAACAGGCATTTTCTGCGGTGGCTCCCCATTTGTGGAATGCTCTCCCCAGGGAGGCACGCCTGGCACCTTCATTACATATTGGAGTGGATGATCAGAATAATGTTTATATATAGCGGACAAAATGGAAAGTTCCTTTATTTTCTTTCTTTCTCTCTCTCTTTCTTTCTTTCTTCCTTTTTCTTTATCTCCTCTCTTTCTCTTGCCTTCTCCCCTCTATCCCTTCTCTATTCCTCCTTTCTGTTTTCTTCTTCTTTTTGGTCTGTGATTTTAGTTTTGATAAAAACATTTTAGTTTTGATAAAAAGATAACGGATAATATTCTTTGTATCCCTTTCCCCAAAGATTAATAAAAGTTTATTTTTATATGTATATAAAAATACTTATCTTTAGGTGCCAGGCGAAAACATTTCTCTATAACCAGGCCTTGGGGTGATTATGGTAACATTCTATGGCCTTTTAAATGTGTGTGGGGGAGGGGGGGTTATCGAGGTTTTTTTTGGCCTTGTTATGCTTTTTGTTCTAATTTGTATTTTTATGTTGTCAACTGCCCTGTAATATTTGCCTGAAGGAAGACATACAAAGTAAATAAATAAACAACCACCTGTTGAAGGGAAATATGACTTCTTGATAACAACAACTAAAATGAACATGGTTCTCAAAAGTCACAATAATAAATGAATAAACAGATATAATTAAAATATCTACTCAGAAGTCAGTCCCACTGAATTCCAGAAAACTTACTCCCAGGTAACTACATACAGGAGTGTAACCTGAATATAGAATACAGTTAGCAAATATGACCAGCTAAAGTAGAAGCTGATCTTCTTTGGCCCATGTGGATACCCTCCCCCGTGCAAATAAAATTAAGAAAACAGAAACCAGGCTCCAGCACACAAGCTTCTCCTAAGTCAACATATTATGAAGCATTAAGGGTTTTATTCACCTTTATGTGGTCGTAGCAGGCCAGACGGTGCTTTAAAATGGGTGCATCCAAACAACGTCCTTCCACCCACATAGTAAGGGAGCTAAAAGGAAAACAAAAGGTGCTAATTGAATTTCCCCCTTACATTATAGAAACATATAAGAAGCTGAATTCCGGGTGTCATTTCTGGAAAAGAGGAAATTGCAAAAGATGGACAATGATACCAGTGTTAAAAACCAGGAAAGAAACAGAAAAGGGAAGAAAAGAGGTAACTCTCTCTCTCATCCTTATCCATAGAAAGGTGGATGGCCTACCTCGCCTGGCTGTTGTGCAGGAAAATACACCCTAGTGCCTCAAAAGCACTCGGTTATGTTAAAAGAACTTCACAACATTATTACTTATTAGATTTGACCGGCACTACTCAAAGCAACTTACAACACATCTAAAGTGTAATAAATGGAATGAAATAACTCTCAAAATAGCCGCAGGAAGTGTTGATGCCAGACCAATGACAACTTAGCAATATCACCCACTGCAGTTCCCTTGTGCAAACCCCTTAGGAGAGGCTTTTGTCAAGGAATGGACACATCAGTCTACCCAAATTAATAACGAAGTTGACCTGTATCATCTTTGTGATTTTTAAAAGCAACGTTAGCAGGAGATGCTTCCACCCGCATGGCTGGGGACGAAGAATCGTGCCCGACCTGTTGAATTGCCACCTGCCAGGCTGCTGTGAAAGGCCCCGAAGGTAAACGGCAGCGCAGCCTTTATGCGGGAGCTGTCTTCGGAAAACATTGTCCCGGCAGGCATTTTAACTGAATTCTTATTTTTATGAGTTTCAACTCAATTTTCTATTTGCGGTTGCATCGAGGTTTTTTTATACAGACAGCCGGGATTCATCAGTATGAAAACGGCCAAAATAATAAAAAATGAAATCGAAATAAGAAAACAAAAAGGCTCCCACCTGGCCCACCTTCGCCCGCAAAGGCCCCCTCAGCACAAACTCGCCTAGCAACCGCAAAACCACGGCCATTTCCCACCCCCCACTCCTTTCACAGGCTTTTCCCCCCCACTTCTGCGTCACGCGACTTCCGCTCTCCCAAGGCCCCTTAGAGGCGAGTCTTACGAGGCACTTCCGGCACAGAACACACATGGAGCCCCTTCGCCACTTCTCTCCCCCTCTCTCCCCCCCTCTCTCTCACACACACACACACCAGCCTCACACCATCATTATCGTCATCATTATTAAAAAAGAGCATCTCCTCACGGACAAAGAAGTGCCTCAGGAGGGAAGGACGCCTCATAAGCAACACTCTCTTTCCGCCCCGCATATGGCGGCGATGAGGGCAGGAAACCCGAAGTTTAAGTAGGTGTCAGGCCTGCGTTCTCCCCGTTGGGAGCTGCGTGCGCTGAGTGTCCTGCCTCCTGGGGATAAGGTGGAGCGGGCACGTGCACACTTCTGTGTTATGAGAGCACGTGTGTGTGTGGTGTGTGGTGTGTGGTGTGTGTGTGTGTGTGTATGCCAGTTGGCCAGGTTATCATTTGAAAACTCAATGAAAGGATTCCAAATGTAAATAAAGTCATCTACGGCTCTTGTACTCTCTTGTCAATTTTGTTTCAGTAGCTAAGGCAATTGTCCATTCACTTGTTTCCAGTGAGAAACGTAAATGTTCCAGTCTCTTCCAATTCCGTGTCACCGAAAGGCGTGCTGCCACAAGAAGTGTTCAGTTATCTGTAGTAAAGGTTAAGGTGTTGTTATAAGAATTTTGAGGTCATATATATATATATATAATAATTGTTCATAAAACATGTACATGAATGTACAGTACAGGCACATGTCTGAAGCAGCACAGGAAGACAGACCTTTCTGACACCATTTTGACTCTCTCTCTGACCAGGTGTTCCTCTGCAAGGAAGAAGGGGGGTGGGGGGGAACCTTCTCATTGTCTCAGGAATTAAAGTGATAATCCCTGGCATCCTGATACCTGAGTGCCAGACAAAAGGGTGTGATTAACTTGGCTGGGAAACAGGGAAATGTAAATATCTCTCAATTTTGTTGATTAGGTTTTGGGGGCAGGGGGCAGGGTCCAGGATGCTCAGATTACTGCCACCAGACCTCCCCTTTCATGATGTACCTATGATGAATCTAGGGAGGGGGGGTCTTGGGCTACACCCCTTCTGTGACATATGGATGATGCTTCTGGAGGGTGGGCTGAAACCAATTTCAAATTTCTTTTTAAGGGCAAGACATCTTTGTTTGGGGTTCCTTCCTTGTTCTCCTGTGTGAGAGGAAGGACCCTGTTGCAACAGCGAAAATAAAGGCTTTGCTTCTCAAACTTCTCTGGTTGGCCTCTGTTATATTCTCCAACCGATGGAGAACCCAATAAGGGAATAAAGGCAGATTTTTGCCTATATCAGTGTTCTTCCCTGAAAGTGGTTAACAGTCCTAAACTTGGTGTGTGCACTGTACTTCTTCTCCTGTGGTGTGTCTTATTTATATGAACACCTTTTGCCAAAAAGGCTGTGCGTATCCTCTTGTCCACCCCATGTGGAAAATTGTACCAATTGTATCAGAACCTTGCCAATCCCAAGGTGAGAGTGATTTATTAATACAGGTGCATTTTAGTGGGGTCGGATGCCATCTATGTTCAGTAATAGCTTAAATGTATTCTCTCATACAGTATATGAGTTGAGAGCGATTCACCTTTTTTTTTTTTGCCAGCAGATTATTCCAATTCATCTCTTCAATTTCAATGCCTAAATCAGATTCCCACAACTGTTTTACAGGATCATATTGCCCAATGTTAATTTGTTGAGTATTTTGTAGGGTATAGATAAAAAAGGGTTTGTCTGTTTTATTGGGTCCAGAATTAATTTTCAAATGGTGTCAAGTATCTGGTGGCATGTGTTGAGAGGTTAAGTCTGACCATTGTATTCTATACCCTTAATTTTCTGGCTATTTGGAGTAGTTTTTGTTAACTATACCCTGAGCAGGGAGCAATTTCACATGGCAACCTCTTGTTCTTTAGTTCAGTGTTTCTCAACCTTTTTTGGGCCACGGCACACTTGTTCCGTCAAAAAAATCACGCGGCACACCACCATTAAAAGACGGGGCAAATCCTGGGGATTGGGAATGGGTGGGGGACTGAGGAATAGGGAGGATGAGGTTGGTGTACTTGCTGAGAGAGCCCTCGAGCACCGCCTCCGCCGTCCTGCCTGCCGCCAGCCCCCCCGCTCCCTCCTGGGCTGGCCGCGGCTGAGCTGGGGCTGCTGCTGCTGCCACCACCGCCGCCTCCCTCCGGCCTCCCCGCTGGTGTAGCCACCGCCGCCGCCGCTGCTCCTTGGCGGCCCGAGAGCCCTCCCCGGCTGGCGGAGGAGGACGGCGAGGAGCCCGCCGAGGTGGGGCGTCTGCTGCTGCGTCTGCTGCTGTTACTGCCACCGCTGGATGGGGCTGCTGCTGCTCCAGAGTCCCCGCCGCCCTGCGCTGCTGCCGCCGCTGCCTTCTCCATTGAGCGCGCGGGGAGAGCACGAGGAGGCGGCCTCGGCCATGAAGCGCTGCCTTGCTCAGGGAGCGAGCGCGAGGAGATGACGAAGAAACACCCTTCGCGCCCTCGCGCCCTCCAGACTGACCCGGCCGGCTTCCTTTCCGGCGGGTCAGCGCTGCCTATTGGCGGCCGCAAATCGCCCTTCTCGTTGCCTCACGTTGCGGCACAGCAGCCACTGTCTCGCGCCACAGTAGTGTGCCGCGGAACAGTGGTTGAGAAACGCTGCTTTAGTTGCTGCCTATGCCTGACCCACCCACTGAAACTCTCATTCCTCCTCCTCTCTCTCTTGCTTCTTTCCCACCATGGCAGAAAGCTGGGGATTACGACTACGGGCAGTCTCTGATGGAGCAGCTGTGCAGACAGTTGAATGGGCAGCTCCAGGAGAAAGTCATTGACAGGCTTCCAGTCCTGCGCTTGACCACGCAGTACAGGATGCACCCCGAGATCTGCCTCTTCCCTTCTAACTACATCTATGACCGTGCCCTGAAAACTGATGGGTGCGTAGTCATCTTTTTGTTAATGATTATCCCACCTCAAGCCAACAGATGTTACAGAAGAAGAAAGTGGACGAATGAATGTGGACGAATGAACCTGAATGTGGATGAAGATTCCACTTTATCCTGGATTTTTCAGAACCCTGAAGTCCAGTGGTGCATCGGCTGTGCTCTCCAGATGCTGCTGGAGTCCAGCAGCCAGCAGCCCCAGCCAGAAGGGCCAGTGGTCAGGGATGGGGAAACTTGAACTTGCTCAGCTGAATGAGAATTCTGCACATGATCATAGGCATCCATCCTGACTCATTCTGGTAACCTGATTTGATACTTAAAAATAAACAAAAAAAAACCTTACTTTCTAACCATTTCTGAAATGTTACTGTTGAATTATGTGCTCTTTGATGCTTGTCTGGATTTTTATAGTGGCAAGTAGCTATATTTATGCTAAACTGCTGCTGCTGAGCTTTTTTTTAAAAAGTGAAATTCTCAGATCAGAGCTGGGAAACCTGTGTCCCTCTTGATGCTGCTGGACTCCCAACAGCCCGAGTCAGGATGGCCTATTGGGGGTGGGGGATACTGCCCAGCGCCACCTGGAGGGTCAAGGTTCCCCCATCCCTGTGGTGTACAAAAGTGCAGTAGGTGCAGTAGGCCTGGTCTGTCCATAATCTCCTTGCTGGATGAAGCCAAGGGTTCAGTTTATTCATTACGTTTATATCCCACCTTTTCCTCCAAGGAGTTCTCCCCCTCCTCATTTAATTTGCACAACCGCCCTGTGAGGTAGGCTGCGCCGAGAGGCAGTGACTGGCCCAAGGCTGCCCACTTTCATGGCTGAGCAGGGATTTGAAGCCTGGTCTCGCAGCTCCTAGTCCAACACTCCAGACACTACACCTCACTGCCTACAGATGCTTCTAGGAAACCCACAAGCTGGGCACCTCGTCTTCAGAAGTGGACTGCTTTTGCATGTGGAGATTGCACACTCCTTGCAGCCGCAGACAAGCCTCTCCTCAACTCACTATCTCCCCTACTCTCTGGAACACCTGGCCCCAGTGACCTTCATTCCTTCATCTCCACCACCCTCAGTGGCCGGAAGGCCTCCTATTCTTTTGAACAACAACCCTGATACTTCTTTGCTGACCCTTTATGTTTGGAATTCCCTCTCCAAGAACATTTGCTGTGCCATAACGCTCCTCATCTTCCTTCAAAAGTGATGTCGCTGGGGAGGCCTTTCATTTGAGGCCTTCCCTGCTGCTGAAGTACACTTGGGCCGTCATCTCTTGCTGGACTTGCCTGCACTTATTTCATAAAATAAAAACTTCCCTCCCTCTGTTGTTTCCCTGTTGTTAAAATGTACATTGTAGGGTCCCTGGGGCAGGGACCTCTCTTCTTGGATGATGAGAGTAGAGTGTATGTAGACTGATAGCTCATTACAATAATACCCCCCCCCAATCATTTATTTATGCAACAGCAGTGTGTGAAATACAGGATATATTCCCATTTTAGAGAAGGGCCAAGTGAGGTGCAACAGCCCACTCAGTGACTCTAGTGACCTCTCCAGTCTACATCTGCTGTTGTCTTTTGAGGTGTCAACTGGGGTGCCTCTGCTGGCAATTCTATGGCTTAGGTGCAATCCTTGTGGTGGTCAAGTGTGTGGACCATTGTCCACAAGTCACAGTTGTCTGTTAGAGCCCCCTGTTGGTCTCTGGCCACATTCTTGCAGCCACCTGTGATGCCCATAAGGGATTCAGGAGAGGAGAGGTTTGTGGTCCCACAATATTCTTTGCAGGGGGTGAGGGCAGGCCAAGGCCATGTGAGCTTCATCACTGCAGCTTCTTACTCCAGTGAACTTCCAATTCCTGGTGCTTCTCTGTTCTCTGTGAGGGAGCTTCCTCTGTATCTCACTGGGGGAGAGGAGAAATGGAGCACCAAACCCTTGTCCTCCCTGGTAGGCAAGGGGTTTGGTGCTCTGAGATGTGACCCGGCAGAATTGTTGGCCCCACGGAGTGCTGATGGGGTGAAATAGGGAAACAGGGCTGCACTTCTTTTCCTTTTCCTTTACAGGTTTGGACTTTTCCTGTTTTTTTTGAGAAGGAGAAAAAGGTCACAGTTGCGCTAATGGTGCCTTTCTGTTTTGCAAGTCACCTTTGAAATGAATAAAATATTCAGGCACAGTTTTGAAATATTAACGAGAGAGTTTTCACATGAATCACAACAAATAATATTAATCCGCCAATAGTTTGTGCTACAGAGGGTGTGTGTGTGTGTGGCTCAAGGTCTTGACCTAAAGCTGGTTCCCACCACCAGCCCACTTCCTTTCCACATGGGGGGGTGGGGGGGGTGGAAGGGGCTCTGTGCTTGGAAGCCACATGGTGGGGGGGAGCAGGGAGTGAAAATTGCAAAAGCAGATCATGGACTGGCTTCTAAGATTTATGCCCCAAGCTTCTCACTTTGCTCTCAAATGATGCCCAATAAAGGAGGCACCCAAGGAACAAGTAAATTAAATGATAATTAAAGCTATCAATAAACAACCATTCTGTATGTTTTAAATTATAATCTTAAAAGGTATTTCATAAAGAACCTATGGGGGAGGCAGAGAGAAGCTAAAATATTGCAAAGCAAGGGGAAAAAACCATGTATAAATGAGTATCAGTAATAAATATTCACCACTAACAAAATTGATCAAAATCTGGGCCTCCAATAAAAAAATGTAAAGCAGAAACATGGCAGCAGGGGCTTGTCTCTACTCAGAGGAGGCCCATTGAAATTATACATAGACATGGAAACCTTGGTAGGAATGCCTGCAACCTTTTAGTAATGCACTTACGAATGCATTTCTAATGCCCTTGAAACTTCAACAGGGATTTAGTTAACCCCACTGTGGTCAGCTAGGAGGACACAGGGGGCACTGCCCATTCTGAGCCAGCTTCACCTGTGGATTGTTTTGCCTTCTCCAGCGTCTGAATGTCACCCTCACCCGAGCCAAGTTCAGCCTCTTCATCCTTGGACACCTGCAGACGCTCATGGTACGTGGAAAAAGGCATATACTCTGTTTCGGGATATATATGTCAGCCCTCCTTGTAGAGAAAAGTGGGACTTGGAGGGCCAGTGATGGTGCCCTGGCACTGTGTGGGGCTTGACCCAAGCCTCCCATTGCCCCCCAAAGCTATAAATCAAGCCTACTTCATAGGGTTCGTTTGAGGAGCAGGGTGCCAACAGGCCCAGTACGCTGTATTTATAGGTGGTGTCATTTGTCTGCCCTTGAAAAGGGGGATTTGCTGCTCCGGCTGTGGCAGGTGAGAATTGCAGTTCAAAACTTTGGGAGGGATCCAGGCTGGCCAAAGGTGTTGTAGACAATTAAATCTTTTGAATCTGCAGGGTTGGGGAAAATGTTGGGCCACATTCATTCATTCATTTATTGAATTTAGGTCCAGCCCTCAAGAGCCCAGGATGGTAAACATATCACACACAAAACAATGGTTTTGAAAGCCTTCTAAGAAGAGCTACAGATCTAAACCTCTTTGGAAAAGGCATTCTCTCATCCTGTATCCAGTTTTCCTTCAGCCACCGAACGCTGAAGGTTTTCAAACTGGTTTTCAAACTGCTCCTGAAAGGCAATAATGAGTGAGACAGGCGCAGCTCCCCAGGGAGGGGGTAACCACAAAGAGGGAGCCACCACTGAGAAGGCCCTGTTGGGGAGGGGGTCAGTGCCATTTCAATTTTGCCCCTGCTTGTGGGCGCCCAGAGGAACCTGAAACTTGGATTTCATAGATTGTAAACTTACATTACATTTAGTATGGTATTCCAGAGGCCAGAGCTAAGGAAGCTGTGGGTTGCTGGACTACAACTCCCATCACTCCAGACCATTGACCACTGTGGTTTTTCATGCAAGGCCAAGCATTTCTGGGAGGAGGCCGGAAGGTTGATTGTGAGATGCTGTAAGGGCCAGGGCTCCTGCAGCCCTCCAGATGTGTGACAGACAGCAGCCCCACTGGCCTGGCCATTGGTCAAGGGTGGTGAGAGATGGAGTTCAGCAACTTCTGCAGGGCCCCAAAAGTTCCCCACTCCTTCCTCTGTGCTAGAATGCCAGCTGTGTGCAGGGGAGCGTTGATTCCAAGCAGAGAAAGGAATGCCATCCTCTGCCATGCCTGTTGCCTCTGTCCCATCAGATTCCTGTCCTCCCAGCTTTCTTCTGGGAAGGCGCTTGGGCTGGGAGTGAGCCCAGTCGGGGGATAAAGCAAGTGGCATGGGGGACTCCCCTCTTTCCGTCCTGCCATTTTCCTGCATGAGGTCACAATTACTCCCATGTGGGTGCAAAGTCTTCATATGGTCCTTTTTCCCCAGCCTTGTAGCGTAATGACTTTGCCACTAGAGGGCCTCCAATCCAGGTTTGTCCATTGGAAGGCCTGGCAATGATGGTTTGCTCCTGTACAGTTCAGAGTTGCGAATGAATTCCTGTTAAACACTCGTTTCCCTGCTGCTGCTGCTGCTTGTTTTGTAACTGCAGTGAGGAGGGAAGGATCCTTATAGCCTGAGTACGGGCATATTGGAGGGATCCTCTGTTGTGTGTTCAGTGGGTGCAATCCAGAGGAAGTTTGTCCTCATTTCTCCTGACACCCATTATTAGTGGTCTCTAGTATTTTAGATTAATTCAGCCAGCCTTAGACAAAGGGTGAAGAACTCCTTTCAAGCTAGGGCCCCCATTTTCCCCCAGCTGAAAGCTCTTGAGAGGTGCAGTCCAAAAGCAGGGGAAGCCCAAGACCCACACAGTCAGACTCTCACTTTCCTGCAGCGCAGCAGAGAATCAATAAATTGCCACCAACCCTTGCAAGTCTCCTGTCCTAATAATTCATTGGTTGCTGTTGTTTAATCCCTTTGGAGTAAAATTAAAATTGGAATGCATTGATTCAAGATGCTCAGAAAAGAGGTTCCTTCATCAAGACCTCAAATGCCACGTCAACAGTATTCCTTGCTTTGCATGTAGTGCTAGTAAAAAAAGGGTAAAGGGACCCCTGACCACTAGGTCCAGTCGTTACCGACTCTGGGGTTGTGGCGCTCATCTCGCGTTATTGGCCGAGGGAGCTAATGTACAGCTTCCAGGTCATGTGGCCAGCATGACAAAGCCGCTTCTGGCGAGTGAGAGCAGCACACAGAAATGCCGTTTACCTTCCTGCTGTAGCGGTACCTATTTATCTACTTGCACTCTGACGTGCTTTCAAACTGCTAGGTTGGAAGAAGCTGGGACCGAGCAATGGGAGCTCACCCCTTCGCAGGGATTCGAACCACAACCTTCTGATTGGCAAGCCCTAGGCTCGGCTCTGTGGTTTAACCCACAGCGCCACCCGCTGTCCCTGCATGTTGTGCTAATAAGTCCCTGAAGCCCATGCCAGTACAGCAGAGGCCGGAGAAAGCCATGTGAGGGCCGGTGAGTGTGGCAGCCAAGTCACATGAAGCTCCTGGGCAATGTTCTGCCAAGCGATGGAGGACAACACAGTAATAAAAGCATGGTAACCTTTTCTTTTGGGGGTGGGTGGGAATAGAACCCGCAAGCCACGAAATAAAAGTTGTTTTCACAGTATGTTTTGCTCTTTCTGAATGTTTTTCTTATAACAGTGTGTTTTCTGGCAGGGTGGTGTTGAGCTCCGAGATGATTCTTAATAGGCAGCCGTTTGCTTCATACACTCTTGTGTCCACCTTGTGTAGCAGCCTCTGCGGCCTTATGGCTGGTGGGTGTGCTGTCATTGGCTCCTGCACAGTATTCTTGCAGTTGAGGCCAGGAAATCTCGCCCCTTTCCTCTTTTACAATGCACGCTGTTCAGAGTGGGCTCTCAATCCTGGGCTGAGCTTTTTATTCATCTGTAGGGTACTTGAATAGGATTATAGCTATTTAAATTCTGCCAGTCAATACTCACTTTTAAAAGGGTTAAATAAAAAAATTCCTTCAGTAGCACCTTAAAGACCAACTAAGTTTATATTTTGGTATGAGCTTTCGTGTGCATGCACACTTCTTCAGTATCTGCACACGAAAGCTCATACCAAAATATAAACTTAGTTGGTCTTTAAGGTGCTACTGAAGGAATTTTTTTTATTTTGCTTCGACTCGGACCAACACGGCTACCTACCTGTTTTTAAAAGGGTTGGAAGATTTAGAGCTACAGTTCTTGAAATTTGCTCACAGACCATAATCTTGATTACTTACTTTTAAAGGGTCCCCATTTTCTCCTTTGCCTGTGTGCTTTGAGTTTCTCCCAACTTTCCACCATCTCATTAAAATGTATTTTGGCCCAAGGTAAGCTATCTATACTTTATTTACATATATATGTAGATTTGCCTGGTTTCTCTTAGCTCTGAATACTCTTAACTTGCAGCTAAATATGGGGACTGATTCTATTGAAAAAGATCATTTGGTTGTATCCATGTAAGTTATACCTGAGTAAACCTATTGAAAACAATGGATCTACTCTGAGTAGGGCTAGGATTGGAGAAATCTCATTATGTCTGTGATGTGGTGAAGGCTTCTCCTGTGGTATTTTGATCTATGATGACATATTCACACACATGACTTCTGGATGCTGTGGAAGTCCAAGGGATGGGTGTGAACCAGCCATCAGTTATCTTGCTCCATGCCAGTTGAATGGCTTTCACTGGGACTCTTCTTGGAATAAGTTGTCTGGGGAGTTTGACTTAAAACTCATCTCAAGCAAGGAAGGGGATGGGGGGGGAAAAGAAAAGACGAATCCTGGAATTTTATACAAAATGAATTGGGCAGCTTTCTCCCAGAGTCTGAGGAACTGCTTGGTGTGTGAGTGTGTGTCCCCATTCCTGTAACTATTGCAAATATATTTTGAGAATGCTCCTTACGGATCTTGAAGCAGATGTTCTGCAGAACCTTCCTCCTCCCATACTCCAGGTGTGAAGTTCCTTTGTTACTGCTAATGCAAATGCTGGTGTGAGAGAAAGAGTGTGATATGAACCTTTAGTTTGCTAAGTTCAGGTGTACCTTCTAGCTGCCCATGGCATGAATTCTCCTTTCCTGTGAGCTGTGGCTCTTGTGCTCTGAAGGCCTTGGGCAAGGAGTCGCCAAAGTGCATTTTCATCCTAATGTTTAAAACGTGATTTGACAAACCCTCAGCAGCTGCTTGGAAAGGCACCTTTTACTTACTTGCCTTTTAAGGCTGCTTTCAGGGGGGTTGTGGCCTCCAACCACAGTTCCTAGCCCTGTCTGAGGTGAACCAGAGGTTACTGCACATAGGTCTAGCATAGCATCGACCCACCTTGCACATAACGCTAAGCTTGGCAATGGATTCCTGGAGAGAAGATTGCACTCACTTTGCTTGTCATGTGCTTCTGCTGCAAGCTAAACCATGGTTCCTTCCCCCCTCCAGGCAAGCCATGAGGTCTAACAAAGCTTTGTCCTTGAGGTTCACAGGCATAGTCCGCCCCCATGCTTTTTTTTTTTTTTTAAAAAAAACACTTCCAAAAATTTTAAGGGGTCAAGTCTCCTGACATGAACTGAGACGCAATCAGTTGGAAAGGGAGAATAAAATCCAGAATGGTGGATTAACTGGTGTGCTTGACCTCGTACATAGAAGGTAGCCAATATGGTGTTGTACTACAATGTTTTTGGGTGTAGCCTACAGCACTGGAGGCCACCAAAGAGGATTAAAACTCTAAGCAAGAACACTCCTCCCAATGTCTTGTTGCTCATCTTTCCCTCCCCTACCATAGGAACACAAGTAGGACCAGATTTGCTTTTGATGTTGCGTGTCCTTGGGCTACCAGTATAAAAATAATTAGGGGGAAATTGCAGAAATGCATTCTGCTATATGAGTCTTGAAAAGAAACCCGTGTGTTCATTCCCAACAGCCCGCCAGCGGTTGTGCGTAAGTCTTTGGTGTCATGAAAATGCAACAAGACTTTCATCTGCTTCTGTTTCTTTCTTTTTTTGTTAAGGCTCTTATCAGTAAATTAACAGAGTGTGTGGGAAGGTGGGAAAAAACTGAGACAGGGCAGCAGTTATTAGGTTGCTTTACTGTAGTAGAGGATTATTACACCATAACACTTATGGTAAGATGTGTCTCTAGAGGCTGCGGTGGTTCATCTTTTTCTTTGTCTTTTTCTTCTTCTTCTTCTTCTCTCTCTCTTTAGAACATTTATAATCCAAACAAAAATAATTCTCTACCAAAATAAAACGTATTTGAGAACCGTAAACTATACGGTGAAGCCTGGATAACACACATTACACTTTTTGTCGCGATACAGAGCAGCCTTGTTCAGTTCTGGTCTTGAGTGCGAGAAAGGGGTGGTGGGGTGGGAATCAAAGACTCACAACCAACGGAATAAAAACTGAAAAAGTACAAAAACTTAATAAATTCAGCAACTTGATTTGTAGGCAACGATATAATTCTAGGCCTGGGCTGGAGCAGGCTGACGATGCAAGGTGGGTACAATCTTGCAGATTCCCTGCCCCGCAGCCTGGACTTTCTATAGCTGCCAGTCTCTGTTCGGAGGGCTACTTCCAAAACAATAACAGTAAGGAGGAAAGGAAAAGGGACAGAGGAGAACAGAGCCAAGCAACTAAGCGCCAGAGGTTTGTGGCATGGTTTTGTTTTTGTTTGGCAGATTCCTCCTGTGCAAAGTGGAACAGGGGCCGCAAGGTCACCCTTGAACAGAAAGAGGAAGCGAGGCAAGTCTTTTGCCAGTGCCACTGCCACCACCCCAGAGTTGTGGCACCTTGCTTCTTCCCAATGATAAGAGTCAGTTCTGCCTCTGAAATGTTGCAGCTGCCTCCAGCCGGGGTCCTCAGCTACTTGGGCAGAAGGGGGAGAGTACAGTCCCTTGGGCGCCTTCTGCTTCTCTCCCCCCTTCCCTGTTTGATGGAGGAAAGAGAGGCTGGTGGTGGGGAGAGAGAGAGAGAGAGAGACAACCCCCTGCTCCCTTAACTTGTGAGCACCCTCCCTGCTTCCCTTCCCCTCTTGTCCTTCCATGAGGCATTTCCCCCCCTCCCCCTGGTTTCCTGGGCTTCAAAGGTCCAAAAAGTGTTGCAGCTGCAGCCCCAGCACGCTGATGAGGAAGGCCGAGAGGTTGAGGTACGTGCTTGAGGCCGAGTCACATTCCTTGTTTTCTCCCTCACATTTGGATTGCTCACAGAGGACACCCCTGAAGTTGGGTGGGCAAAGACAGCGCTGGTTGTCATAACAAGTGCCCCCATTCTGGCAAATCAACAGCTCCTCGTCGCACACATTAGCTGTGGAAAGAGAGGCAGGGAGAGTGGCTGAACTCTGTCCATGTGGGGGAACCCCTTTGGCTCCTCCCCACTTTCTTGAAACCCTACACAAACCATAACTCTGGACGAAGTTGGTCAGGGATTATAGACGTTATGCGACTCTTAATGCCTGCTAGCCCCTGATGGTTGCCCATCCTTCCTGGGCACTGCTGTCGACTTTCCCTTTTTTTGCAGGAAATTCCCTTATTCAGCGCACTTACTTTCATATACGGGAGCTGACAGCCCCATAGGATTTCTTATCTTTAAATCCGGGGGTTGACAGCTATGTATCCTGGGACTGGGGCAGGAGTCTCATTGTCATGATCATCATTATCACCACTGTTAATACATTCATATTCCCCCTCTCCTCCAAGGTTCTTAAGGTGCTGTACATGGTTCTTTTCCTGCTGTATTTTATCCTCATTAACAACACTGGGAGGTAGGTTAGGCAGAGAGACTGTGACTAGCTCAGGGTCATTCTGAGCTTCACAGTTGAGTAGGGATTTGTGCCCTGGGCTCCAAAGTCCTAGTCCGACACTCTCACCACCACACCCATCATTCCTGGTCAAATGCCTTTTCCAGTCTGATCTGGAGGCAAGAGAATGGTGGCGCCAGGGCAGAACCTTGGGGCGAAAGGCCGGGGCCTCACTTAGCAGAAGGAGCAGGAAGGTCCCTAGCGTTTTTAAACTGAAATGCAGCACCCTCTGGAAGGCTTTCCCTTTTCCCTGACTATACTGCTGGGGCTCGTGAGTTTTCTTCTGCCTGTTCCACATGCAAAGCACGCGCTCTATCTCTGAGCTATGGTTCATCCTCATAGCTGTAATTGGACTCCAACTTCCATCACCCTCAGCACTGGTTGTGCTAGCAGGGGCAGATAGGAGTTGGAAGTCTAGCAACATTAGGAGGGCTACAGGTTTGCCAGCCTTGCTGTAGCTCCTGCATGTCTTGCCTTTTCTGCTGCTTTGTGTGTCTGTTAACTGGACTATCTCTCCCACTGTGGCAGCAGCTCCCTAACATCTCACACCCTTCCCACATCTGCTACCCAGAATTGGAGCTGCTAGGAATTGATGTTGGGAACTTCTGCACATCCATTTGGCATGTGGAAGACCCCAGGTTCAATACCCAGCATCTCCAGGTAGGGCTAGAAGAGAAACTCTGCCTGAAACCCTGGGGAGCTGTAGCCAGGCAATGTAGAGGATACTGGGCTATTTGGAACAGTGGCCTGACACAGAATAAGTCAGCTTCTTATCATTATATTCCTCAAGGGCCAGAGCTCAGTGTACCTTTGCTGCATGCAGATGGTGTCAAGTTACAATCCCTTACATGTCCAGGGGGTGGGGTGGAATATACCCCTGTTCAAAACGCTGGAGACTTACTGTCAGTCCGTGTAGACCAGAGGTTTTCAACCTGTGTGCCTCGGCGCTCTTGAGTGACTTGATGTTTGGTTAGGGGTGCCGCAGGAGGGCCCTCCTTCTCTCTCTCTCTCCCTTTCACATCAGCCGTCCTTCCTGCATATCTGCAATCTCTCTCTATCTATCTCTCTGTCTCTCTCCCCAGCCCGGCCTGACTCCTGCTCTGCTCCAGCCAGGAGGAATTCAGTTATGGAGCATCCTATGCAAAGTGGGAAGTTTGCCTTATTTACTGCTCTGGTGCTTGCCTTCTACTTACAAGGAAATACCAACTGTACATGCAAGCACCTAGATGGCTAAAGTCGTGTGTGTGTGAGTGTTGGGGGTGAACGAGAGAAGGGTGCCATTTGTGGAAAGGGTTCTTTATTCCCTGCTCTGGAAAAATTGTAGTTTTCATCCCTACTAATTGCAAGTAAGTCCCAACTGTGTGTGTGTGTGTGTGTGTGTGTGTGTGTGTGTGTGTGTGTGTGTGTTATCACAATGATATCCATCTGCTTTACAAGGAGTGTATGTGGTTCTTTCCCCCTACCTTCCCCTTCTAGCTGCAGAACCCTGCAAGGTAGGCCAGGTTGAAAAGCAGTGACTGGCCCCCAAGGTCACACCCAGTGGAGGATTTGAAACCCTGAAGTTGCCCCAGCCCCTCTGGAAGGTTTGATCATTATTCCTTTCCTTCAGTTTTTGTAGCTCTTCAAAATGGGGCAACCAGAGCTCTTTGCTTGATTGCAAAGCCACATATTTAGACAGAGATGGAGGCATCTGTAACACATTTAATTTACTCCAGAGCCTTTACTTGGATAATATTAGCAGCAACCCAAAAGCCACAAAGTTTGGTCCTCTCCAGGGTCATCTCAGGACAGAAATAAAAGTCTCCCCAACCCGGCTCCAATTTATTTGCGGCCATTACTTGCATGCTGCCCAACAAAAGATCTTGCAATGAATGAAAAAAAAAAGGATTAAAAATAAGATATAAAACTGTGAAATCAAAGCATGTGTCAACACTGATGGCATTCTTCTATGACTGCCAGTAATTATGGCCAACTGATGTCTGTTTTGGCCTGAAGTTGCCTGCTATTTTATTCTTTCTGCTTCCAGATTTTCTTACACCTAGGTCCCATGCTTAAATTCGCAATGCAGCAATATGGAAAGGAGAGAAACCAGAATGGACTTCCAGGGCAGCTAGCAGGCAAGCAAGCCAACTCTTCCATCAGGGGAGGGGGACGGGACTGTGAGGGATTTTAAAATGGCAGTGACTGTACCACATCCTTGTTCCCTCCAGGAGTTATGGGTGTGTGTGTGTGTGTGTGTGTGTGTGTGTGTGTGTGTGTGTGTGTGTGTAGGGTGCCCACAGCACAAAAATAGGCTCTCCCCATTGTGAGCGATGCTGAAGGTCACCGTCCGAGATGGGTACAAGGGGCCATTCAGGTACTCCATTGATGATTCCTCAGGAATAGCTGCGCCAGGCTGTTCATGAAGTGGCTCTTTTGTCTTCTATCCTAATTAATTTGGATTGTAAAACTACAAAGATGAACTGATGGCACCAACCCATTGAAAATGGTGAACAACAAGCTGTAAACAAATCTCTGTGCTGGGTCTAAAGAACTTTAAGTAAAGTAACATCTTGCTGCGGTGAGTAACGGGGTGGCAAATGATGCAGGAAGATTTTCTCTAAGAACAGTTGGTAAGACCATCTTCACCCCAATTTCTCTTGTGGATCACAATTATACCGAAAGGAGCTCAATTATTAAAACGGAATGTATGCTGATTTAAGATGAATTACAATAACACTGGGTTGCTGAAGAAAGGAGTGGTTCGAAGGACATGAACTAATAATTATATAAAGAGCTGTTTTTATCATGATTATTTTCAATTAATAATTGTAGTGAAAGGACTCTGTTGGATACAATATAAATACTTGAGTTTGGTGCAATGAGTCCACAGGGATCCTTTGTTGTGTTCCAAAGATTTGGGGATTGGGATCATGGGAAAAGAGCATTGTGCAATGTAAATAGACACACATCTTAGAAAATATATGTAATACTACCGTCTTGTGGTGAAATAAGGTCATGCATGACAAGAGAAGATCAGGGTGGAAAAGCAATAAATATTTTTGAGGGTATACTACCATCTGGTGGTAAAACAGGTATATGACAGATACAAGGTCGAAAATAGCAAAGGGTGGTGGCAGGAAAGCGTCACTGCCAGCTGAAGGTGATTCCAGTGAGATTTTGATGGGAGTTCATTTACCTCTAGAACAAAATACTTTAGCATTGACTGAGTTATCGAAGAACATTAAAGATTGTGCCAGTGACATTAGAGACTTGGTTAAAAGGACAACATCGCTGGAAGGGTCAGTTTTTTAAAAAACTTTCTGGAGAGAGCCAAGATACAAAAAGATGCATAGGAGAAGTTCAAGGTCAGGTGTCAGCTCTCCAGGCTGAGAAAGAAACCTTAGAGTACAAGATTGCAGTCTTGGAGACGTATCAAGAAGAATTTTTTTCTTTTCTCTTTTTCTTTTAGATTTAGAGGTTTCCTGGAGCTTCGGGAAGAAGAATTTAAGGAAAGGAAAGGATTTTGCGTCTTTTTTACAACTACCACCAGAGATGATGGAGAATTTGATAGACAGAGATTATAGAATTAAATAATCATATGTGAGAGCTATGGGACTGTTTGGTGCAATTTACTTCAAGAGCATTGAGATATAAAATTCTACAAACTCATTTTCAAAACCATCTAAAAATAGGTGTTCAGAGGATTAGAATTCTCAAGGAAATCCTATCAAGGATCCTAAACAAAAGAAAGGAACACAGAATTTTGGTTGAGGCATTGAAGAAACAGAAGGTACCATTTAGATGGGAATACGCAGGGGGATTGAGTTTTACTTACAAAGCTAAGAGATAAAGATGTGCAGGTTTGCAAAAACCGCAAGATTTCTGGAAGAAGAAACAGAAGTAGAACAACTGGACAAGTTGGAGGAAGAACAGCAAGATACAAATGAGCCACACAATTCTATGAGAAAAGGACTTTAAAATTTCAAAATAATGGCTTATAAATTAGTATCATGGAATGCAAATGGACTCAATAGTAACATTAAAATACACGATTGCTCATGTATTGTTAAAACAAAAACTGAATATAATTTGTCTGCAAGAGAACATATCAAAAGGACTCCTAGAAAAAATTTAATAAATAAAAAATAGGTCAAGAATCTATTACATTGAGATGAAAGATATAATAATAATAATAATAATAATAATAATAATAATAATAAATTATTTATACCCCATCCATTTGGCTGGGTTTCCCCAGCCACTCTGGGCAGCTTCCAACAGAATATTAAACAGAATAAAACTTCAAGCATTAAAAACTTCCCTAAACAGGGCTGCCTTTAACCGCAGAAAGGAGGGGGAGGAAGTTGAAGGAAATGAAGATTGTTTTTGTATACATCTGTATTTTTTTGTTAAAATGAATGTAAAATGAGAAAATTATATATGTGTGTGTGTGTGTGTGTGTGTGTGTGTGTGTGTGTGTGTGTATGTATGAATGAATTTATTGCATTGGAGAAAACAAAAAAGATAGGCGTGGTGTTACAGTATATGTGAATCCAAAATTGGAACCAAAACAAGTTTTTAAAGATGAAGAAGGGAGTATAATAGATGTGGAAATTACAATAGTGGGACGTAAAATCATGTTGATGGAACTTTATGCACCAAATGAGAAAAAAGAATTTTATACAAAGCTGGACGATCTACTCTTTGAAAAATACGATGGAAATGTCATATTGCTGGGAGATTTAACTGAGTGGTTTCAGGGGATATGCACAGAGCAACTACATTCAATGTGGTTTCAGTGGTTAAGTTACCAAAGGTGTTTTTTGAGATGGTACAAAAAATGGATCTTTAAATTCCCATTGGTTAAAGATTTCACACATCATTCAGCCAGCAAATAGAGCCTCGAAAAAATAGACATGCTATTGGCATCAAAACCCATAGTGTCTGGTTTTAAGAAAACTGAAATACAGCCAAGAACTTTATCAGACCATAATTTGATATTTGCTATTACCAAAGGCCAATGAAATACTCCTTTTAGAAGGATGCTGAATGACTGCTTGCTAAGAAAGACTGAGATAAAGCAAAAGAGATTTACATGTATGACCGACTTCTTTGAGTTAAATTTAGGGGAAAGTACGGATTTAAATACAGTATGGGATGCTGGGAATGTGGTTGTCAGAGGCTTCTTATCAAAGTGCTTATCAAAAAAGGTGCAAGATCAAAATATGTAAGACATTTTCTTTTAGGGATTGTTCATCTTTTAGAAATTGTTCATGTATGCGACCACAGCTGCCCAAATTTTGTTAGCCCAGAGATGGAAAGAAGATACAGTTCCGACCAAGGAAGAGTGGCAGATAAAATCAATGAACTATGCTGTCAAAGGGGATTTGATGCTTGTATTTTGCTTTTTTTGTGTTCTTGTTTGTAAAATTGAAAATGCAAAAATAAAATTCAAAAAAAAATATTTAAGGCATATTACAAGAAATAGCAAATTGTGAAAAGTATTTAATTGATAAACCTAGTGATAATAAACTGATACAAATGATAAGACTGTTATAAACCCAGCTATCGGTGTTACTAAAGCAAGAGATGAAACAAAAGCTGAAATGTTTGAAGTAGAAGCATTTCGAATTTGCTAACATGCCAGGAAGGCTGCTGGTCTGGCAATTGAAAAAGAGAGAGGAAATTGAATGTGATAAACTGTCTATAGATAGAGGAATAACATATAATGAAAAACTAATAAAGATGGTTTTAAAATATCATTCAATGTTATATCAAGATGGTAAAGAGGACCTAGATGCAATGGGCAGATATTTGGAAGAAAGGAAGTTACCAACCTTGACAAAAGAACAAAGGGATGTATTGAATCTACCTACCGGTATTTCAGCAATGGAAA
Source organism: Zootoca vivipara (assembly GCF_963506605.1). Lineage (NCBI taxonomy): Eukaryota > Metazoa > Chordata > Lepidosauria > Squamata > Lacertidae > Zootoca > Zootoca vivipara. The sequence continues at coordinate 13,215,816 of NC_083294.1, read as the reverse complement.
TGAATCAAGCAATAAATGATCCAAAGACTAATAACTGCTTGTTATTATAAAGGTTTTGAGGCTGTTTAGCCCAACCTTTACAAATGGATATGAACAATATTATGTTGCAAGGGAAAATGCCTGACCCCTGAACGCTAATATTAAGTTGATAGCAAAGCAAGATCAGGATCCAACCCAGGTTAAGAACTATAAATCAATTGTGATTATAAATTGTTTGCAGTAATATTAGCTAGAAGACTTAAATTAGTCTTAAAGGACTAGATTCATGAAGATCAAGCTGGATTTCTCTCGACAAGACAAATAAAAGACAATTAGAATTGTATTAAATGCTATAGAATATTTTGAAAAGAGAAAAGATAAGCAATTGGCAATGATTTTCTAGATGCAGAGAAAGTGTTTGATAAAGTTTCTTGGAGTTTTATGGGGAAAATTCACTGCTTGCTATGCTTTAAAAGAGAATTATATCAAAATGATGGATGGTATTTAACACCTGATAAATTATCTAAAATGTATAAGAGGGTTTTGAATAACTGCTGGAAGTATAAACAAGCAGACAGTCCTTTTTTCCATATGTGGTGGACGTAAAAAAGCTAGGGTATTTGGGGAAATATATGATGAGATAAAAAGGACTGTTTAAGCTGAGTATACCACAAAAACCCGAATCTATTCTGCTAGGGATTATAGGGACAGAAATTCGAAAAAGGATGGTTAAGTTGTTTATGTACAGCAGCTACGGTAGGATACTCTATGGCAGGCATGTCCAAAGTCTGTTTTCAGGGGTTTAAACCGGCCTGCCGGTCAGTTTATCTCCTGGAGTAAAAAAAGCTCAACAACTTCAATCCTAATTTGGATACCTATGCTCAGAAGTGGAAAGAGAAAGACATTCCCACTAAAGAAGAATGAATAAGTAAAGTAATGGACTATGTTGAATCAGCAAAGCTAACAGCTAAAATAAGATAATTGAATGATCACTGGTTGTTGTTGTTTTTTAAGAATGGAAGTCCTTTTCAGATTATTTGAATAAATATTAAAATATGAAGAATCTGCAACCATGTTTCAAACTATGAGCAATGAAAAAAAATGAGATTATTGTGTTATGATTATGATAAAAAAGAGTAAAGATAGGGTGCAGCAAAGCAGGGGGGAGGGGATGAGAATAACATCACAGAAAAAGGGGTTGGGAAATAGAAAATAGATTTTTTTTAAAAAAAAGAATATGTATTGGAATTTTGTGTTTAATATTTGGAAAACTTACTGAAAGTGGTGGAGTGTCTTCTGTGTTTCTCTCTCCTTCCACCCCCAACATCTCCCCCTCTTCTTCTCTACCTCCCCCTGCAGGCAACCCCCCTTCTGTTTAAAAGCCACCCAGCTTTATAGGGCAAGGAGAATGTTGCAGGAAAGGACCATGTCTGCATGTGTGTCTTGCACTGTGTCAACATGTGTGTCTTGCGCTCCCTTCCCTTCCCTGCAATAACAAAAGATTTCTGCTTCTGATCTGTATCTTGTTTTGCCCTCCGCACTCCCATGCAAACACTAATTTTGGGAAAGGCTTGGCCCTACAGAGCAGTGGCATTGCTTGCGTTCCCGTCAGCATGTGTGCACTTTCACTTACCTGCATGCCAAAAACCTGCACCGGAACAGGGTGGGGTGGGTGTGGAACAGGGGAAACCCCCACTTACACATATCCTGTAATGGAACCCCAGGGGAGCCACAGAAAGAATGCGGTTACTCAAGGGCACCTACTCAAAAAGGTTGAAAACCACTGGTGTAGACAATACTGAGCTAATGGACGAATGGTCTGACTCAGTATAAGGCAGCTCCATATGTTCATCAGGAGCACCTATAGCTCATCGGTAGAACCGATGACCTGCATGCAGAATGCCCCAGGTCCAATCTCCAGCATTTCTAGGGAGAGTTGAGAGAGGCACTTACATGAGAAGACTGGAGACTTGCTGCCAGTCCGTGTAGACGAGGTACAGCAAACCTTTGGCACTCCAGATGTTGCTGAATTGCAACTCCCACCACCATCATCTGTGGACATTGGCCATGGTTGCTGGGGCTGATGGGAGTTGTAATTCATCCACATCTGGAGGTCTGAAAGTTCCTCACTCCTAGTGAAGACAATAATGAGCTAGAGGGGGTATTGGCATAACTTGCTGTAAGGCAGCTTCCTTTGTTCCCAGCCATCTCTTGCTGCCATTGAGCTCTGCGCCCCCTTTTGCTCCCTGCCCAAGTGGGCAGAGCTTCTCCCTGTGCTACAGCTGAACAGTGATGCTTACGAAAGCAGCCTTGTCTCCAGTAGTAGCCGGGCAGACAGTCGTCACACTTTGGCCCGGTGACACCTTCTTTGCAGTCACAGTAGCCGGTCTCGTTGCAGCGGTTGGCCACTGAGCCTATACGGTTGCAGTTGCAATCTGTCAAAGCCAAAACAGTGCAGAAAGAACAAAACAGGACAGAAAGAAAAGTTGTGTCAGCGTAGATCAGGGTTGTTCAGGGACCACATGAAATTCCTGCTTAATGCCTCGTTCCTTTTCCAAATAATTATGATAACAATGTTATTGTTTGTACCCCACCTGTCTGACTGGGTTGCCCCAAACACTCTGGGTGGCTTCCTACAGATATATGAACATAATCAAACATCAAACATTGAAAACTTCACTATACAGGGCTGCCTTCAGATGTCTTCTAAAACTTGTAGAGCTATTTATCTCCTTGACATTTGACAGGAGGGCATTCCACGGGGTGCGCATGACTCCCTAGAAGGCCCTCTTCCTGGTTCCCTGTAACGTCACTGCTCACAGTGAGGAAACTGCCAGAAGGCCTTCGGAGGTGGACGTCAGTGTCCGGTCTGAACGATAGGGGTGGAGATGCTCCTTCAGGTATACTGGGCTAAGGCCACTTGGGGATTTAAAGGTGAGCACCGACACTTTGAACTGTGCTCGGAAACATACTGGGAGCCAGTGTAGATCCTTTAGAACCGGTGTTATATGGTCCTGGCAGTCGCTTCCAGTCACCAGACTAGCTACCGCATACTGGATTTGTCGTAGTTTCCGAGTCACCTTCAAAGGTAGCCCCACGTGGAGCGCATTGCAGCAACTGATCCTCAACATAAAGAGGGGACATCAGCTGTGGGGCTGGCAGGGAGGGCTTTGGGGCAGAGGCCCACACACTGCAGAATGAGCAAGGGAAACCTCAAATTCAACAAGGATAGCTTACCACATTCTGAAGCATGGGTAGGCAAACTAAGCCCCAATTGCCTTCTAAATCCGGCCTGCGGACGGTCCGGAAATCGGCATGTTTTTACATGAGTAGAATGTGTCCTTTTATTTAAAGTGCATCTCTGGGTTATTTGTGGGGCCTGCCTGGTGTTTTTACATGAGTAGAATGTGCCCTTTTATTTAAAATGCATCTCTGAGTTATTTGTGGGGCATAGGAATTCGTTCATTCCCCCCCCCCCAATACAGCCCAGTCCCCCACAAGGTCTGAGGGACGGTGGACTGGAGATGTAGTGACCCCATTCTGAATTCATTTTGCAAACCACTTTGAGGTATGTATGTATGTATGTATGATGATTATTATTCAGTGTATCTGGCTGATTAAATAAAAATGATTAAAAATAATAATTCCTGATTCCCAGGTCAATGGGGAGGAATAAGCAGTCAAAAAGACTAGGTTTTTGTGAAGTCACAGCTATGATGATGATTTGTAGTAGTATTAATAATTACTATTATTTACCGAAATTGGATATCAGCCTTTCTTCCAAAGTAGCCCAGGGCAGCAAACACATAAATGATGGAACAATTAAAACACTCGAAAACAACTCCAATGCAGATGCAGTTCTTACTGAGATGTCAACATTTAGGCAAAAGCTAGTGATTTTGAGCTTGACCATTGCCAAAGATTGGCTGGTTTTCATCTGCAGCTGTCATGAAGCTGTTTGGTTTTTATAGCAGGAGTTGTTCTCTAAGTATCAATGTTTGATTTGTTTTTTTAATCATGGAAGCCACTTAGCAAGATCCATGGGCAGAAAAGGGTGAAAAAATAACAATAGTAAGTTAAGGAGGGGACAGCACACATGCACAAAACTCACTCAATTGGTTAGGCAGTCCATCACCACTTAAAGCCAGGATGAGGAACCTATGGGTCTATGGATGTTGCTGGGCAACAACTCCCATCATTTCTGACCAGAGCCTAAGGTGGCTGAGTTTGATGAGAATTGGAGTCCAGCAATACCTAGAGGTGAGCTTCTGCGGCTTTAGGGCAATTACAACCATAGAATTGTAGAGCGAGAAGGTCGGAACCCCAGGGCTCACCTAGTCCAACCCCCTGCAATGCAGGAATCTTTTGCCCAACATGGGGCTCAAACCCACAACCCTGAGATTAAGAGTCTCATGCTTTATGGACTGAACTATCCCAGCCAACTTTAAACTAGGAATGGGAAACCCAAGACCTTCCAGATGTTTGGCTAGACTACCCAACCACCACCCCTGTTTTCCATGCTGGCTGAGGCTGACGGGAGTTTGGGAGACTACCAACATCCGGAGGACCCTGTCAGGGATAGGACCTTGTATTTAAGCAACATTTAGAAGGCCACAGGTTCCCTCATCTTTGGATAGCCACTGAGATAAACAGTAGGAAGGGTCTCTACCTGTAACACCAACACCAACAAGGAGGCTTCATGGCTTTTGAGCAAAACTGAGCATTACTCACCCACACATACATTCTCATCATCCAGCTCTGCGGAGCTATTCCGATAGTAGCCCAGCCGGCAGTGCTGGCAGTGCTGCCCCCTGGTGTTGTGTTTGCAGCTGATGCAGGTCACTAGGTTCAGGAAGTCAATGAAGCTGCAGCGATTAGAGTGACCATAACATTCACAATCTGTGGAAGCAGAAGGAGCAGGAAAGTAGGTGGGCTTGCAGTTCCACCTAACGCTGGCATAGTATACAATGTCAGAGGCTGTTGCATTAAAAGGCACCTTGCAGGGAGAGGAACTGCATGCAAAGAATGCTTTAGCCACATGAAAAGGGGACTGCAACCAGCTGGGTTGATTGCTCAGCTGCCACTATTTAGGGGGCCATTCTGGGGTCCAGTTCTTTACTCTTTGGGGCTATTCCTAGGGTGATAGAAGGTCCTTGTTTGGTATCCTAGATCAGGGACAAGTGTGTGTGGCTTCTGTGACCCTCCAGATGCTGCTGGGGACTCCCATTGTCCCCGACTATTGGCTATGCTGGCTGAGGTTGGAGTCCAACAACATCTGGAGGGCACCAGATTTTTCATCCCTGATCTAGAAGAACTAGAAGGCCTTTGTAGCTGGAATCTTTCAGTCTTTAAGTCTCTGGATCTGTTCACAACATATTTTGCAAATTATCTCCTGGGAAGAAAATAGTCCCCCCCTTACTAATAGCAGTGGTTATACCAGAACAAATGTCAGTTTCTGCAGGGCCCCAGGAATCTATCTGGAGGCAAACCTCATCCCAGAAGCTCTTGGCTCCACACTGGGCTACTATGATCTTTTGCATCAGGAATGGGGAACATCTGTGGATCTCCAAATCTCAATAGCCTCCCAACGAGCATTAGTTCTAGCCAGTACAGTCATACCTCGGTTTAAGTACACCTCGGTTTGATGCCTTTCAGTTTAAGTACACTCCGTGGACCCGTCTGGAACGGATTAATCCACTTTCCATTTCTTTCAATAGGAAAGTTCGCTCCAGGTTAAGTACGCTTCAGGTTAAGTACGGACTTCCAGAACCAATTACACTCATACCTCAGGTTAAGTACGCTTCACGTTGAGTACTCCGCGGATCCATCTGGAATGGATTAATCCACTTTCCATTACTTTCAATGGGAAAGTTCGCTTCAGGTTAAGTACGCTTCAGTTTAAGTAGTCCATGGACCGTCTGGAATGGATTAATCCACTTTCCATTACTTTCAATGGGAAAGTTCACTTCAGATTAAGTACAGAATTCTGGAACCAGTTGTGTTTGTAAACCGATGTACCACTGTATGGCCAATTGCTAAGGAAGATGGGAGCTGGGAGTCCAGCAATATCTTGAGGGCCTGACATCTTGACCTTGCTTATTTTAAGATTGTAGGGTAAGCAGGGCAGGGCTGGCAGTATCATGCCCAGGCAAAGTAGCTGGAGTCACAATCCCCTCTCACAGTTCAGCAAGGATAGCTTATTCTGTGCACATCCATCCCTTCAGAGGGAGAGCAGATGATGACATTCTAGACACACAAGGGAGGCATGCATCCTCCAGTTGAGACTTTTGGCTGGAGTCATTAGTTCAAGATTAATGCTATGATGAATGGAGTGAAAGAAGCAGGACGACGACAAAGGCACACACACATGAAGAGGAAGCAGACAAGTGATGGACAGGCAAAGCACCAATGAGTTTCAAGAGGCGGAGCTTTCCCCCCTCCACACTATACCGTAAAGGAAGGAAATTAGTGCCTGAAGAAAATAGGTTGTTTCTCCCAGGGATGCCCCCACTGATATCACCAAGACTATGCCAGAACAAGTGGCACATCTGAAGGCAGCAGGCTAGTTGCATGACAAGTTTGTGGGGCACACACATCTCTGGTCAGGGGCTCATGGGAAACAGCTGCCATTTGCCTAATAGTAGGACCGGCCATCACTGTGTAATTCCAACTTACTTGCAACTTTTCAGAAGTCATCCTGGGTTGCATCTGATGCTTGTCCTACTCAGAGTAGACCCAATGAGATCAACAAACAGGACGAACTTGGATCCGTTAATTTCAGACAACACTCAGTGCCAACCTTTGAATTGCTCCCACTTTTCTCAACTTACCTTTAAACGTTTCAATGGGTGCCAGTGGGATGGAACCAGATTTGAGCCGGATGAGTTTGGAAACCTTGGGAGATTCTTGGGAAGATGAAAAGACACCACTTTTTTTTTTTTGCCTCCCCCTATTTAACCCATACAGGCGACACCTTCTATGCTACAGAGAAGCAGGGTTAGCAGGACACAGACCAAGTTACAACAATCACACTGACACCACCACCACAATCCTGTTTCAGCACAGTAACAGGCAGATTTCGCCCCCTGCCCACACTGTGACTATTTTCCCCATCCTCTTCTCCTGAAGTCTGACTCTTGAAAGTGCCATCGCTTTACAGGCCTCCTTCATGGGGCTCATCCATACATACACAGTGGTCAGGCCCAAAGCCAGGCTGATTTCCCCACCTCCTTTTGTACAAGTGGAAAACAGCTTCCTTATACCCAGAATGTTTAACCACTTTCCCCAGGGAACTTTAAACAGCTGTGACTTCCCACAGAGAATCCTTGGAAGTGTAGTTTGTTAAGGGTGCCAAGGACTGTAAAGAAGAGCGCTACTCGCCTGGCAGAGCTACAATTCCTGAATTCCTAAATTGTAGCTGTGTCAGGGGAATAGGGCTCTTCTTTACAATCCTCAGCACCTTTAACACTTCCAAGGATTCTTTGTGGAAAGTCACAACTGTTTAAAGTGGTACAATACTCCGTTAATTGTAGAGTGCAGATAGGGTCCTATAGTCTGAAGATCATAAAGACATAGAGTCCCAGTAGATCAGAATAAGGTCTCTCTAATCCAGGCTTCCTAAAACTCGGGCCTCCATATGTTTTTGGCCTACAACTCCCATGATCCCTAGCTAGCAGGACCAGTGGTCAGGGATGATGGGAACTGTAGTCTCAAAACATCTGGACGGCAAGGTGCTGTGCTAGATGCTGTAAGATTTTCAATTGTACTTTTATAGACACACAACAACTGAATAAAGCTTGTGGACCACTGCTCTAGAGTCTAGTCTAGGAAAAATTACACCGTAATAAAGTTGTTAAGTCTGTAAGACGGCACAAGCATATTTTGCTGTTATTGCTACAACAACCTAAGAGGGTGGAAACTGTCAACATGTAGTTTACAAACTCCTTTTAAAGTAGACCCCCCCCCCTCACTGATGGTGCTGTGTGAATGTTTGCCACACAAACTAAAACACACCTACCCACTCCTGCTGGAAAAGGCTTTGTGCTGCCTTGAACCTTTCTAGACTCAGACTATGTAGGAGTGAAAAGCATCATTAGCAACAACACCAGGATTGTTGTTATTGTTATTATTCAGTACTGCAGCCCATGGGGGGGGTGCTTTACCCTTTCCTTTGTGGCAGCTAGACTGGTGACTGGGAGCAGCTGCTGAGACCACATAACACCGGTCTTGAAAGACCTACATTGGCTCTCAGTACGTTTCCGAGCACAATTCAAAGTGTTGGTGCTAACCTTTAAAGCCCTAAACGGTCTCGGTCCTGTATACCTGAAGGAGCGTCTCCACCTCCATCGTTCTGCCCGGACACTAAGGTCCAGCACCGAGGGCCTTCTGGCGGTTCCCTTGCTGTGAGAAGCCAAGTTACAGGGAACCAGGCAGAGGGCCTTCTCGGTAGTGGCACCCGCCCTGTGGAATGCCCTCTCACCAGATGTCAAAGAGAAAAACAACTACCAGACTTTTAGAGGATATCTGAAGGCAGCTCTGTTTAGGGAAGCTTTTAATGTTTGACCAACTATTGTATTTCAATATTTTGTTGGAAGCCGCCCAGAGTGGCCTGGGGAAACCCAGCCAGATGGGCGGGGTACAAATAATAAATTATCATTATCATTATTTATTATCATCATCATTATTTTCACCCAAGCTATGATCCTATGATGGAAACTGCTATGCACATCAATGAGATTCTGCCCCCACCTCCTACCAATGCTTAGTATGGCAGTGGGTGGCTGTGGGAAGAGATTTCCATCAGGACACAGCTGAGGAGGACAGAGTTAAACCTGAGTAAAGTTGTCACTCACAGGGTGTAGTAGTAAATTTAAAGTCTCCCTAAGAAATGGGAATTCCTGTTTAGTTTCTCTCTCAATTATTTCAAGGGAAGCACATGTTTAGGCCTATTTTTCAACACATAGGAGGGAGCACGCTCATTAGCTCTAGATTTATAGGCTACAAAACAAAGCAAAGCAGAGCAAAACAAAACCCACTAGCAGGTGAGCTAGCTACTACGGTGACTACTTTCAACCAAGCGCACTAGCCAATTCTCAGCACGCCATCAGAAAATTACCTGGTTTCTTGCCGTGCTTTTTGGCAGCGCCGTGACCCGTTTTGCTCTTGGGAGGGGCTGCGTTTGAGATGAAAGACAAATGCACAAACAATGGATAAATAGGGAGGGGTGGGGTGGATTCTCAGCTTCTGGTCCAACACAGCTAGAAGGAAGATTAGTAGGAAGAGCCTGGCTGCTAGATCAGATCAAAGGCTTATCTAGACCAGCATCCTCTTTCTTAGAGCAGCCAATCAGATGAACGGGGGACGCTGACAAGCAGAGCAGGAGTGCAACGCACTCTCTCCCAGTTGTGATCCTCAGCAACTGCTGTTCTGAGGCATATACTCCCTGATAAATGGAACTGCTACATAGGCACTGTTAGTTTTGTCCTCCCTGAGTTTCTATCTCCCTTTTTTTTAAAGCCATTAAAACATGGTGACAATTGCCATCTCTTGTGTTGATGAATTCTGCCGTTTGGCTATGCATAGAACCCCAATCAAAGCCCCTCTCAAAATGGTTCTGATTTAACAGCTAAAGCAAGAATGAAGGACTTGTAGCCTTCCAGATGTTGGACTAACTCCTACCCTCCCTAACTGTTGCCCATGCTGGCTGGGGCTGATGGAAGTTGAAGTCTGCAACATCACAAGAGCCACAAGATCCCCATTCCTGTCCAGATTACAAACAGGAGAAGAGCAAAGGGTCTTTCAAAGCTGAGAAGAGAAAATTTGTATAGCCTGTTGGTCAGAAATGGGAGAAGCTACACTTGGGAAATTCCCCCTGTTCTCTACACCAGGGGTTCCCAACAAAATTTTCCCGAGGACCCCTCATCGAGCCGCTATTGTGACAAGGACCCCCATTAAACCTTAAAACTGATTTCCAAGTAATCAGAGTTATATTTTCAAATTTTTCCAGTAAGCTTAACACTGATCTTGGAAGGGTTAGGTTCAAGGGACGCCGACGATTTAGGTTCAATGGACACTGACAAGATCGGTTCGAGAGTCACTGACTTACTTGCTTGAACATCAAATGCATTATCTTCCTCTTCATCTGTAGGCCTTTGTCGTTTTAACGAACCACTTTTTAACCAACGGTCCATTTTTAACTACGCGAACTGTAGCTTCCGCAAAAAACAACGCTTTGTTTACAAACACTACTGTTTTGCAAAGAGGCAGCGCGCACCAGGGAGGAGGGAGGGGAATGGAGAAGACAGGGTACCTGCGCAGTAGCGCACAAATGAAGCCGACACGCGCAAAGCATCTTGGGGAGGTGAGCGTTAGTAGAATGCGCGCGCTGCCTCTTTGCAAAACAGTAGTGTTTGTAAATGGCATACAGCAGAACTACTGCCTCTATCTAATTCTAGTTTTGCGCTAGACTCTGCTCATGCAGGAAGCAGCCAAAACAAAAAATCTGTTATCATACAAATATATTTAATATATTTTTTATTCTAATTGCATCTTGCGGACCCCTCTGGCATAGCTCGCGGACCCCTGGGGGTTCACGGACCACCTGTTGGGAACCACTGCTCTACACAACTCTGAAAGGCATGGGGATTTTCAGAGGCTGGCCCCATCAGACTTGTGTTGCAAGGAATCCCACCAGGCCACAATCCATGCTGTAAAAGTGGATCCAAGAGCAGCCAAGGGTTGTGCTTACTACTTATTGTTCCTTAGAGAAGGTTCTAGGCCAGCCTTGCCCAACCTGGTGTCCTCCAGATGTTTTGAACAGCAACTTTCAATCAGCCCAACAAGCACAGCCAAAACACATAAAAACTGAAAACAACTGGAAGGCAACCATTTGGGGAAAGTTGGTCAAGGATCAAGTTTACTATTATTTATCATTAGCAGGTTTGTACCAGGGGCTGCTTAGGGATTCTAAGGAACCAAAAGCCATCAGTACAGTTTTGAAAAGTTCACTCTGCCATCTTGATTCAAAATGGTGCCAAAGGTTATCTAAGCATAGATGAAAACCATCATGCAAAATTTGGTTATGTTATTTTAAGGTGTCTAAAGGCACAGTGAAGAAACAAATTTCCAAAATAGATTTACACCTGCATTTTTCAGATGGGAGGGACTTTAAATGGCGGGCAACAGAAAAGTATGTCCTGTGCAGGGCAGTGGGGGAGGGCACACAAACCTTATGGGTTACAGACCTATATAAAACAGCCAGGTCTCAGAGGCCCAGTGTGGACTGTAACTAGGATAACCATAGACAGTGGAGGTCAGGAATCATATTTGCACAGAAGAGGGAATGATGCTTTTCAGCACTGGAGGTGAAATACCCTGCTGTTGCCCCCAAGATGAGGCGGGGGGGGAAACACTCTGTAAGTCTCCTGTGCCAGGCAGGGATGGAAATCCTTTCTGAATGCCCTCCTCCTCCCTTAAGTGCAAAGCCCGGTCACACTGCCAGGCAGATGGGGGAGATCTCCCCCTCCTGCCTGGTGACAAAGCTGGGTATTGGAATGCCTCCCCTCTCACTAATTCAGCAGGAGGGGAGATGTTCTGTAGAGCTTTCTTGCTGGTCCCTCCCTGCCCCAGAGGCTGGGGAGAAGGCAGCAAAGCTGGGCAGCGGAACAGGGGTGCCACCCTTTGAGGCTCTGCACAGATGGCTGTGCATTGGGGGGGGGGGACTGCACCATATGAAATCCACAAGGCCCAGCAGCAGCCTGGCTCTCCTCCTTCACCTCAAGTCGCCTTATCCAAACACACCTCCCCTAAACACTCTTTTCAATTACTGCGGCAATCACATTAAGAGTCCTCTAAAAAAAAAAAATTAAGCCCAGAGGGTGCCAGTATCTCTGCGGGGCTACGGTGATGGCAGAGCTGCTGGGCAGAGGAAACTGCCAAAGAGTCCTGCGTGCCCCACGGAGTGAGGTTTGTGCCAATGCAGAATTGCATCGCAATACTCAGCCTGCTGCAGCTGTTTGTGTTACAAAGCTGTTGAAGGCGAACATGCTCAGAGCAAAGGAGGAGGCCCTGGTGGGACGCAAATCATTTTCCCGAGGAGAGGGAGAGAGAGAGTACATATAGATGCAGAAACTGTGTTTCACCCCAGGCTGCTGTTTTCATCAGTCTCGCCCCCTCTCATCTCCTTGCCCAACTACCAGCATTATTTACTACCCAGATCTCAAGCTCTTGGAAAAGTGATGCCTGTCCCAACTCTGGTCACTGGCAGACATCCAGCTTGCTAAGGATATTCAGGGCTGGCAAATTGCATGAGAAAGTCTGCTGACTCTTCAGGAAATTTGCTGCTCAAGGGGTACCCCTTGTCCCCCACATTCATATGACTTGCCATACACCAGCCTTCTCCAACCTGGGGCCCTCTAGATGTTTTGGAACTACAACTCCCATCAACCCCAGCTCACATTAGGAGGGCAGCAAATATACTGTATTGCATCAACAGTCCATCTAGCCTACGTCATACCTTACATTTAAAGCACATGATTTAGCACACTCAAAGCACATGGGCTCACAGCCCAAGTTCATTTGCCCATAGCCTTTTGTCCAGAATTGTTGCAAACCACAGACTCCTCCTCCTGCACAGGCTCCCATTGCTCCATCATTTCCATGGGTCTTGTAGAGGAAAACCTCCCAATGACTAGTGCATAAAAAGGGTTGGCTTCCTTGATCAGGGGGCAACTAGCAGAAGATTCCCAGGTTCTCTGACAATAGGTAGAACTGGCTCCAGGTTATCTGAGGCCTTTCACTGCCACAACTGCCCGCTGCTTGCCCTCTGCAACCCACTGCATCACTTCCCTGTAAGAGGGATCAAAGTGAGTGGGAGGCTACTGTTACAGTCATACCTCGGTTTAAGTATGCCTCGGTTTGAGTACTTTCAGTTTAAGTACTCCGTGGACCTGTCTGGAATGGATAAATCCATTTTCCATTACTTTCAATGGAAAAGTTCGCTTCAGGTTAGGTCATAGCTGCCAAGTATCCCGTTTCCGCCGGGAAAACCCCTTTTTTCTTACCGTTTCCCGGCGGTCTCCCGTTTAGTGAAAAATCCCGGTATTGTCCCTTAAATCGGCTTCTGCCCGGCGGCCATTTTTCTGGTGCCACTTTGCCCTTCTATGGGCACCAGAAAATGGCGGCGCCGGAAGTCGCTTCCGCGCATGACCGGAAGTTGTGTGACACGACTTCCGGTGGCGATTTGCCCTTCTATGGGCATCAGAAAATGGCGGCGCCGGCGCCGGAAGTCGCTTTTACGTGTTTTCGGTCATGCGCGGAAGCGACTTCCGGCGCTGGCGCCGCCATTTTCTGGTGCCCATAGAAGGGCGAAGCGCCACCGGAAGTTGCGTCACGCAACTTCCGGTCATGCGCGCGCTGCCGATCCCGGATCTTTACGTCCCGAACTTGGCAGGTATGGGTTAGGTACGCTTCAGTTTAAGTACAGACTTCCGGAACCAATTACAGCCATACCTTGGGTTAAGTACGCTTCAGGTTGAGTACTCCGCGGACCCGTCTGGAACGGATTAATCCACTTTCCATTACTTTCAATGGGAAAGTTCGCTTCAGGTTAAGTACGCTTCAGGTTAAGTACAGACTTCTGGAACCAATTGTGCTTGTAAACCGAGGTACCACTGTATTTTTCCCTGCTTGAAGGGGGCAAGCAGGCAGAGATGTAGTGTCTTTGTATGGTTTAGCCACCAGGTGGCACTGCACTTAATGGTAAATACAGGTTCTACCATCAAAATGCTCATTATACCAAAAACACAACAACAACAACAACAAAAACCCACTTATCCAAACACAAGGAATTGGTACCCAAACCTTGCTATACACACTGCAGATTCAGATATCCAAACAGGTCAGACTTGCATGTACTACTGTAAACATATAAGCAGCCTTAAATAAGTTTTACTTTTTTGTGTTTTGTTGGTCCGCGGCAGCTGTTTTGCCAGAAACCATACTGGGAGGGACTGGGAGAGATCAGACAAATAAGACAGCATTTTGTCCTTCCTTGTTTGTCTTTTGCAAGGTTCCAGTGGATTTTCCTGAGGGTTTTTCTTTCTTTTTACATTTAGGGGTCAAAATTCTATGGTCGGGAATGCATTAGAAATTTCCCCATAGGAATCAGTGGAAATCGTTAACTCATTATGTGAATGCTCACCTAATGAATGATTTCCTGAAAACACAATGTGTGCAGATAGTGAGACCTGCAAGTATGCGAGTGGTGTCAATTATTCCCTGTATTTATTCTCCCTGAGCAGAAGTAAAGTTATCGTCTTAGCTTCCTCATCAGCATGTTCTCTAAGCCAGAGGTGAGGAATCTATCATCCTTCAATTGCTGCTGGATTGCAGCTCCCATAATCCTTCACTGCTGGTGTTGATGGGAGCTGGGACTCCATTATCTCGAGTGGCAGCCGGTTACTCAGCGACAGTAAGGAGCCTGGGGGCTCTGGAGTCACTTGCTAGGATGACATGTGGCCCTTAGCAGCTGCTCAATCACACTGACCCCTTATATGGGGTATTGGGTTTGAATCACCCCTCATTTAATCAGAGATAAGGCCCATTCTGCATACATAGTATGCAGCAGTTCCATAAAATCAGGGGTCAGCAAGGTTTACCAGCCATGGGCCAGATCACTCCCCCGGAGATGATGGTCTGTGGGCCGGACTGGCGCAGCGCAATGCCGGAAATCATGTCCGCGGCACAGGAAATCGCTTCTGTGCATGCCCAGACACCGAAAATCGGTGCGCAGGCACAATTTTCAGCGTCTGGACGTGCGCAGATGCGATTTCTGGTATCTGCGCATGCAGAGATGCCATTTGTTGTGAAGGCTGTTGTGAAGGTTTAATTGATAGAAGAAGAGGAAAGAGCGCAGTCACCTTTCCTAGAACTGAGCAACCGGCTGCATCATCTTTCTTGCCATGCTTTGGAAACAGAGCTTTTCTGTGGAGGGATGAGCTGAGCTGACTGCTAATATGCAAAGGCTGGGAGAGTGAGTAAGTTGAGGTTGAGAGAGAAGAGGCTGAGCCCTGAACAGTGTGCACCCAGAGCTTCCTTCTACAATTCTATGACATTCTTTGTTTCTTTTCGGCATGCTTAGGGTTCCTTTTGAATGCTTAAAAATAATAATATTGGATTACTTTGAGTCCCTCCCATGCCCACCTTAGAAACATTTCTGAGAGCCTAATGTCCACACACACCCTGGGGAAGAAATTCAATTCAGTTCACATTTAAAGGCACTTTGCAAAATAATAAGAGAATGGAAACATGGCCATCTTTTGCAATTCATGCTCTCCAAACTTCGTGATGAAGTTCTCCAACCAACCATTGTTTACAAACATGCATATCATATTATGGGAAAATGTGCATAAAAATTAATATAGCATTGAAAATGACATACTAAAATGTATTATACTAGGGAAAATTACTTGCGAAAATGTACAAACAAGTCAAAATTGCATGCAAAAATGTGTTCATTAGGAGAAATTTGCCCTAAGATGCTGATGACTTTTCATTATTTTTTAAAATCATGAGCATTTTTCTTTAAATAAAAAAAAAGTGAATTGCTGTGCAAGAATGTGGAGGGCTGAATTAAGACTGGGAAAACTGGAAACTGAGGGAACCGAAATAGACAAATCCATCTTATGTGCCTTTTACATCTGTATTGGGCTGAAGCATACGTTTCATGGGAACTCTAATTGTGAATCGCTTGCTCTGAATTTTTAATGTTTGGTGTTTTACTTTTTTGTTTCTGCTGCTCGTTTTTATGCAAGGCCAGGCATAGGCAAGCTCCGGCCCTCCAGATGTTTGGGACTACAATTCCCATCATCCCTGACCACTGGTCCTGTTAGCTGGGGATGATGGGAATTGTAGTCCCAAACATCTGGAGGGCCGGAGTTTGCCTATGCCTGTGCAAGGCATTTCAACCTGATCCTCTGGAGCAAAAGCTATGACTGTATGATATTCCTTAGTAGGTTGCTTTCAGCGCCATGTTGTTACCCTGCCCATCTGGCTGGGTTTTCCCCCGCCACTCTGGGCGGCTTCCAACAAATACCAAAATACATTAAAACGTACACCTTCTCTTAGCATAGACCCTCATGTAGCCAAAACTGCGCCATCCACGCACAGCACTAGAGGGTGATGTCAGCACACTTTGTGAGATCTGCTAGGCATGCAGCAGTACCAAAAGTATTTAAGGACTGAATATGCTCAGTTGATATGGTATGCTAGCTGACTGTTGGAGAATGTGTGGGTGGGCGGTCTTCAGATGAAGGGCTGTATATAAATTAAATAAACAACAACAACTGGGATAGGGACATAGCTGCCAAGTTATCCCTTTTTTAAAGGGATTTTCCCTTATGCTGAATAGGCTTCCTCGCGAGAAAAGGGAAAACTTGGCAGCTATGGATAGGGATGGAATGGAGTATCCTGGAAAAGGAGCACTCAACACTGAAAAGTTCTGTTGCAGGTGCCACTTGTAATCATCACCATCATTGCCACTGCAGAGACATGTGGCACTCCAAAACGTGACCCTTTCTAGACTCAGTAGCTTAGCCGTTTTCTTGTCACTCTATCAAACACCCTGCTTTGTATCCAGCAGTTCTTGGGGAAAGCTTTTGAGCTCAGCCTTCCCTTGTGGCACCAATTTTTCTCCCCCTCCCTTTTCTTCTTCGGACGGACCTGTCAATCAGTCAAGAAGATCTAGGGCAAGACTCACTGCGAGGCATAGTTTCAATTCTGCTTAGGGAAAATATATAGATACATATATAGACTCCAAAATCCAAGTGAGTTGGTTTCCCAAGGGAACAAGGAGGGGTGGCAGTTTTTCATCCCCCCCCCATCTTAAACTCAATGCACCACATTCACACATCTGTATCTGAAGAAGTGTGCATGCACACGAAAGCTCATACCAAAATAAAAACTTAGTTGGTCTTTAAGGTGCTACTGAAGGAATTTTTTTATTCCCAAATCAGTTTGCGATTTCTTTCTTTCTTTCTTAGTTTCTCATTAAAATTCATCAGAATTTTTGTGTGAATTTATCCTAATAAACTATTGTATACATTTTTTTGCCTGACAAGTATATGGTTGCAAAGCATATTTCCCCTAATTTGATGTATTTTTGAATGTTATTTTTACACATTTTATTGCACATTTTACCCTAGTATGCACATTTTTGTGCACATTACTTTGCTGGGGAACTGCACTACAAACTGCAGAGAGTTGTGGGTTTTGAAGGAAGGCTGAGTTTTCTTCTGCGTATTGTTCCAAAAACTGAATTTGATAAAATTGTCTTGAAATTCGAATTGAATCAGATTTCTCCCTCCCCACAGGTACCAGTCCCAAGTTGTTACTCACCCATATGGTTTTGAAATCCATAAAATTGCTCTTTGGAAAGATGGGGGAAGCCAACCCTTTTAGCCTTCCCCTTTCACAACTGCTTAAGATGTATGAAGGGGCAATTAAACTCCACTAAGCAATCTTGTGAACATTTTGCCCCCTATGCATGTGCAGGGACTCTGGACTGAATGAGATTCAAAGCTTCAGCTCTTTTGGCGTGCAAAGCAGCTGGCAGGACGGCTCGAGGGAGCACCACTTTGCAACCCCAAAAGAGCCCAGCAGAGCTGCACACCTGCTCCACCCCAGCGCCTGTCAGCTAAAAGGATCACTGTGTTTTCCTTTAGCTCTGCCAGCCTCCTCTCTGGAGAAGTGTAGCTTGACAGCTGATCTGGGCTCCTGCCAAAATATTAGGGGTGAAGGTTTTCCCCTCCATCGCATTTCCTTGTTAACTGTTGCAAGCCGTGCAGAGAGAGCCTGATCTTTTGGGTACGGTAGTCTTGGGCTGGTTTTCTTTTAAGGAAAAGCTGGCAGGAATTTGTCTTCCAGTTGCTAGTTGCTAAAATAATAATAATGAAGATGGCCATATTCATATACCCCAGAAACTTTGCTTGTTATTCAGTTCAATATGAAAAGATTGCCAGAGCCAGAGCTGGTGTGTGTGTGTGTGTGTGTGTGTGCGCGCGCTAGCTGGGTTTTTTTTTTGTTTTTTTTGGTCCCAGGTGAAGCCTCCTGAGGGGCACCATTGAGGCTCCCCACCTATTTGTGTGTGTGTGCATGCAAATATATATGGGGTGTGTGTGTACCAAAGTGGATATTTGACCTGGGTGAAATAAAGCCTAGTTTTGCCCCTGGGATGGCTGAGAGAGAATGAGGGGTGGGCTAGGAAGAATCAAGGCAGGCCATATGGATGGAGGCAAAGGGGAAGCAGGCATAGCTGTTTGCACACAACTGTGCAAGAGTTGTTATTTTAAAGGTGCTCCATCCAGTGGGGATTAGGCTTTCTGGAAAGATGGAATGGGAAGAGACAAATCTGTTAGTTTTGATTTCTCTGAGATTCTAATTCTTCCAATATTATATTCAGTTCCCTGCATTCTCACATCAGTTTGCAATTTTTTTTAAAGTCCTCTTGAAAACACACTAGCATTTTAGTGCAAATTATTCCCTGATATGCAGTTTTGCCAGATATGTACATTTTGCAACACAACTTCCTCCAACACAATGCATTTTGTATATGATATTTCCACTGCATCTATATGCACACTTTACTCTAGTAAGTGCATTTTTGTACATATTACCCGGCTGGAGCACTACACTGCACAATTTCTCTGGCTGTTTCAGACTTGTTTCAGGACATGCAAATTAGGCACATCCGCCATTGACTGAGCCAAATTTCTCCCCTATCCCTAGGCGGCAGAGAATTTCTGGGGAATATTGGACACCAGAGCTGATGGCTCTGGTTTCTGGGAACAATCATGTACTCATGGTATTGTAAAGTTGGAAGGGACCACAAGGGTCATCTAGTCCAACCACCTGCAATGCGGGAATCTGATGTGGAGCTCGACCATGAACCTGAGATTAAGTCTCATGCTCTACCAACTGAGCTATTTCATGCAGGCCCAACCTCTCTGGAGTCCATCCCTTCTTAGTTTTCTTTTTTATTGCTGTAGTTCAGTGATAGGCATCTATCCTACATGCAGAAGGTCCCAGGTTCAATCCCCAGTATATCCAGTTAGGGCTTGGAATATCCCATTTGATTCCCCTCATTATAGATGATGCTGAACTGGATTGTCCAATGGCCTCACTTAAGATAAGGCAGCTTGCTATGTTCCCATGTAAGACTCCCAAAATGACTGCAGGGCAAAATAACTGGCACCTGCAGGGATTGGCTTGCAAAGCCACCAGCAGTTACAGTTTCTGTCTTCCGAGTATGCCAGCTTCTGTGTTTGGCCATTGGATGTCATGCCTTTGTGCCCGGAGCCCTTGTCCTCATTTCACATAGCCTCCGAGATCAGAGGAAATTAAAGCAGCACGAAGCCATGAACCAGACTTGATATCCCTCTGACCCCTGACAGCTCCGAAACAGGTGGACCATGGGACACCATCTGAGCCAGGTGGCTCCAATCCATGGGAGGGCAAAGAAAGCCTTACTACCTGGACGTTGCCATAGCAACTGTCCTGCCAATCCTTGTCTCTGTGTTGTATTTGATCATCCAGTGATCAGAGCCTGGCAGTTCTTTTGCTCTGAATCCTGCTGCTGGGCGCTTGTGGGCTAAAAAGCTGGGATGTTACAGCACATAAAACTCCAGACTCCCCAGCTGGGGTGCTGAAATAAACATCTGTCTGCCAAGCCCAACAAAAAGAGTCAAAATTGTGCCAATGGGGAATCTCTATGCAATTCAAGTAATACATTGTCTGATCCCTCAAGTTTTGGCAGGGGGGTGAAAGCATTTTGGGTCTTATTTTATTTCCACTTATTTATTCATTAAACCATTCTATACCACCTCTTGGTTCTAAGAAGTGCCCAAGGCAATAAAACCACACTTCAAATTTACAACAACAACAACAACAAATAAATAAATAAATATAGTAATTTTAGCCACTGTAAAGCAGGAGTTGGGGGGGGCACAAGAACATAAGCAGATAAAATTCACACAGATTAAAAACCAGGCAGAATGGAAATACCTGACCTGTCTGCCTAAAAGGACATTAGTGATCTCACATGAGAGGGAGTTCTACAACTGTTGGGCCTCCACCAAAAAGACCCTGCCACACATCCCTATTAATTATATCAACCCTAGTGGGGGAAAGGGACGCGGGTGGCACTGTGGTCTAAACCACTGAGCCTCTTGGGCTTGCCGATCAGAAGGTCAGCGGTTTGATTCCCTGTGACAGGGGGTGAGCTCCCGTTGCTCAGTCCCTGCTCCCGCCAACTTAGCAGTTCAAAAGCACGTCAAAAAAGTGCAAGTAGATAAATAGGTACCGCTCCAGCGGGAAGGTAAACGGCGTTTCCGTGAGCTGCTCTGGTTCACCAGAAGTGGCTTAGTCATTTGTCTGCAGGCAAACGTCGGCTCCCTCGGCCAGTAAAGTGAGACGAGCGCCGCAATCCCAGAGTCGTCCGCGGCTGGACTTAACAGTCAGGGGCCCTTTACCTTTTTAGTGGGGGAACCTGGAGCAAGGCTCAAGGAATTGTGCTTGATGCAGGACTCATAAGTAGAGCACCTGCTCATTGGTAGAGCATTTGTTTTGCATGGAGGCGGTTCCATGTGCAATCCTTAGCATCTCCTGCCTATTGATGTTAGCCAGACAACTTTGCTGCATTGTTTTCAATGGTTGCTAAAAATGATCTTTGTTTGCTTTGGCAATGTAGGCCATAGTAATTTTACTATGTGTCATTCTTTTAAAATTGCTGATTTATATATTGATTTAAAAAAAAATGTTTTAAATGTTTGCCTTCGTCAGTAGTCTAAAATGGATATTTTAGATTGCTCTTTGTAACTCACTTAGAGCAGGGGTCCCCAAACTAAGGCCCAGGGGACGGATGCGACCCAATCACCTTTTCAATCCGGCCCGCGGACGGTCTGGGAATCAGCATGTTTTTACATGAGTAGAATGTGTGCTTTTATTTCAAATGCATCTCTGGGTTATTTTTGGGGCATAGGAATTTGTTCATTTTTTTCTTCTTTCAAAATATAGTCTGGCCCCCCACAAGGTTTGAGTGACAGTGGACCGGCCCCCTGCTGAAAAAGTTTGCTGACCCCTGACTTAGAGGCTTTCTTTCAAGAAAGCAGTGTAAGAGGTAAAGGTAAAGGGGCCCCTGACCATAGCTGCCAAGTTCTCCCTTTTTAAAGGGAAATTCCTTTATGCTGAATAGGCTTCCTCGTGAGAAAAGGGAAAACTTGGCAGCTATGCCCCTGACCATCAGGTCCAGTCGTGTCCGACTCTGGGGTTGCGGCGCTCATCTCGCTCTATAGGCCGAGGGAGCCGGCGTTTGTCCGTAGACAGTATCCGGGTCATGTGGCCAGCATGACAAAGCTGCTTCTGGCGAACCAGAGCAGCGCACGGAAACGCCGTTTACCTTTCCGCTGGAGCGGTCTCTATTTATCTACTTGCACTTTGATGTGCTTTCGAACTGCTAGGTGGGCAGGAGCTGGGACCAAGCAACGGGAGCTCACCCCGTCACAGGGATTCAAACCACTGACCTTCTGATCAGCAAGCCCTAGACTCTGTGGTTTAACACACAGCGCCACCTGGGTCCCACATTCATTATATATAATGAATGTATGAGAATTGTGGCAAGAGAAATGTCTGCTAACATCACATTTCTACCTGTGCTTATTCCCCCACCTGCTCTGCACAGGTGGCACTGAGACATTTTTCTTTCCTTTACATTTTATTTTTAAAAGCTTCTCTTTCCCCACCCTTTTTGTTTTTGTAAGTTGACATCCATGTTTGAACCAACCTGGAGAGGAAAGCTTTCTGGAGCCTTGAGCTGGCTTAGCCCTTAAGGGGATGTGGGAGAAGAAGGGTTAAGAATCACAGGATCAACTAATTAGGTTTAACTGTGTCAAACCAGGATGGCATATTAGCCTAATTACTCTCGCCCTCTGATTGGTTTGTGGGAGGGGTGGTGTTCCTGGATGCCCTGGGTAAAGGAGCTTCTAATTAAAGCATTTCCATTCCATGTTTCAGCATGCCACAACTATGCCACCTTTTTGCACTCAGTGCTGTTTGTTCTCCCTCGCAGATGGTCTGAGGAAAGGGGCTTAGGAGGAGGGGTCCGTATCATGATGGCAAAGCATGCACTTTGCATGCCGAAGGTCCCAGATTTAATCCCTCCAGGTCTATTGTAAAAAGAAGATCAGCTACCAGGTGTCTGAGACTCTGGAGAGCCACTGCTGATCAGAGTAGACCAAGCTTCACCAACCTGGTTCTCCCCCCCCCCACCCCAGAATGTTGCTGGAATCCACTACCCACCACTCTGGCTGTTGGGCATGCTGGCTGAGGTTGAATCCAACCACATCTGGAGAGCACCACTTGGGAAAAGTTGGAGTAATTATACTGGGGTAGCCGGACTTAGTATAAGGCAGCTTCCTATGTTTACGTTACGTTACGTTATGTTATGAGATTGAGGGGCAGGCTTAATGAAGGGGCTTAATGAAACCAGAAATGGCCTTAATAGTCACGAAAAAGCTGTCAAGCAGCCAGCTTGAGAAGCACCCCCTCCCTTTCTTTCTAAGTTTTAGAGTATAATATTTAGTAAGTTTGTTTTTCTAAATAAGGCAGTTCAAGTTCACCTACAAGAACTCCATGCTCTACCATGTTCCTCCATGATTTTTCTACCTTGCCTTTAAAGACAATGAAGTTGTTTGCCACCACTACACCTTAGAGCAAACTCCATTATTTAGCTATGCACTAAGCAAAGGTACTTTCCTTTCTCTGCACTGAATCCACCAGCATTAAGCCTCACTGGATAAAAAACCCCTGTAGTATCTAACATTATGCAAGAGGCAAAAGAACATCTTCCTGTCCACTTTCTGTATGCCTCCAATATGCTCCGCCTATTTTGCCTTTCCCCCCTGAGCTATAAAGCTTCAAATGTTGCAACCTTTCCTTGTCAGGGAGCTGGCTCCATCCCCTTCATCATTTTTGGTTGTTGCCCTTTTCTGTACATTTCCCAGCTCTACAATACCCTTTCAAAATCACGACACCCAGAATGGTACACAGCATTCTAATCCAAGCAAATAAGAGGAGCCTGGCTGCTGGATCAGGCCAAAAGACCCCTATAGTCCAGCATTCTATTCTCTCAGTGATCAAACAGATGCCCCCAGTGGCAGTGGGAAGACAACAAGCAGAACCTGAATACAACACCAACACTTTCCTCACTTGTGATTCCCAGCAACTGGTATTCAGTCATACAGTGGTACCTCGCAAGACGAATGCCCTGCAAGACGAATTTTTCTCAAGACGAATGCGTCTTGCGATCTGATGGTGACTCGCAAGATGAATTCGTTTTGCGAAAAATTTACCTTGTGAATAGCGGTTTCCCATAGGAATGCATTGAAATTTAATTAATGCGTTCCTATGGGCACAGGTGGCGCTGTGGGCTAAACCACTGAGCCTAGGGCTTGCTGATCAGAAGGTCGGCAGTTTGAATCCCTGTGACGGGGTGAGCTCCCGTTGCTTGGTCCCAGCTCCTGCCAACCTAGCAGTTCGAAAGCACATCAAAATGCAAGTAGATAAATAGGAACCGCTACAGCGGGAAGGTAAACGGTGTTTCCGTGCGCTGCTCTGGTTTGCCAGAAGCGACTTTGTCATGCTGGCCACATGACCTGGAAGCTGTACATTAGCTCCCTCGGCCAATAACGTGAGATGAGCGCACAACCCCAGAGTCGGTCACGACTGGACCTAATGGTCAGGGGTCCCTTTACCTTTACCTTTATGGGCAAAAAAAGAAATTTCAATGCATTCCTATGGGAAACCGCGATTCGCAAGATGAATTTTTCGCAAAATGAATTGACTCGCGGAACAAATTAAATTCATCTTGCGAGGCACCACTGTACTGGCTCCAAGAGTGGAGGTCAATGTCGATTTGTATATAGGCACTTGTGAAAGGTTATACCCATTATGACAGGCTTCACACTCCAGCTGAAATTGTTTGGAAGAAGCCGAGAATAGAACTCCTGCCTGTCTGATGCCCACCAGCCCTCTTGACGCTGGCTATGAATGTCAGACCTTACCTTGGATGTTTTCAGGAGGCTCCTTGGGCACAGGCTTGGGTTTCATGACTGGTCTCGCTGAGCTCCTAACAGCTTGGTGTTTCAGCAGTTGGAAAGAATATTTCATTTTAAGGCAGTACTGTGGCTTATTGTAAAATACTCCCAAAGACCTACTTAGAAGCAGAATTCACGTATAGCTGGGATGGGTAAAGAGAGAGGTAGAGATGGAGTTTGAGAGATAATGACTTAGTCTGCATAAACACCATGCATTTAAAGCACCAAGAATCCTGGGAACAGAAGCTTGTTAAGGCTGCTGGGAATTGTGAGAGGTAAACTACAGTTCCCAGGAATCTTTGGGGGGGGATTATGTGCTTTAAATAAATGGTGTGTATATGGCCTGAGATTGAGTCACATCCACACTGTACAACTAAAGCATATGGCTTTTCCCAAAGAACCCTGGGAACTGTAGTTTACCAACACAGAGCTACAATTCCCAGCACCATAACAAACCACAGTTCCTAGGATTTGGGGGTGGGGAGTCATGTGCTTTAAATGCATGCTATGGATGTGATCATATGCTGGTAATTTTTTATGCCCTTGTAAAAAAATTATTTAAAGCCTAAGACTGGTTGGGAGGACCCATGGCATTTTGCTACATGAGGTGAAGAAACAAGATGTTGCCCACTCATGAGTCATCTGTTCCTTCCTTGTATAACAGGGGTGGCAAACTCCCAAGAGACTGCGATCTACTCACAGAGTTAAAAACTGGCAGTGATCTACCCCCTCTTTTGGGGTTCAGGTCAAAGTTGTTGAACTTTTTTAGGAAGGAGGAAGGCCGATTTTGGGGGTTTTCAGGTCAAAGTTGTTGAGTTTTTTCAGGGAGGAGGGAAAATGTTGAGCTTTTTTTTTAGGGGAGCCACAGTTGTTCAGCTTCTTTGTGGAGAGCCAATGATCTACCAGTGATCTACTGCAGACGTCCAGTGATCTACTGGTAGATCACGATCTACCTGTTGGACATGCCTGTTGTATAAGAACTGACCATAATGTCAATTGTACCTTACTGCAAGATTAGCAGCAATGGGAAAGAGTCTACCACTATTGCCTTCAAGGTGAGTATATCAGGTGAGTTTAGGACATACAGAGAAGGCCACAGCGTGGCCTCTAAACACCTCATTATTGACTCCTCCCTGCTCCACAGCATCTGCCCGCTGAGGCAGCTGCCTCACTTTGCCTACTGGGAGGGCCAGCCCTGTCCCCTCTCCACTGGATTGGATTCTTGTCCTTCCTTTCTTACAAGACAGTGCTCAATATAGATTACGCAACTGTTTCCTTGTACACTCATGTCTACCTACACCAGGGTACAGTAAGCTTTTATGCCTTCTGCTTTTATTTTGACATGCAGAAGGAGGTCCCAGGTTCAATCCTCAGCAGAGGCCACAGCCTCAAACCCTGGAGAGCTGCTGCTATGCTGTGTAGACAATACTGAGCTTGGTTGACCAATGGTCTGACTCACTGCAAAGCAGCTTCTTATGTCCTTATTTGGGAAGGGGCCATGTAGCTCAGTGGCAGAGCATCTGCTTTGCACACAGAAGGTCCCAGTTTCAATCCCTAACATATCTCCAGGTAGGGCTGGAAGTGTTTCCTGCCTGAAACCCTGGAGAGGCACTGCCAGTCAAGTGTGTAGACAATACTGAGCAAGATGGATCCAATGGTCTGACTTGGTGTAAGGAAGCTTCCCATGTTCCTGTCCTAGAACAGAAAGCACCATAGCACAAACTTGGAATGGAAAGGGGCGGGTATCATTAGTGATACTTTAATAAACAAACAAACAAACAAACAAACAATCCTGATGGTAATTTTTAGGTGCCTTTGCTCTGTGAACCAATGTCAGTCATGCACATTTCAGGCAAGCAGAAAACATACAAGAGACTGGGTGTCACAAAGGATGTTGTCCTATGCTCTAAACAACTTCTAATCTACATACCACACTGGTTTCTCTTTGCACAAGCAACTATATACAAGCTTCCAGGGGATCTGCCTGGTTTCCATGGTCTTCTCATGTCACCACCGTAGTGAGCTGAGAACAGTCACTTCTGCTATTAATCACCACTCTCCTTATATGCATCTGTCAAAACTCTGAGGCTCAATCCCATCTCACCATCTGTGTGTGCAGGACACAGAGTTGAAACCAGACAAAAGAATCAAACACTGCCCTTTGGGGTGTGTGTGTCTGTGGAAAGCAAGAGTTACACATGGAAAGCAAAGCAGGTGTCCTAACAGTTATTGGGTGTGGCCAAATATGTCAACTTCAGTTTCTCACTTTTCCTATCTGAATTTCAGTTCTTTACATTTCTATCGCAGTTTGTGAATTCCCCGATCCCAAGTCCTAATGAAAATGCACCAGCATTTTAGTGCAAATTTCTCCTAATATCCAATGCAATTTCACTTAATATGCACTTTTTTAGCAATGCAATTTCTCCTAAAGCAATGCATTTCCATATATTGTTTTCACAAATACATGCATTTATATGCATACTTTACCTCTGGTATATGCATTTTTGTTACATTACTTTGCTGGAAAGCCAACTTGCAAAATTCAGAGAAGTGAGAATTCTGAAGGATTTGGGTTTGTGTGTAGTTTCAGAAAGTGTGAATTGTGAGTTCAGGGTCTAGCCAACTCCAAGCAGACCCACTGAAATGAATGGACAGAAGTTAAGCATGCCCATTATTTTCAATAGGTATTCTCTGAGTAGGATTAGCACTGGCAACAACCCTTCACCTTTAAATGCAAACTGAATCAAAATTCTCCTCCATTTCTACTATACGCTGAAGCAGCTCCTAAGCATCACCCTGAGGCAGTGGGGTGCTAGCTATGACAGCTTGTCTCAGCAGAGTATTTCCTACCTTCAGTTCCAGCATCAGTCTTGGCTGGGGAGGAGCTGGCTTGCAAGGGGGCCACGCCAGAAGAGCTGGTTGTTTCTTGCAAAAGCAATATAGGAGAGTTGTATTATGCTAGGGATTTAAAGCATCGCTACTTACTTGGGTCTTATGGATGGCTCAAGAAATATTACACCAGGTGTTTTAGGTGATGAAAACCCACTCTGACTTCACTATAGCAAAGTCTTTCCCTTTGTAGTGAGGCCATCTGGACCTGCCCAAACTCTGCTCATACCCTAAAGCTAGATGGAAGTAGACGAGACCACAAGGTTCTGAATTCCACTAGATACCCAGAAATGGGAATCCAGAATCTGATTCCAGATTCAGCCACAGAAACTGAGCAGAATCCAGCAAGGCTCCAATGGAGGCTTTGTTGATCCATGGAGGCTCAGCTTTTACAGAACACGGGAAATGCGCGCTCCCAGAAGCCTCCTGAGCTGATGTGGTGGGCAGTGCACCCTACAATGCTGAATAAGCCACTGGAACCATGGTGGAACCCACTGGATTCCAGTTTTTTCCAGAAATGTGGTGGCACCCTCCCGAAAGAACTATGTTTTTATATGCCGCAGCAGCGGCCATGTATATCATGGAGGGGCAGTGGCTCAGCCACAATTCCCTGCCAAATGTACCCATGCTGTATTATCCCATGATGCACAAGGATGCATCACTTTTTGCACATTCCAGCAACACCAACACCAGGAAAGAGCTGGGTTGCTGGGCAAAATATGAAGTGCCTGCAGCTGCTCCCAAGGGTGTCATCGAATGCTATTAATGTTCAAGCCACAAGTAGCATGTGGGAAGTCACAAAGAGAGACCTTTGGATCCTGTCCCCTCTGACTAGGGATGCAAGAATCTGGTCATCTCTGACTATAGATGGAAGAATCAGTTTCTTATTTTTCCAATCTTAAATTTGGCTCTCCAACGTTTCTGCAGCAATTTGCAATTTTTCTTTTTAAAACCCCTAATGGGACTTCCCTCCCCCCCAGCGTTTTAGTGTGAATTTCCCTTAGAACAGATTTTTATATGCAGTTTTGACTAATACAGACATTTCTGCAAGCACTTTCTCCCAATAGGACGCATTTTTATATGTTTATCTCATTGATATTTTTATTTTTAGGCACACTTTGCCCTAACACATGCATTTGTGTAAACCTTATTTGGTTGTAGAACTGCCTGGCAATTTTTTTTGATAATTATTAATTTTGAAGGATGCCTGTTTTTTTGTTATTATATTGTTTCAGAAATTGAAAATTTGATAAATTTGGCTTTAAATGAGAACCTAATCAAATTTCTCCCCTATCCCTACCGCTGACAAAAGAATTTACCCAGCAGCCAGTACTTTCCCCACATCATTTTTATGAGCTATCAGTCTCTGCTCAGAAATATAAAAAGCAGTGGCAGAAAAGGGATTAATTTGAAAAACAAAACAAAAATCAAAACCAAAACTCAATTTAAGTAACCTAAGGAGGAATGTGGAAGAAGACGGGGCCAAGAAGTGTGTTCAGCTGAAAAATCTGAGACGACAGAAGCGTCATTTTCTAGCCAGTATGGCTGGATCATAAACAATTTAGAGGGATATACTTTTTCATATATATTTTTTTAAAAAAACTTTTTCATTTTTTAAAGCCACACTTTAAAGGTGGATAACAGATAGTGTCCTGTTGAAATGGGAGACAGAAGCCAATTGATATTAATAAGGGCGTTAAATCAGAGTACTGTGACAGCCCCCGTCAAATTGGCAAGGGCTTAATTAGAGTCACAATAAAAAGCCGCCCCGGAGGCATTTTGCTTTTTAGTCATTCACACACACCTCCACTGGCTCAGCTTTTACAGAACAGGGGGAATTATTAATTCACTTTATCCTGAGATGTTTAGCCTTGTGTCTCGGTGACATTCATGGATGGTTTTACATTGCAATCAGGCAAGCATGAGCAAATGGCAGAGATGGAGATGGGAGCAGCTGGGGCCAGGGTCGGTACCAGCGCCTGGCTCCCTCAGGCAGGTGCTAGTGCCTAAGCAACCTAGCAGGGTTATCAGCAATGAAGGCTGGTCAACGAGGGTCAATGGGGTTTCTGTCTCAGAAACCTCAGCCTGCCCTCATGTGCTTGCTTTCTTACAACCACAACTCCGCTGGTTCAGTGGTGGCTGATGCCCACTGAGACTAGTAAGAGTGGAAGGCAGGCAAAGCAAACTAGTATTGTCTACATCCTACTCCCTGCTGAGTTCTGCAAGGGCAAATCTGTGAGTAAGGAGGAGGAAATTGGCAGGCAATTCTGCTACCCCCCTGAACTGGTTATAAATAAGAAAACAGGCAGGTGTTGGGTGGCTGAGGTTGGAAGAGTAGTGCCCCATGTTCTGTAAGGGATCAACCTTTATATGATTCTATGATTCACTGCCTTGGCCATTCTACCCACCCCTGCCAATAAATAGCTCTTTTCACTTGGAAGGCAAAAAGCAGGGATAAAGGTTTAAGCAACTCCTCCTTACCACCATTGGTCTAATGAAATAGCTTCAGAAGCTGCTTTTGCTTTTTTTAAAACCAACAACATAACCCAGAATATGGCTGGGGATGGGAAGGTCTCTCTGTTTTCCATACTACGCAGTCTGGGGCTGTCTTGGTTGGTTTATTGTTGCTTTTGGGTGTACCGCAGAAAAGCAAGCACTAGCTAAGGAACTAGGAGCACCAAGCTATCTGTAAAATATACCTGTTTTTATCTCTGCCTCTTGCACAGACACAGAAGGAGGGAGATCAGCTGGTTGCTTAACTGTGGCTGCTCAGAGGGTACAAAAGAATCATACACATACATACACACACACATTAAAAGAGAAAGTAGAGAGAAAGATTCTCAGCAGTGTTTGAAGCTCTTTCCTAGGAAAAGACTAGCATGAAAAATTCTAGAGAAACTTAAAGCACAGTATAACCCATCTGTATAACGTCTCATAGATAATTCCCGAGTTAGCAGGGCTATAAAATTAATCAATTCAACTTGTAGATTAATCAACTCAAGTCTCAGTTGACTAACTGGCAAGGGCAATTTTTAATCAATGATGTTCACATGTCAACAGTACAACTCAGAGCTGCTGCTACAGAACTCCTGGGCATTTCAAAGGATTGTGGGATATTGTTTTATATTTTAATATTTATCTCTTGAGTTTTCTCCAAGAAGATCTAGGAGGTGTCACTGTGAAGTGGGTAGGGCTGAGAGGGAATGACTAGTCGTCACCTAATGAACTTCACAGCTGAAATGGGTATTTGAACCAGAGACACACTGTTTCAGACTGATGGCTAGATACATTAAATTGTGGTGGCTAACATGTGGCCCTGCACCTCATCAGAGCATCTGCTATTTCGCTCACCTTATCAGAACATCTGCCCTTTTGCCACATCACCAGGGTTGCCAGACTCAATAGAGGACAGGACTTCTGTGCCTTTAATTGCCCTGCTCTCTTTTGAGTCTGGAAACCTTAAAGAGAAGCCAGCAGACCCTTTGTTTAATTTCCAAGCAAAGGGTCTGCTGGTTTCTCTTTAAGGTTCCCAGACTCAAAAGAGAGCAGGGCAATTAAAGGCACAGAAGCCCTGTCCTCTATTGAGCCTGGCAACCCCACACATCACCAGAGCACCCACCTCATCATAGCACCCATTCTTTAAGGAGTTACTGCAGCTGCTGCCCTAAAGGAAAAGAAGCTGCACATTATTAATGCGCGCTGTCCTGCCAATGCCCTTCTCTGTATTAATTAGGTCTGAAAACAAACAAGCACTTTTGCTGACAAATCGAAAGAATTCAGCTGAAGCACAATGTAATCCCCCCGCCATGTACCCCAATCCACATCTACAAGGCAAGTGAAGAGGCAAGCTAGTGAGGCTAGAGTCATCCTTCTATGGCATTATTTGTTGCTACTTAACATAGTGAAGCTGCAAACAAAGCTGTTGCAGAAGGGAGGGGGCGACGGAAGACTAAACAGCAGAACCAGCTCTAGTAGATCTACATGAGCAGGTAAGGGAATGAGGAGCTTGTGCCTCGCAAACTACAGCTTGGCACCCACCTGGCTGCTGAGTTGTAACAAGTGTGGTGGTAGTAGTAGGAGCAGCAGTGGTAGTGGTAGTAGTAGGAGCAGCAGTGGTAGTGGTAGTAGTAGGAGCAGCAGTGGTGGTGGTAGTAGTGGTGGTGGTGGTAGTAGTAGTTGTAGTGGTGGTGGTGGTGGAAGTGGTTTGGGGAGTTGTAGTGGTAGTAGCTTTTGTGGTAGTAACTCGCTTTGATCGTTCATTTGCTAACGAAACAAAAATAAGGATTGGGATGGGGAGAGGAGAAAGAAACCATAGGATAGTTTTCTCAGGACTTCTTCTCAGGTTATATTTAAAGTACTAAGCCTTTCCGGGAGTATCTTGGGCCATATCTACAATACATACTTACAGTACAGTACAATGCATGCCTACTCAGAAGTAAGTATCATTGAGCTCATTTGTGAGCATGGGATTGACTGCTATCCACTTATTTGAACCCAGTGGATTGTATCCAATGCAACTGGCATTCAGAGGCATAGTGACTCTGCCAGCAGAGGTAGTAGCCATCAATAGCTTAATTCTCCATAAAATTGCCTAATTCTCTTTTAAAGCCATCCAAGTTGGTGACCTATATCTATACTATATCTTGTGAGTGTGAATTCCATAGTTTAACTACCGGTATATGTTGTGTGGAAAAAGTAGGTCCATATACTCAGCTGAAATGTCCCAATAGATCTTCCTCTTAACACACACACACGCACACGCACACACACACACACACACCATGCCACACCTTAGTCTAATGAAAGCGAAAGAGACCAGATTCTGTAGCTGAAAAATCTTAACAACATTTTTCTCCTAGTGGCAGCGAGAACTTAATGTCCTGTCTGTGATATTTGAGGGGAAAAGTTCACGGCATCCACTGGTGATTTTGGTAACACGCATACACTTTTATTTCCTTCCCTTCTGCTGTTCTAACAAACCTCATGGGGAGGGGAAAACATGCCAGAGCAGCAGAGACAATGAGGTTACTGAAGTCAAAGGAGGTTCTTTTGACAGGATGGGAAATGAGGCACAATTAGAGGAGCAGACATATTGCCCGGAAGGTGCTAATGGACAGTGAAAACAGCCGCTCTTTCTCCCCGTCAAGGAACGTGCACAAGGACCATGCACCAAACAGGTCAAATCCCAGAGTTTCAAGTTTCATTTTCTACTTACTGCCAAAGTTTGGAGCTGCACCTGGAAGAAAAGAAGAAGGGCAAGAAAAAAAAAAGAGGGTCAGCAAATACAAAGAAGGCCATGGTGCTAATTAACAGGAAGCTTGCTCATAAGCACATGGATGTCAAGGCAGCTGGCACAGGGCAAAACACAGAGGTGGGGTCTGCACCCAGGTAACCTGCAGTGACCTGTGGGGATCAGGCAACTAATAACCTAACTTATTAGCGCTCTTTTACTTTGCCCTGTGTCCAGGTAGGGGCATCTATACTTGTCAGTTTTGGCATAACAGCTTATTAATACCGGTAATAAGTCACATTTCAAGTCCATGAAGTTTAGTACAGTACAGTGGTTCCTCGTGTTGTGGACGGGATCCGTTCCAGAGGCCCGTCCGTAACGTGAAATGCCTGCAACTCGAAGCGCTGCATCTGCGCAGGTGCGTGGCACGATTTGGCGTTTCTGCGCATGCGCGAGCGGCGAAACCCGGAAGTAACCCGTTCCGGTACTTCCGGGTTGCCACAGGATGTAATGCAAAAAGACACAACATGAAGTGGACGGAACACGAGGTATGACTGTAGAATTCTTACTAGTGCTCAGCTAGAATGTGGGGTGTGGTAAGTGGGTAGAGATGGGACCAGCAGTTTTGCAGAATGCTTCGTTAGAATTGCAGTGCTCATGTAACCAATATAAAAATTATTTCCTTTATACCAGTAACTTATTTTGCTCTTCATGAGAGCACATAGCTAAATGGGGTTGCCTAGATATAATTGTGAAGTCATCAAAGCCAGTACAGTGGTACCTCGGGTTACAGACGCTTCAGGTTACAGACTCTGTTAACCCAGAAATAGTATCTTGGATTAAGAACTTTACCTCAGGATGAGAACAGAAATTGTGAGGTGGCAGCGCAGTGGCAGCGGGAGGCCCCATTAGCTAAAGTGGTATCTCAGGTTAAGAACAGTTTCAGGTTAAGAACGGACCTCCAGAGCAAATTAAGTTCTTAACCTGAGGCACCACTGTATGTGATCCCTGGTTGGTTGGGGTGGGGTATCATGTGAAGGAAGCAATTTGGGGAGGAAGTGAAAAACCATGGGGATGTGGTGCCTGTAAAGAGTTGAGAAGTGTTACAAAACATATTGGATTAAAGACCTGGGGAAGGGTTTGACACCTGCAAAATCACAGTAACTGAGGAGACAATCAGACACAGAGAGCGTTCATCTCAGCACTCACTCTTACCACCTTTGTCTTCACAACAGGCTGTTGTTCTCATGTTACAGATGGTGACCGAGGCTAAGAAACTACCTTGCAAGTGGCTGAGATCTCACCCAGTGACATCGAGACCAATAACTTGAACAAAAGTTTTGTTTTGTTTTGTGGGTTGAGCTGCATGGTTTGACTGTAATGACTCCTTTGACCATGGGTAGGCAAACTAAGGCCTGGGGGCCGGATCTGGCCCAATCGCCTTCTCAATCCGGCCCTTGGATGGTCTGGGAATCAGCGTGTTTTTACATGAGTAGAATGTGTGCTTTTATTTAAAATGCATCTCAGGGTTATTTGTGGGGCATAGGAATTCATTCATCCCCCCCCCAAAAAAATATAGTCCGGCACCCCACAAGGTCTGAGGGACAGTGGACTGGCCCCCTGCTGAAATCTGTTGCTGACCCCTGCAGCCTTGACCTTCAAAGAAGCAGCAGTCTCAGTTTTAGGCACCTCCTGAAAACATATTTTGGCCCAGGCTTTTCCAAACTCCTAAGCTTGGATTTTTGCTCTACATGGCGAGGTAAAATAGACAGGTTTGCCACAATTATATACACGAAGCAACTATTAGAGGACCAGGAGTCTTAATTTCCTTTGGTTTATCTAACACTGGGAAGCTGGGCTATGGCCATTCACAGGTGAAGAGAAAGGTAGGAAAGTCCTCCCCACCATGAAACATAACCCGCAGATCCCCAATTTTCATTAATAATAATAATAATAATAATAATAATAATAATAATAAGCTTCTTGCATTTGTTGAGCCTGAGTTATGAGGCAAAATGCATGGGCACTATTCTTCTCAAATTCTGTGTGAGACTAGCCTGTTCCACCTGTTTCAGTGTTTGACTTTGCACATGCCCCAGAAACATCCCTGTTAGGGACGCATGCTCTGAGGTTGCAGACTCTGGCTCTATGCAGGACACCTGGGCTCTGTGTTGAGTGTGAGAAGCAAGCATAATGGAATAATGGAGAGCCGGCAACTCCTGGTGCCTGTCAGCACCAAAACAAAAAAACAACCAAAAAAACCCCAACCCTCTCCATCTCTCCTTTAAAAGATCGTAGGCACTCAGCAGCAACTGACAAGCTTGTTCCCTTTCAAAGGGCCCACATCTTCAAGTTCCTGGCAAAAACAAAGCATTCCTGTCATGGCCTTTTGAGACTGGATTTCTCCTTTGATCACCCTAAAGCCGACACATTTTCTCTCTTGCTCAAAGGTGGGGAGGAAGGACCGAACAAAATGTGGCATCTTTGGGAAATGCTTTAGGATGCTTAAAAAGCCAGTGGTGTGGCAGCTTGCTCTTCCACCACGACAAAGGCAGGAGGAGAGGTGTGCAGAGGCCACAAGAAGAATTGCGAGCAGAGGGGAGTCCTATTTACCACCCTTTGGACCCCTGGAAAATTCACCAAACCAAATCTGCTAGCTGTCACCTGGAACTGGATTCGTGCAGTACCACTGGTTTGAGGGCTGAATGGGACCCAGTGGTGGCTAACCTGAGGAAGCCTCCGCCAGACCTGGACCACCTGCTCACACACCTTAGTGCAGTGTTTCCCAACCAGTGTGCCTCCAGATGTTTTGGGACTACAACTCCCATCATTCCTGACCACTGGTCTTGCTAGCTAGGGATGATGGGAGTTGTAGTCCCAAAACATCTGGAGGCACACTGGTTGGGAAACACTGCCTTAGTGGGAGAGGCTAGGGTCACTTTCACACCATGCATTTTAATCCCTATGATACTGCTTCAAACAGTCATGGTTTCCCCCCAAAGAATCCTGGCAACTGTAGTTTGTTATGGGTGCTGAGTTGTTAGGAGGCTCCTCTTCTCTTCCCCCACAGAGCTACAATTCCCTGGGAAAAGAGGGGTTGATTGTTAAACTACTGTAGGAACTGATAGCAGGTTCTAGGAACCCTCCTTGTGGTGGGATTCTGAGAGGCGATACCGGTATCTGTGAGTTTGTTGGGGCCGTGGGTGAGGGCCAGGGGCCCTGGAAGTGTTGAGCAGGGAAGTGTGTCAGAAAAAGGAGGAATTCATCTATCTATCTATCTATCCACATGCACGCGCACACACACAAACATAGGAAAGCCTGCTGCAACAAAGCAATGGTCCATCTAGTGACTGTCCAACATCCTGCTCTAACAGGGGCCACTGAGATGCCCATGGGAAGAGAGCACTCCCTCTACCTGTGGTTTCCAGAGCTAGCAATTTTATCAATAGTCACTGCCTAGCAATTTGTATTTGTGATTTTACTTTTTTCTACCACTTGTTGTTGTTTTCATTTTCTGTGGAAGACTTAGATATATTTTTATGCCTGACTCTAGCCTGGGCAGCTATCCATGGTCCTGCTCCTCAGCCAAGCATTGCTGATACTCCCTGCAGACCCTGTTCAGAACAGGGCCATTGTTCAGCAGTACCACCGATGCAGAAAGACCACTTGAGGGAGAGGAGGGGGGCAGGATAAAACCAGCACAGTTTCGCACAGCTACTTACAGACATTAGCGGAGCCATTGGGGCGGGGCAGGTAGGATCCTGCCCGCCAAGACTTGCTGCGGAAGTTCTTCTTGCACCGCCCACAGTCCTGACCGGTTGTGTTGTGCTCACACTCGCACTGGAGGCTTCCCTCTTTGAAGGTGCAGAGATTGGCATGGAGGTTGCATTTGCACCTACAAGAGGAACAGAGGAGACAGACCTGGCTGTGATTGGCTCTTATTTTATTCATCCATTGAAGTCTTTAAAAATGTATAAATGCTCCTTTTCAATTTCAGCTGACAAAAAGCCATGGACACATCACAGAAACATTACAATATAAAAGCATTAGAAATTCATCAAAACGCCACAATTTCTGAACTGTGACGGAAACAGGTGATGGATTAAAGACAGTGCTGTGCTGTGCACTTTTTTTCTGTTGCTGTTGTTTTGTTTGTTTTACTGTTCTCTATTAACCAATGAGAAAGGAAATTCAACTTGAAAATTGTCAAAGCAGGAGTGAAAATCTCAGTGTCATTCTTACGAGTGCAGTAGGGGGGCAGTTATATGCTTACCTTGCTTTTGAAGTGGTCAAGGGGTTCTGTAGGTGTCCTTTCATCCTACAAATAATCACACCAACTGCATGTAACCTGCACCCTCCTCAGGTGCCCATGTGTCAATCAAAGCCCAAGGAGGAAATCATGAGGTAACTCCTCTGAGGGGTTTTTTCATAGCAGGAATCATAGGCAGCTAAGGAGGCTTCAGGTGCTAGAGAAATGTTTAGAGGGAGAAAACAGGTACGCCTGGCTTTTTGTGTGCTTGGCGTGTGTCTTTTTGCACCAGGTGAAAACCTTGATATTTTATGGGCCTTCATGTGATGATCAGCACCAGAGTCAAGTTCTATTTGCAGAAGAAGTGATAGTGTATAACAAGTTCTATAGTGCAATTTCTTTTTTCATTAATGGAAGGCAAATGGTAAAAAAGGATAGAGAAATATATATTTTTGGCACAGACACAAAGTACAAGTCATGCAGCCTTCCGCCTTCCCTCCCCGGACTTGATTTTTGTTCCATTCGCTTGTTCCATCCATGTCAACTTTTAAGTCCTTCCATTACCTTCTCATGTTTGACACATGAGCTTCTTTAGAGTCAAAGCCTTTTACACAGATAATTGATGTTCCAAATCAAATAATCAATGCATATGCAAGTAACGATCAGAGAATACCTCTCATTACAACTCAGGGCCCCATTTACAATTGCTTCTCCATTTCCAAGGCTGACTGGCGTTGTTAATAGTCAATCATGTTCAGTTCAAAATAGATCCCCACACACAGCACTTTGGCTTCTTAAAGGTTCCTGAAAGTGGGATATAACCTAATGCTCCCAGTGTTCATGGCTAGTTTAATGGTAAGAGACAGGCAGGAGTAAATAAAGAGAGAAAGAGGTGAAAGCATGAAAGAAGCAAGGATAATTTATTGTAAACCACCCACATAACTTCAGTATAGAAGTGTAATAAATAAAAATCATTCCCTCTATTGCAATCTTCAGGCACTGAGCGCCAGTCCTTACATAGCTAAAACAGCACCATGGATGGTGGCTAACAGTTTGAGGTTGAATCCTGACAAGACAGAAGTACTGTTTGTGGGGGACAGGAGGCGGGCAGGTGTGGAGGACTCCCTGGTCCTGAATGGGGTAACTGTGCCCCTGAAGGACGAGGTGCGCAGCCTGGAAGTCATTCTGGACTCACAGCTGTCCATGAAGGCGCAGGCCAATTCTGTGTCCAGGGCAGCTGTTTATCAGCTCCATCTGGTACGCAGGCTGAGACCCTACCTGCCCGCGGACTGTCTCACCAGTGGTGCATGCTTTAGTTATCTCTCGCTTGGACTACTGCAATGCACTCTATGTGGGGCTACCCTTGAAGGTGACCCGGAAACTACAGCTAATCCAGAATGCGGCAGCTAGACTGGTGACTGGGAGCGGCCGCCGAGACCACATAACACCAGTCTTGAAAGACCTACATTGGCTCCCAGTACGTTTCTGAG
The DNA here is from genome assembly GCF_963506605.1 of Zootoca vivipara. Taxonomy (NCBI): domain Eukaryota; kingdom Metazoa; phylum Chordata; class Lepidosauria; order Squamata; family Lacertidae; genus Zootoca; species Zootoca vivipara. The sequence continues at coordinate 13,177,833 of NC_083294.1, read as the reverse complement.
CACAATTCAAAGTGTTGGTGCTGACCTTTAAAGCCCTAAATGGCCTCGGTCCAGTATACCTGAAGGAGCGTCTCCACCTCCATCGTTCTGCTCAGACACTGAGGTCCAGTACTGAGGGCCTTCTAGCTGTTCCCTCATTGCGAGAAGCCAAGTTACAGGGAACTAGGCAGAAGGCCTTCTCGGTGGTGGCGCCCACCCTGTGGAATGCCCTCCCATCAGATGTCAAAGAGAAAAACAGCTACCAGATTTTTAGAAGACATCTGAAGGCAGCCCTGTTTAGGGAGGCTTTTAATGTTTAATAGATTATTTTATTTCATTTTTCTGTTGGAAGCTGCCCAGAGTGGCTGGGGAAACCCAGCCAGATGGGCGGGGTATAAATAATAAATTATTATTATTATTATTATTATTATTATTATTATTATTATTATTATTATTATTATTATAACAGGCAGGTGTCAATTGGGTTCAGGGTGACCTCAGGAAACACACATTTAAGCAAGGGGCAGGGTGAAGAAGTAGAATCCCGAAATAGACTCTTCAGGCAGAAGTTACAAACAGTAGGTGAGGTTGGGGCAGATACACCCGAAGTGCCCTCCCAGTTGACCATGGTGGGGTTTAACTAAACTCTTGTTTAAATTTCAAAGGCATTAGGAATGCAAATGTAAGCTACAGGGGGCATTCCACCAAGGTTTCCATGGGAATTTCATCACAAGCTTATAAATCATGTACAGTACATATCTTTCTCAAGAAAGAAGAGTTTGGTTTCTAGCACTCAAGGTCCTTCTGCGTTGTTGGCTCCTGGGGGTGGAAGCACTTTAACCTGCCCCGAAGCTAAGGAAGGGGCTGAGCCCTCTCAATATCCAGTGCCGACGTTGCGCATGGGACATCATGATGCTGTGCAATGTCACACACAGGGCGCCATGATGTTGCATAACGTCACGCATGCTATGTCACGGTGTCACATGACATTGGCACCCTCCATTGTAGGTGCACGCTGGTACCAATGAAACCACTCTTGCCAAAAATACATAGGTGCATTATGGGATAAACTGGTATTGGGGTGTGTGTATGGAAGAAGCAGAGACTGGAGGAATCAGAGCAAAGACTGCCTTGTATGCCAGGGTTGCCAACCTTTTTTGACTAGTGGGCAAATTTTGTATTTTGAGAGTGTTCTGGGGGCAAAAGCTACAAAATGGCTGCCATGGGGGAGACGGGGCATATCACAAAAGTAGAGAGACAACTACATATGACAACCTTATGGGAAGCCAGCTATGCCCTGCAGGTCTTGATTATGGAGCACTAGCCAACACGTGTTCTCTCTCTCTCTCTCTCTCTCTCTCTCTCTCTCTCTCTCTCTCTCTCTCTCTCTCTCTCACACACACACACACACACACACACATGCTGTTCCTGTCTAACAAGAGGGAACATTCCTCAGTTTCCAGGATTAATATACAAGGCAGTCACACCACTCTCATGTCACAAAAATCACTTAGAAAGTACATTTTTTGCCCCACAATGTTCTTTCTAGGAGGGCTAGAAACTTACTTTAAAATGAAAATGAAAGCTCACAGTCTGGGGCACCACTGCAGTTTGCATAAGTACAATAAATCTTTAGAAAAAGTCCTAGGGAGAAGTCCAACAAACCCAATGCAGACCAAGTGTTCTTTGTGGCCGATGAATGCTGGCTGAGGGTCAGAGAAGCAGGTGGATCAGAAATGGAAAACTGGGTGGGAATGAACATGACATGGAGTAACCTAAAGGAGGATGCTGAAGAGAACGTTCCATGCTGCAATATTTTGTTGTTGGTCCCAATTGCACCGTATATCTCCAGCTTACGTAAGAAATAAAATTACCAACTGGTGATTTTTCTTCTTCTTTTGTTTCCTTTGTCTGTTTCCACTAAGAAGACTCATTTCAAAATTTAACAAGATTTGGGAGTTTAGCTGTCTTCCCACAACAACTGAGCATCACTCACTCTGATACCATTGAGCAGTTACTTTTCTGTGAGAGAAGCTTGGCTAGGAACTCTTTCTCCCCCTAGAAATCTGACTGGCACCTACATTGCGATTAGGGATAAGCAGATCTGTCAATTCTGCTTTCTCAGTTTTTAATGCTTCTAATATTAAATTTGGTTATTACATTTCCACATCAGTTTGCCATTCATTTATATTTCTTTAAAAGGGGCCTCATTTATCAGGATTTTAGTGTGAATTTATCCCAGTATTCACATGTTTGTATGCAGTTTGGCCTAATATACACATTTTTGCAGAACATTTTTCACTAATATAATACATTTGTGTGTGTGTTAGTTTTACTAAAATAAGCATATTTGTGTACATTTTTTTGCAGTTATATGCATTTTTGTGCACATTACTTGTCTGGGGAACTGCCCTGCAAAATTTGGAGATGTGTGATTTTTTTAAGGATTGCCTACATTTTAGTTCCCATATTGTTTCAGAAAGTACAAATTACGTAGGATTGCCTTTAACGCGAATGTATTTTTATTTTCAAATTGAAAATAATGAAATTCTGCAGAGTTGCTTCTGGTCGTTTTAGATGATGCTCCGCAAGATGGATCTACAGCCTTATTTGATATCATCTTCTAGTGAAGCTCATGCTTATTTGAAAGTATGTCATTAGGATATTCACGGCAGCGTCCATCAGAAGGGTCAAATGGACAGATTGAGAACTAGAGATGATTTGTTTCCAGAAAAAGTTATGGGTAGCTTAAACAGCAGCTACCCTACTTCATAGCTTGTGTTACTTACTATGTTTTTACCCCAACTCCTTTGCCAAAATCACTTAAGACTAAAATCAGCACTGAACACCATGAATATTCATTCACTGAGTGGGCCTTTCTTCTGACACACTCTCTAAGGTTTTGGATCCAGCAAAGCCTGCAAACACCTCAATGCCATTTGTGTGTTGCTGGTAGATATTATTATTATTATTATTATTATTATTATTATTATTATTATTATTATTATAAAACAAAAACCCTGCCAGAGCTATTTTTATCCTTGCTCTTGTTTTCCAACCAACTGTTTACTCGTAGGCCAGGAAGAAGCTGGGTGAGCAGCCCCCGCTCCTGCTTCTCACTCACCAGATGACACTTTGTTCTGCTCCACTCCAAAACCAACACAGGGAAGCAGAGGCGGGAGCGGGGGACTTGTTCTCCAAGGGGTGCAAGTGGAACAGATTTGATATCTGGAGCAAAGAGCTGGCAAATGTGGCCAACAAACAAGATATCTAGCAAAAAGCCAGTTGCAGAAAGGGCTTCTAAGGACAGAGTGGAAATAACTAAAACCTATCACACTTAAATACTTGGGGAGTGGGTTACAGCAGCAGGCAGTCTGGGACGATAGTGGTGTGTGTGTGTGTGCATGTGTGCATGTGTGTGAAGTTCTCTCTTTCTCTCTCTCTCCCTCTGCCAGATTATACAAATCAAGGTAGCCCTGTGTCTGGGTTCTGACGGCTTTCTCCTTATGCCCCCACAGATCAGAGTTTTCTGCACGACTGTCCTCACCCTTTTGAATAGGCAATGACCAGAGCTCAGGTGCCACAGAGCCTGACTCTCTGAATTATTGAACGCCCACGGAACATTGCCTTCGTCTCTTACTGCAATTTCCTTAAATAAAAAAAACGAAGGGGGGGGGGGAAACCACAGCATACACATAGAGGGAAAGCAAACTAGCATGGGTCACTGCAGGTCATCATCTCTTCACTGTGGTACAGGACCTAGGGATGCAGAGGGAGAAAAGTCCTACTTACAGAAGCAAGCACAGATCAAACCAAGGTGCACTATGAACAATAGGAAGCTGCCTTCTACAGAGTTTTTCAACCAGTCCACCTTAGCTCAATAAAGTCCATTTCAGCCTCTTCCAGTTTGACAGCGCAATCCTATGCATGTCTGCTCAGGAATAAGTCCCATTGAGTTCAATGGGGGGTTACAGAGTGGTGTTGCATCCTTTGTTGGCGCCCGGGGCACACTCATGTGCACACCAAGCAGGACCAGGGGCTGTGCACGGAGGGTGAACAAAACCTGCTGTGCCACCCCAACTCCAGCCGCCGCTCCAGCCATGATAACCAGAACTTCTTTTTGTGGGAATGTTCAGGGAGGTAGGAGAGGATATATTGTTTAATAATATCCTTCCCAACCTGTGTTAGCAAGTTCTATAATTTAGCAGAGTAACACTCCCTTTTAAACTTACACAGCAGATAAGTTGTTGCCAGGCTTGCTTAAGCTTCTAAAATAAGTTTCCTGGTAATTCCCCTTTATTCCCTCCTAAAAAGAATAGACACAACACAGTCTTGCATGAAAGGTATAAAATAGTTTACTCACACATTCTGTTCACAGATGGATCCCAGAAGGCAGACTTAAGTTACAAAATATAGACACGTGGAATCTATCCCATGAGATAGTTCCTTTGTCCTCTCTTGGCTGGAAGCTGGAAGCCAAGAGAGCATCTCAGGCTAAGGAGGTGTTGCTTCTTCGAGGAATGGACTCATAGAGAGAGATGGCTGCCTGCCCTGTGCTATTTTGTTACCTGCACAGGTAAGGTCACACCCACCTCTGGTCACATGTAGAGGACGTTTGTCCCAGCCAAGGAGGAAACAGGAAGTTTATCTACTGGCTGGACAAACATTCCTCTCTAGGAATGTTGGAATTGCCAGCTCTGTGTTTCACATCCCAGACTTCTGACTGGTACTGCCAAAGACTGAACCTGGGACTTTCAGTATGCAAAGCTGTGCCCTGTAGCTGAGCTATCAAGTTGCTTCTGAAAAAGGTTTGTTTGTTTTTGAGCATCAGAGGGGTGGCAAAGTTGAGGCTGAGGATTTGCCAGGGTCTCAAGACCAGAAATTGCCCAGCACCCTCAAACCACCTGCCAATCTCACTTTGAATAGAACACCCAAGAAAGTCAGAGGCAGGGCTAGAGAATTCCTGGTTTGAACTAACACCCACACTTCTTCCAGGTGACCAGGGTAGGGAGAGGTGCCTTAAAAATAGGGAATGGAGGTGTATCTTCACTGCCGATGATACATGGATGGATAGGATACTCCAATCCACCCCCACCCCCAGTTTTCCTTTTTTCCTCTTCATATGACGATCACCATTTTGACCACCAGCATGCTCAGTCCTCATTCAGGTATTTGGGAGGGGGAAGGGGAGGAGAGATGGGTTATCCCCTATTTCTTTGTGAAAGTCTTGATTATTTATTTTTTATTACATTTATTGCCCACCCTTCGCTAAACATCCCATTCAAGGCAAGTGATTTTGCAACTTTTGTTTTATTGTGATAACATTCCTGAATAGATTTCAAAAGGATGGGGGGGGCGCATTAATTTTTAAGAATGCTTTTCGATGGAGCAGCAGGTTTAAGTTTTTGCTATATCTTTTCTGTATCAATTTCTAGCTTAGCTGAGTTGCAGCCAAAGTTCTACAAAGCTTAACTTGTTCCAGCAACTATGGTCTTGCAAGGAACACTGTTTGACCTAGCATCCCAAAGTAAACATGAGTTTACAGCATCTGTAAGATGCCTTTGGAATACCCAGGTAATCTTCCTGCTCCATCCCTTGCAAATTCCAGGTCAGCCATTTCTCACTGTCAGGCCCCATCTGCAGGGTGTTGGGAAGTATCCTCATCCAAAGGATCAATCTTGTCAGAGAATTGCTTTTTGAATTTGACCTTTGAGAATCATCAATCTAATCAGAAAACGATAACCTGTGCAACCTGACCCCACAACACAGCAGTTTTCAGACCAATCAATCAGGATGCATTATTTAATAAGGAACAGCGGAACAGCTCCAAAAGGCCAAGACTGACAACCCCTGATGGGGATGCCCCCTTGACGAAAAGTTTCCACCTTCCTTCGCACAATCCCTGTCTAAACCACCCATTTGATAGAGCACCAATCTTAGGCTCTGCTTTAACTTGGGTTTATTTGGCCTGACCACCAGCCAAGGCACACACATGTGGGCTTGGAAGCAGGAAAAGCAGCAACATTTCCATAGACCAAAAATGCAAATTAAGCATCCCTGCTCATATTTAAGAACTCATAGAAAGCAGCCTTATGCTGAATCAGACCATTGGTCTATCTCATTGGTCTAGAGAGCCAGTGTGGTGTAGTGTTTAAGAGTGGTAGACTCGTAATCTGGTGAACCAGGTTCGATTCCCCGCTCCTCCACATGCAGCTGCTGGGTGACCTTGGGCTAGTCACACTTCTTTGAAGTCTCTCAGCCCCACCCACCTCACAGGGTGTCTGTTATGGGGGAGGAGGGGAAAGGAGATTGTTAGCCGCTTTGAGACTCCTTAGGGTAGTGATAAAGCGGGATATCAAATCCAAACTCTTCTTCTTCTATCTCCTGAGCCCTGTTATGTCACTCCTTGCCTACAAAGCTGGCAGCCCTTCGCACTTTTCCAAACACCCTCCCTTTTGAAGTGTTCCCGCAGCCTCATCTCCTCTTCCCTCTCCTTGGGAGTCCTCCAGTCAACTGCTGCTGCCATCCCTGGTTTCTGAGCCTGCCCCCCCCCAAGAGAGGTGCCTCTCAGAGGCACCATTTACCTGCGGAGCTTATAGCCAGGGCTGCTGCAATAAACAGCTGTGCAAGCCTTTGGGAGGCAGAGACACGAGAGGACATCAGAGGAGGGAGGGAAAGAAAGAGGGACAGAGGCCACACCCCTGACCATCATTCAAGGCACTCCAGGGTGCCACGGCACACTGGTTGAAAACCACTGCTCTATCTTGCTCAGTTTACCCTGGCTGGCAGCAGCTCTCTGGGTTTTCAGGCAGCAGACATACTCAGCGCTACCTGGAGTTGTCAGGGATTGAACCCAGGACCTTCAACAATCAAGTTGAATTATCCAGCATTTTATCCTAACAGAGTTAGGACAAAACGGACTTATTGTGGAGATAGCAGAAGGCTGAGAGTGAGTTGCTTGTTTATGTATATTTAATACAAGGCCTTTCCCCCTTCCCTCTGGAAATGATGAGGCAAGGTCTGAAAGCTGCCAGTTGGACACATGTACAAGCTCTGTTGGACGGGTAAGGCATGCTGGCAGCAGGGCACCAAGGAAAGGTTGCAGGGACAAGGGCATCGTTCTCTCACAGTCATCTGCAACATCTGTTGCTACGAGTCAGCACTTTGCAGGTTGGACAGATACAAGAGAGGAGTGTCAATGCCAGGGATGTACAAGGTAAGAGGTGAGGAAGCAGAGCCGTGGTTCCCAGTGGAAGTGAGAAAGCAAAAAGAAAGGGAAAGCCTCCAGGGTGGGTGATGCTACAATGACCCACTCTGGGACTTCTGGGATTATTATTGAATCATCCTATATACCAGAGAAGGGGAACATCTCCAGAAGCTTGTTGGACTACCATCCCTGTGGCCACACTAGCTGGGACTGAAGAGAGTTGCAAATCCAACAAAATCTGGAAGGACATGGGTTCCCCATCCCTGGTAAACACTAAAAATTTGTTATTTGCATGCTGGCTAATATGTAGCCAAAACAGTACAATCCATGCACAGGATTGAGCAGGTTTAGTGGAATCCAAAAGTTTGAGTAAACACATTGTCGCTCAGAAGTTGGTGATTGTTCACTAGGGGTGAGGGAAATTTTTTGGTTTGGTTTGCATTTCAATGTGAACCTGCAAAATTCACAAATTTTGAAAACCTATGTGGACTAAATTACAGCTATCCTTCAAAATTCGCATGTCTCCAAATTTTATGATGGCTATGTTCATGTGTTGTTTTGAAAACTGAGTTAGGTAGGTTCACTTATAAATGTGAACTTCAATAAATTTCTCCCCCATCCTTACAGAATCTGTCTTACATATCTGATCCAGGTAAGTCTCCTATTTACATCTGAATGAAATGCTTGTATGGACGTGGATGAGAGCTTTCCACCAGAAAGGGAACTTTATTCTGGAGCTTTTGTAGTTCATTAGCTTCCATTCGTAATAATGGGAGGGAAACTGTTGCCAGGGAGGACCCCCCCCCCCAAGTCTGAGGACCACAAGAGCACTCTTCTGACCTATAACAGAGCTTTGCAGGGCTTTGATGAAGTGGTTGAACTGCCTCTCACCCCACCCCTCAAGGCCACCAATGTATGGCCTTTGGTATGTGGAAATAGCTTTGGACTAGATTTCATGGACAGAAGGATCCACAGCATGGCACAGGAGGAAAATGCAGGTTCTTAGCATGTTTTAGAAAGAGAACGCTTGGCTGTTAACACAATGTGTTACAGGACATCAGAAGATACTGCGCCACATGAAGCAGAAAACCAAAAATAATTTATTGAATAATTTATTCTAATTAATTAATCTGTGCTTTGATAAATGCTAGAGCTGCCAGGGCTTCATTGCTGTGGCTATTGTTGTTGCTGTTGTTGTTATTATATATTATTATTATTCCCTGTGGTTGCAGCTGCTAAGCATTTTGTAGCATTAACAAACAGCACTGAGCTTTCATTCCCATGGGATTAGTTAATTGTGGAGGATTTTTTAAAAAGACATTTAGAATAAAATTAAAGAGCTGGAAGGAGTGCACGAAACAGGCTTGGTAAAGGCAAAGAGAAAACCCTTCATCATGAGTCAGTAATTGATTTGCGCTTCTCAAAACGGTTTCCTCATAACTGAAGCCATGTGTCCAGAACGCACCCCATTAACTTCAATTAACTTCCTGCCTGCTCATGCAACTTGAATATCCACCTGATATTAAATAGGGGAGAAAATTATGCCAGCAAGGGAATACATGAATACAAGGAAAGGAAGAGAGAGGGGTAGAGAGAAAGATTGTGTGTAAGAGAGAGGTAGAGAGAACGAACATTGGCCTTTTCCATCTCACCTGCTGATTGATCTCGGTTCAATGCCAAAGGAAGGAGATAGTGGGAGCCTTATTTTCTCTGTATTTCAGAAGGTTAGGAGAACACAACCCTGCAGAAATCTGTAGGGAGAGAAAAGGTCTTTCCACTTCCCTCTCCTCGATTTACTCCTCTCTGGTCTGACGCACTTGAGCCTGCTAGCCAAGTAAGGGCTTTCTCATTTCTATTCCTGTCCCAGGTCCTGTGCCTCTCTGGTTACCCATTGGATCAATAGGAACAGGATGGAAGAAAAAGAATATAAGAAAGAAAAGAGGGGAGAGGGGAGGATGCATAAAAATAACGTGTCCTCCAGAACTAGAGGCCACTCCCCCTCCCTCAATGCAGCATTTGGCTAGGCTTCTAACTTTTCTCATCTCAAGGACACAGGCCAAAAGCTAGGTTTGGCTGGCTTAGGGTACTGATATACTAACACTATTTTGTGGGGTGGGATTCAATCACTCTGGCTGCACAAAGAAAGCTGATCTGGAGCCCTTGCAACACAAACCCGCTTCCCCAAAAGTACAGACTGTTTTTTTGAGGAAAGCGGTAGGAATTTGCTTCAGGAAATATAGGATAATGGCGACACTTGGTTTGCTGTTGGTATCCCACAACACCACCTATTTTCCCCCATCACCGAATCAGGATGAATGCTCATTAAACAGCCAGTGTCATCTAATTGCTCCACCAACAAATCAGGCTGAATGTACATCAAACTGCTCATCTGGAAGTTACCTTAGTGTATTTTCATTGCCAAGCAGTGATTACATATTAGAAGACCCTGATTTGAAAATTGCCCCTCAGTAGACTAGGGAATGAATACTATTAAGGTCATTCTGGAACAGCAGAGGACCCCCATTTCAATCCTTGGCTCATCCACAGAGACCAAAACCAGGAAAGTTGGTATTCTTCAAGTTGGTCAACATTACAGGGGCTGAGGTGACAGGCTGCCTTTTGGCCACAGCAGATCTGTACTAGCTGCTTGTATTTTACTAAGCTAAGTTCAAGGTAATATTGTTAGTATAAACAACCTACGACCAGGCTACCTAGAGAACAGCCTTGTGCTTTATACACCACTGAATAATTGCAATCACCGCAATCATCATCAGAAGCCCTCCTGACTTCCCCACAGGTATCTCATACTTGGTTTTTATGTGAACTACAGCTTTTCCCATTGTGTGTGATCAGCATTTTACAACCCTGTTCCTATTTAATCAGACAGTTTTTATACTGCCCCACTCAATGAAAACATTTTTTCCCGTCATTAAGTGTTTTCAGACAGTTATTTTGATTTAGTGTTGTGACCATTTGTTCTGCATTTTAGGGATTTTAGCACTTTAATATGTTTCAATGATTTTATAGTATTTTTACCGTGGGTAAATAAATAATTAAATAAATAATGGGCAAATAAATAAATAAATGGAGCTGAGTAGAACAAAGGGAGGAGAGAAGCTGTGGAACATCAAATAGCAACTCCTTACTGCTTGAGAAATGAAAATCCAATCAGGTTAACCCTGCGAACAAAACTACAAAATGTGACGTTTTTGTTTTTCGTTTTTGTGTGACGTTTTTGTTTGTCACTTGTTTCCTTTATTACACTAGATAGAGGCAAGCATTCAGCAACCGGGTGAGAGATTCTTGCTTTGAAAAGAGCATAGGAAGGTCCCTCACACCCAATCTGACAATTGGTTCATCTAGTTCAACACTGACTGACTGTGGCTTTCCAGAGTTTCAAGCTGGGGACATTCCCAGCTCTACCTGGTGATGCCAGAAATTGAACTTATGACCTTCTGTATGCAAAGCAGATGCTCTACCACTGAGCTACACTCCTTGTTCAATAACTTCATTGAGGAGATTCAGGTAGGTAGCTGTGTTGGTTTGACACAGTCAAAATAAATAATAAATGGGTATCAGAACAAACTTAAAGGTAAAGGGTAAAGGGACCCCTGACCATTAGGTCCAGTCATGGATGACTCTGGGGTTGTGGCGCTCATCTCGCTTTACTGGCCGAGGGAGCCGGCGTACAGCTTCCAGGTCATATGGCCAGCATGACTAAGCCGCTTCTGGCGAACCAGAGCAATGCACGGAAACGCCATTTACCTTCCCGCTGTAGCGGTACCTATTTATCTACTTGCACTTTGACGTGCTTTCAAACCGCTAGGTGGGCAGGAGCAGGGACTGACCGAGCAACGGGAGCTGACCCCGTCATGGGGATTTGAACCACCGACCGATCGGCAAACTCTAGGCTGTGTGGTTTAACCCACAGCACCACCCGTGTCCCATCAGAACAAACTTAGTTGGTCTCTAATGTGCTACTGGACAATTTTTTTTTTATTTCATTGAGGAGGTTATCACATGCTACGTGTTGAGAGAAACCAGCAAGTATCTTTGCCAGGACCAAAGCTAAGTTTGGCAAGCATCACATAATTTGTCCTGCCAATGTAACATCATTGACCTGAGCTGACCATAGTTGATTGAGCACAAGCTCTCCAATGTACCTCAGAATATGGGCTAGGCAAGCTTGCAGTGAAACACAGAATTGGAGAGTTGGAAGGGACATTGAGGGTCATCCAGTCCAACCCCCTGCAATGCAGGAATCTCAATTAAAGCATCCCTGACAGATGACAATCCAACCTCTGCTTAAAAACCTCCAAGGAAGGAGAGCCTACAACCTATTGAGAGAGGCCATTCTGCTGTTGAAGGGCTCATACTGTCAGAAAGTTTCCTGATGTTTATTCAGAATCTCTTTTCTTGTAACACCAATCCATTGCTTCAGGTCCTGGCCTCCAGAGCAGGAGAAAACAAGCTTGCTCTGAGACAGCCTTTTATATATTTGAAGTTGGCTAACTTATCTCCTTTTGGTCTCCTCTTCTCCAAGCTAAACATATCCAACTCCCTCATCTTGGTCACCCTCCTCTGCCCATGTTCCATCTTGTCAATATCCTTCTTAAATTGTGATTTCCAGAACTGGACACAGTACTCCAGGTGGTCTGACGAAGGCTACCATAGAGTGCTACAATTATTTCACCCTGTTGACCAGTGTTGAACTTGTGGTCTAATAAGACCCCTAGATCCTTTTCACATGTACTACTGGCAAGCCAAGTGTCCCCCATCTTATATTGTTGCAGTTGGTTCTTCCTACTTAAGTGTAGAACCTGACATTTGTCCCTATTGGAATTTATTTTGTTAGTTTGGGCCCAGTTCTCCATTCATCTTGAGTTCTAATTCCGTCCTGTAGCTTTGGCTACGCTTCCCAGTTTGGTGTCATCTGCAAATTTGATGAGCATCCCCTCAATACCTTAATCCAAGTCATTTATAAAGACATTTAACAACAATGGGCCCAGGACAGAACTCTGAGGCACTCTACATCACATTTTTCCAGGATGACATGAAACCATTAGTTAGCACTCTTCGGATTCAGTCAGTCAACTAGCTACAAATCCACCTAACAGTTACCTCATCCAGCCTACATTTTACCAGTTTCTCCACAAGAATATCATGGGAGACTTAGTCAAAAGCCTTACTGAAATCACTATCCACTAAATCCACAGCATTCCCGTGATCCACCAAGCTTGTAACTCTATAAAAAGAAAAGAAATTAGATTTGTCTGACATAGCTTGTTTTGAGAAGTTCATACTGAGTCTTAGTAATTATCCTTTTTTAAGTGCTCACAGACCAATCATTTGATTATCTGTGCTGGGACTATTCTCCTGGTAATGATGTCAAGCCAGTCGGTAGCTACCTGGGTCTTCTCCCCCACTGTCGTTAAGATTTTTTATTAAAATTTCTTCATGATACAACAAGATACAGAAAACCAATGTAAATAAAACAAAAATAGCTACAAAAAGTTAAAACACGAGTATGGAGTCATCTCTTAAAGGTAGTTTTTAACCCTTAACATGCACAGAAGTTAGTGCGCATTCCAGCTCTCACCTGGGATTTTTCTTTCTCCTTTCCTTTCCCTGTCTCCCACCCAGAGTCCCCCCCATCAAACATCTACTACTCCAATGCATTTATAATCTCTGGACCATAACAAAGGCCCTAAGCAAAGAAGAAAGGAAGGAAACAGAACAAGAGAAACAGGGATAAGAAAAGGAAAAAGAAAGAAGAAAGGAAAAAGAGAGAGAAAAGAAAAGAAACAAAGAAAAATTCCGGTTTTCACCTTCCAGTTACATTTTTTAAAAATACATTCACTCCATGATAACATCCATCTTCTCCACTTTCTGTTAAACAATATTTCTTTTAAGTCCAAGTGTCTCAGAATAATTCATAACTTTTCCACAAAAAATCCAAGAGCAGATCCTAAAATATTAGTATTAGTTGTAAATGTCAACTGTGTTTTTACTTTAATATCAACTTTGCCTCCAGTAATTCCCACAACCATGTCTCCATCTTGAGTAATAGTAAATTCTTCCCTCCATGCCCATGTTAAAATCTCGTATTGAAATAATATTCCATAATTCTTTTCTTGTTATGTATCCTTTAATTCACACCCAGTTCGGTATATTCAGTTTCCATTTCCTGTTGTATTTCCATTTCCTATTATGTATAGTATTCCAATATCTTCTAGGATTGAACCTTCCATTTACATTTCTTCCTATCTTTTTCCAGGGATAATACCATAAATTTAGTGACATCATTCTCTAAATCCACTTCAGATCGTATGCACAGTGCAGTCTCTCTGCTAGAACTGAAGAAGAGCGAGGACTGAAATTTTTCCAAAGCATTTCTCTCTCTCAGTTCTATCAATGCCAAATCCAGGTGACTCTTCTTGTCTCCATTTATGGTTTTATCTTGCCCTTCTTCTACAAACCCTTGTATGAAAGGCATTTCCATTTTACCATCTGCTTTCTCTAATTTTGCTGTTTCATCATCCGGTCCTGCCAGCTTTTCATCAATTTTGCCTGAAGTTTCAATGTCATTTACAGTTCCGTTTTTCAGTTCAAATCTCTCTGATTTATTTTCTTTTACCCTTCATCAAACGTTGATCTGATCATTTTTAATTGTTCAGTCATCAACAGCCAAGCAATACCAACAGTTACTAGATGTTTTTGATGTTATTAACAACTCAGTCTCTTTATATGTCTCAACTCTACCTTAAGATTTTCACCTTTAAGATCACAGTCAAAACAAGATTCTTTCCCACAGAGGAAGTAATGGCCAAATTACTTTTAGTTTCTCAGCAATATTTTTGTTTTCAAAAGAAGAAAAAGAAATAAATGAATTCTCTCATTCATTTAATCTTTATTGTCAACCATAAATCAGGCTTTTTGCTTTGCTTTAGACACTCTCTTCTTAAAGACAGAAAGCAGCTCTTACAAGTTTTCCAACTTTGTTACAGGTAGGAAGCCGTGCTGGTCTGACGTAGTCGAAACAAAATAAATTCCTTCCAGCAGCACCTTAGAGACCAACTAAGTTTGTCATTGGTATGAGCTTCAGTGTGCATGCACATGAAAGCTCATACCAATGACAAGTTTTCCAACCGTGAGTTTTCATCAGTAGGCAGAGAAATTACAGGAAATTAGAGAGAAGTTACAGGTTATCTTGTCTAAAAAATGTTTAAGAAAGAGAGGGTGCAAACCTTATACTTATGAAGGGTTCTTACGTGGTCTCTGAATGCAAACCAACTTGTTTCAGTCCCCATCGAAGCCCCCAGGCGCAGACAGAAGAAAACAGCTTTGGTCAGAGCATTTGAGGTTACTCCCTCAAATACTCTTTTCCCCCAGAGTGATTTGATAGCCAGGCCTTCTTCTGACTACCATCAATCACCACATCATTATCTTCTGTCAGTGGAGAGCCAACAGAAAGATATTCATCCCACCACTTCCTCCCCAGAAGTCTCCCCTCACCTTTTGAAGATGGGGACAACATTTGCCCGCCTCCAGTCTGCAGGGGCCTCACCCATTCTCCAAGAATTCTAAAAGATTATAGATAGAGGCTGTGAGATTATATCTGCCAGATCCTTTAGTACTCGAGTGCAGCTCATCAGACCCTGGAGATCTGAATTCATTTAAAGTAGTTCAGTGTTACCTTACCACCTCTTTTCCTATCTTGGGTGGCAGCTCCCTTCCAGCATCATTTATTCTGTCATCACCGGTTGAGCACTGCTTTCCTTTTGGGTGAAGGCAAAGGCAAAGTAGGTATTGAGCAGTTCTGCCTTCATCTCATCTACACAGAGGACCTACTACTTGCTTGTTATTACTCTTGTTTCAAACATAGCCAAACATCTTCCATGAATAGACCTCCCTTACATCCCAAAAGGACTTGGGTGGAGGTTGGGACAGGAAAGGTTGCAATCCATGAGCAGGTGGTGACCCAAAAGACAACTACATCAGCTTGCATTGGCTCTTAGACCTCCTAAATTAATGGACACAGTTCACCCGAAATGTGTGGTCATGCAACTATCAGACTCACCCTTGAAGTCAGATAAGGTAGAGGGGGACTTGTCTGAGGAGAAAGTCATTACTGTGAAGTCTCAACCTAGACTATTTACTACTTCTGTTTTTATGGCCTTGCTTGCTAAGGCCAGACACATGTTACAGTTAAATGAGGAAAAACCAGTGAACTCTACTGAACACTTGGGGGCACTGGAATTTCTAAGGCTTTTCCCTCTGCTAATCACAAACTCATTACCATTCCATTCTCAAAAGCCTTTGATGAGATTTGGGGTACATAATGGAATATCACTAGTAAGGCTAAGCTGTCTTCTAAGGGGGTTAAGAAACATTACCTCTTTGCAGACAGGATTATGAACAGTCTAAAGCAGTGGTTCCCAACAGGTGGTCCGCGGACCCCCAGGGGTCCGCGAGCTATGCCAGAGGGGTCCGTAAGATGCTATTAGAATAAAAAATATATTAAATATATTTCGTATGATAACAGATTTTTTTGTTTTGGCCGCTTCCTGCATGAGCAGAGTCTAGCGCAAAACTAGAATTAGATAGAGGCAGTAGTTCTGCTGTATGTTGTTAGGTGGCGCTTTACAAACACTACTGTTTCGCAAAGAGGCAGCGCGCACATTCTACTAACGCTCACCTCCCCGAGATGCTTAGTGCGCATTGGCTTCATTTGTGCGCTACTGCGCAGGTACCCTGTCTTCTCCAAAGATATATAAAATATAAAAAGACTCTTAATTTGGCTCTCAATTTTTAATTTTAGGATTAGGAATTAATGGGGGTCCTTGTCACAATAGCGGCTCGATGAGGGGTCCTCGAGAAAATTTTGTTGGGAACCCCTGGTCTAAAGTATCCAGTGGTGGGTTCTCCAATAGCTGCCTTAGCATCTTCTATCAGATGTAGGGTTGCCATATTTCAAAATGTGAAAATCCAGACACAAAACTTATTTTGGCAAAGTTGCTGAGCTTTCTTTTATGGCTTATGCATCTGAACTTGCAGGTATGCAATATGCAGCTCATTCCCTAGCTTCCTCCATGGTAGCTGGCAGGAATGTTTCATTACACCAGTGAGCAGTGGATGCTGCAACTCAATCTCGTCTCATGAGAGGAGTCTTTGGAAACCAACTGGTGGAACTGGTGGAAACCAACTGGTGGAAACCAAGGACAAGAAAAAGTATTTTTTGAGGAAACCATCAGTTTTCCATGAATAGGGGATTTGCGCCCTTCAAAAACTGTTGGGGTAGGCAGGATAAGGGAGGGTGGCATTTGTCTTTCTTTAAGCCTGGAAATTCGTCATCCGACTTTCAAAAAAAATCAGAGGGGAGGAAACAAAGGTGCTTCATCCTGACTTAGACCCTAGTGTTGCTTCTCTTCCAGTGGGAGTGAGTCTACTGGCTTCTGAACACTATTGGGAGAGGGTAACTTTGGATCAGTGGGTTCTGGAAACAGTTGCTCAAGGCTATGCTCTAGAGTTTGTTTCCCAGCTTCACAACTGCTTTGTTCCAATGCCTCACTCTCCAGAGAAACACTTGGAAGTTTATGGAAGAGATAGGAGCCATCGAACCTGTCAATCCTTCAGGGAGGAAGTGAGGGGTTTAATAAATTTATTAGGACCAAAGGAAAATGGTGATACCAGGACCATTTTGGACCTCAAATGGTTAAACAAATACATCCTGAAGAAACATTTCAAGATGGAGATTCGTGACAGCACTAGGAAAGGTAAATTGCATGATATCTCTTTACCTTTCTGAGGCCTATCTTCAACACTGGTACCAGCACTGTTGAGTGGATTGAATTTGATTAGTGACTTGTTCCTACCAGCACAGCATTTCATAGGATGAATTAAAACAGGCATCCCCAAACTGCGGCCCTCCAGATGTTTTGGCCTACAACTCCCATGATCCCTAGGTAACAAGACCAGTGGTCGGGGAAGATGGGAATTGTAGTCCAAAACATCTGGAGGGCCGAAGTTTGGGGATGCCTGGATTAAAACAACTAGGCGTTATGTGGCAGGCAATCACAGTATGGCACTTGTAACCACATGGTGAAATGGATATGTACTGATTTCCAACCACAAGGCCCTTCCCTCCACAACCATTTTGGGATTTGGGGGAAGCAGAGGAGTGGTAAAACTGAGCACAGAAAACGCAGTGAAATTGAAACAAATTTAGAGAAAGGCAGTGAAGCTGGTCATGAGTATGGAAAACAAGTCAGATGAGGGAAGCTTGAAGAAACTGGTTGCAGACTGAGGCCCCAGCCAACAGAGCAAGGCTCAGCTGCAAACAGGAAGTCATCTTATACTCCTCTCTGCCCTGGGTGAGCCAGTGGCCAGTCTGGATGGATGGAGTCAGTGCAGGGCAGGGCCGGCCCTACGGCCAGGCTGGGTGGCGCAGGGCGCCAGGGCACCCACCCGCCCGCTGCGGAGCTGCGCCTGCCCACCCGTCACGGCAGCTGCACCCCCGCGCAGCTCCGGCCACCCGCCGTGCTGGGAAACGGGGCGGGGGCGCCGGAGGGATCCGTCGCACCATGGCGCCAAATATACTTAAGACGGCCCTGGTGCAGGGCCTGGGTACTCCACGAAGAAGCTACCACCTGTAGTTCAGGGGCTCGCCACATGAGGGAACTTCCTATAGATCACAGTAGCGTCTGAGATCCATAAATCCCTTCCTCCCACTTTCCATTACAAATGTCCTCCTGCCCTGAATTCCCATTATGGAATCCCTCCTCATCCTCTGTCACTTATCTGCAAACAGGGTTAGGGATACCTATTCATCAAAGTAACATGCAGATTCACCCTTCAGTTCCAAAACATCTTGACATGAACTGGATTTTCCTCTTATCATTTGGTGACCAAAAGGTTCTTAGCTAACACAAGAAGGTAAAAAACCCTTCCTTTCCCCCTCCAAATGTCTAATTTTCCCCAGCACCTTCCTCCTTAAAAGTCTAGCACAAACTGAACGCATAAACAGGATGGGAAACCAGCCATCTCTGCAGCCCCCCCCTTTCCACCTTACTTTGCTTCTTTTTGGCTTGAGGTCGATACACAACATATGGTATGGAACAGAGAGGCGGAAAAATAAAAACAAGAATTTGGTAGAAAAGCGAAAAGCTACATGAGGGAATTAAACTTTACAAATAACCTTATTGAAAGGGAATTTTTGAGTTGGAAGGAATCTGAGAGGTCATCAAGTCCTGGCATTGCCAATGTAGCAACATGCCCCCCCCCCAATGCCCTCCCATGGTAACCACCAAGGCTCTCCCAATTTTTTAAAAAGAGGTTTTTTGTGGTTAGTGCTTCTTCTTTTGGTTGGTAGGTTGGGAGAGGTTGCTTTTTTGGGGGGGGGTGGGAGGCTCTGTGTTTTATTTGGGTTTTGGGTGTGTAGATGTTTTTCCTATTAGGGAGTTATGAGCACTGTCAGTTTTTCTCTTCTGTGAAATGAGTATTTTGTCCACGAGAGTTTCTGAGATCCCCCTGAGCAGGAACTGCTTTGCAGGAAGCAGCTGAAAAATCCCTGGCAGGTGCTTAAATCCTTCCACTCAAGGGGGAGCCAACACATCCAGAAGCAATTTTGTCCCACTGTCAAACACCTCATCCTTAGCACATTTATTCTAACATTTAGCCTAAATCTGTTAACCTCCAGGTTCTACCAATTGGTTCTAGTCCTGCCCTCTGGAGCAATGCCTGGATGTTCAGCATGACCAAGAGATAAAGCAATGTCTTTTCTGTTGCAGTACCCAACTAATGGAAGCATCTCCTCTCTAAAATATGGCAGTGCTCTAAGGCTTATTAGGCAGCCACAGAGGCACTAAGGATGATTAGTCAATTAATAACTATTGCAAATCAAACAGAAGGAAAGAATGTGAGGCATTTTCTGTATCTTTCCAGCTTAGGAGATAAGCTGCCTTCTAATAGAAGCAGCTTGCAAGCTGAGTTGCTGGCAAAAATTGAACTGGTTAAGCTTTTTCCAGTATGGAAATACAATTATGGGGAAAGCATCACCGTTGATCTGTCAGATATCTTATTACTTGTGTGTGTGGCTCCTGATTTACTTTTGGACCCTATATTTCAGCACAGCAGTTTGCAACATTATGGATGTTGATTTTTACTGATTAATTCTTTTGCCAAGGATGAACCTTTTATGAACGAGAAAATAGTTTGATGAACTTGGACTGAACTAATTTGTTTTGTAAAAGTACAAACTTTAACTGGAACTAGTTCCTTTTTAAAAAACTGGACTTTCAAAGCAGTATACTGTATTTTACATTGCCTCTTAAGTCTCTGTTTCCAAAAGATGAAGAATAGCAGACAAAAACCCTGTATGCTGGAGAGGCAAGAAGTACCTTTGGAGGCCATGCTTGTCTATCAAGTAGCATCAGTTCCCCACAGAAGCAAACAACATGCCATTGGAGTATTCTCAATACAGTGGTGCCTCGACTTAAGAATTTTATCCGTTCTGAAGGCACCTTCGTAAGTTGAAAAATTCCTAAGTCGAAAAATGCCATTGGAAACGTGATTTCCCATAGGAATGCATTGGAAACAGAAAAAATCGTAAGTCGAAGCAACCCTATCTAAAAATTTGTAAGTCGAAAAATCCCTATCTAATTATATAATGACTATAAACTTTCCGGTGCTCCTGCCTTACCTCCATCTTATCCCCTGGCTAAGATGTAAAGTTTAAACCGCCGTGATTTTTTTCTGGATGTCGAGACATTTGTAAGTGTGCGCCCATTACCCCCATTCGTAAGTCGAAAAATTCGGCTGTCGAGTCGTTCGTAAGTCGAGGTACCACTGTACTCCTTTTCTCCAGCTAGGTGCAGAGCTCAAGACTTCCGCCTCCTTTGCTAGCTACATTGCACCTGCCAAACTGATTTTCTTCTACTAGGTCAGGTGCACCCATTAAAATAGCTACCAACCAACAAGAGTAATCAATGCTCGTTTAAGCAAGCATCTTCTAGTTATTGATGCTCATATACTTATTTAAGCAAGCGACTTCTGGCCACTGATGCCCATTAAAGAAATATGTTTCACTACGAACTCTTCAAAAGGAAAGATGAAAGGCCACTGACTCAATATCTCTCACAGCAGGGATGGGGGGACCCGTGGCCCTCCAGATGATGTTAGACTCCAACTCTTATCAGCTCCCAGTCAGCATAGCCAATGTTCAGGGATGGTGGGAGCTGTAGAACAACAACTAAAGACCAGCAATTTTATTCCACAATGTGTTAGGGTCTGTCACCATATTTGATCTCTTAAGTGTCCCACCCAACCTAGGTAGTGGTGGAGTCACCACAAATTGGCAGCCAATGGCTTGCAGACTGGCAGAGGTCCATAGACCAGCACTTTGAGTAGCATGAACTAGATGGCTGCAGGTTGCTTGGCCCAAGGTAGACAGCAAGGTCACATATTGCTTGTCTCAATCATCTTCCTACAAACTGAATCTATCTATCTATATATATATAAATGTAAAAATCGTGAAACTGCGTTTTCCACTTTTCTCTGGACCGCTTGACCGATCGTCCTGAAATTTTGACACAATGATTCAGGCCACTCCCCGAGCGTTGTTGGGGACAAAAATCCCTCAAATCACATACCTGGGCAGGCATACCTGGGCAGCGCCCTCAAGTGGCGTAATACCCTCCTCCACCCCCTCCCTTCCTGTGAAATCTAAGCCACACCCACAAGCCAAATGACATCATCAACCAAGCAACTGAAACCACCAAGGCAGCCATTATCAGACCCCTAGACCCCCACCAAATAACCAACCTTGCTAAGTGGAGGTAGGGGCCTGCCTGGAGGGGATGCGGGGGGGGGGGCGAATAGGGAGCAGGTGTGGGAGTGATCCTGGGGTTGATGTCGGCAAGCCGCATCAAGCCTGGCAAATAGAGCTGTCAAATGTAAAAGGTTGTTATCGCGTGCAATGCTGGCAAGCCACATTGTACGTTGGTATAAGCACACACGTATCTATAGGTTGGGTCATTGGGACAGAGCAGGACAGCAGGTCACCACAGGACTGGACAGAGGTGGGGAAAACAGGATGGAACTGGTTTGGGCAAGTTGTGTCAGGGGAAGCAGGTCCAAGCCAGAAAGGTTGAACCCAGGTCGGGAGGAAAACAATGGGAGGTTTGGAAAACTACCAGTAGTCACAGGATTAAGAGGAGGGGGATGTGTAAAGTGCACATGTGACAAGGAGGTGTCTGAGGGATACGTGAGGATCAGGCACTTCCCTTATGCAGGTAAATTTGGGTGTTGGCAGGATGTGACAAGTAGGGAAGTACCACCTTTTCTGGGATGTCCTGGCTGTCATTGGAGGAAGACTGCACTGTTGGTTAATTATTTACTTTGTAACAAAATATCAATAAAAGGGGGCTCCTGCTTCTGTTCTGGGTCTCCTCCTGGAATTTACTACCTTGTGTCATGTCTTGTTTTGCCACTCAACAAGCAGGGATATGTAATAGGTCAGAACAGGGTGGGGGGAAGACACAGGGATAAAACCTGCCCTCTCCACAGTATCTCACCTCGGCTTTGCGGACTAGGCCGCTTTCCAGACTAGGCCAAGTGGAGGTAGAGGCCTGCCTGGGGGGGATGGGGTGTCCGAATAGAGGGCAGGGATACGTAATGGGTCAGAACAGGGTAGGGGGGAGACACAGGGATGAAACCTGCCCTCTCCACAGTATCTCACCTTGACTCAGGGGGACTCTGAGGCTCAGGGGGATCTGAAGGGGGGCTATTACCCTCCATTTCACAGACTAACGCACAGGGCCAGCTAGTCATATATAAATTCTTTAATGGTCAGAAATCAGAGCTGATTCAGAAGTGGCACACCTCAATCTCTTCACAGCACAGATCTCTTCACCTTCCCTATCTCCTATGTAAATGAAGGTGGCTAAGTAGCTCAGTAACAGAGCATCTGCCTTGCATGCAGGAGGCACTAGGTTCAATCCCTGACATTTCCTGGTAGGTCTAGGAAAGACCCCCTGCCTGGAATCCTGGAAAACCGCAGCCAGTCAGTGTAGACAATACTGAGCTAGAAGGACAAGTGGTCTGACTCATTATAAGGCAGCTTCTTATGTTCCTACAAAAGATGGGAAGTGCATTCATGTTAGAATATGCTGAGAAGGTTGCACATGTCTGATGTTCTGTACTTGTAGGAAGAAGTCTGCTGCAGCTGGGGTTGGGTGGGTTTGATGTCAGGGAAGGAAAAGCCCCTTTAGGTTGGCTCCTACAAATTACATTTTATATACATTTACCCAATGGGAAAAAATATGATGATGATGATGCCATAATTTGACTTTCATGGGGAGATTCTGACTTTGCATCCCAATCTAGAGCACAAAAAACAGAGTTCCAAATGAAACCATCTCTCTTGGGGCAGTAATTTCATTCTGTAATTGTCTCCTGTCAGAGCAGCCTACAGCTGCATGCCTAAAGAATGGCTGTGTAGGGCTTGATGGGGTGTGTGTGCTCTGCCACACGAGGAGAGGAGAGGCTCTGGAAAGGGAACAGCCAGCGCCGTCTTAAGCGCCCCTGTCGCCATGGTGCGCCGGATCTCTCCGGCACCCTTCCGCCCCGTTTCCCAGCGCGGTGGGCGGGTGGGCGCGGCGCTGCTGCGCGGCGGGCGGGCAGGCACAGCGCGATCTCTCCGGCGCCCTCCCGCCCCGTTTCCCAGCGCGGTGGGCAGGTGGGCGCCGCGCACAGCTGCGCAGCGGACCGGCGGACCGGCCGGCCAGCGGGCCGGGGCCATGGTGCCCTGCGCCACCGGGGGGCTACGACGAGCTGGCCCTGGGAACAGCCAGTAAGGGCTTAACTGGATGATGATATTTTTAAACCACCCTTCATAAAAAATAAACAATAAACACAAATATCACTTGTCTCAAGTATAGGGAAGGAAAGTCTCATGGTATCAATCAGCTAAGGGGAACCTGTGACCGTACAGACGTTGTCAGAGTAATAATTTAATAGTTCTTATAATAATATAAGATGGATAATAATATAAGATGGACCAGTAGTCCATCTAGCTCTGACTTGGGAACCTTCTGCATGTAAAACAGGGGCTCTAACAGTGAGCTACAACCCTTCCCCAAAGCTAAGAAACTAAGAAGCTGTTTTATACTGAGTCAGACCCATTGGTCCATCCAGCTCAATACTGTCCACACTGACTGGCAGCACTTCTCCAGGGTTTCAAGCAGGGATATTCCAGTCCTATCTGGAGATGCTGGGGATTGAACTTGGGGGCTCCTGTCTCCAAAGCAAATGCTCTACCATTCAGCTACCTGCTGGAACCGGCAAGCTACTTTGCCAAACCATCTAGGTGGTGTAGAATCTCTCTCTCTCTCTCTCTCTCTCTCTCTCTCTCTCTCACACACACACACACACACACACACACACACACGCTTCCAACTGTGAGTTTCTCTATTGAAGATGTCATCATCTTTAGTAGGGGTAGGGAAGAAATTCCATATAGTTGGCATTTTAATGTAAACCTATCTAATTCACACTTCCTAAAACAGTTCACAAGCCCAAACACAGCTCTCCTTTGACAATTACACTGCTCTGAATTCTATAATGCAGCTCTCCAAATAAATAATGTGTTAAAAAAAAGTGTATGTGTGCATAAAAAGTGGGAAATGTGTGATGTTAGGGGAAATTAGTTGTAATTTATATTAGGAAAAACTGCATTCACAAAGGTATATATTAGGAGAAATGTGCTCTAAAATGTTGACAAATTTTCATGAGGAATTTGCGGGGTGGGGTGGGGGGGTAGCAAACAGATGCAGAAATGTGGGAAGCCGAACTTAAAATTGGAATAAACGAGAAACTGAGAGAAATTAATGTACTGTAAACAGAATCTGTCCATTGTTACTACGCTTATTTTGCAGCATCCCTGTCACAGACCAGTTTCTTGCATTTTGTTTCAATCTTCCCCCATGTGCATATATTTCTGCTGACTGAGGATAACACTCTGCGGATCTGTAGACTGTAGCTTACAGAAGCTTATGCCATAATCAATTGCTTAATTAATGAAACGAAATTGCATTTGCCACCTAACACTCATTCTGCACCTGTAAGCAATCGATCCCTTAGTGTGGCAGCACCTACACTTTGGAACTCCCTGCCTGCTGATGCTGTCTTCTTTATAGCACCCGCTTAAAACATTGTTGTTAAGTGACAATATTGCTTAGTGAAGGATGTCATCCTAAGAGGGAATACTTTGAATAATTTTTTTTGGGATGTAACTGACAGACAGAAAATAATGTCCTATTTATTTATTTATTTATTTATTCTGTTTTTCTTTTATTCTTCTGTTATTTTTCTTTTCCTTCTTTTCTGTCTGTCTGTCTGTCTCTCTGTGTCCTCTGCTTTGGACCACTATTGTGATTGTACATACATGAAGGTGATAGATGGTTGGGGCCTTGTGTGAGAGGCAGGGAAAACTGGAAGAGGAAAGGTAAGCTCCCAGGTGGGCTAGTCCACCCTTTCTGGATGAGATAAGGGTTAAGATCTGAGAAAGAACTTTGTATTTTGCTTTCCTTCTCTTTTTCTGCTTTTGTTCTCATTTAGATTACTTTGTCTTTTACACTATTGTATTACAAATTTTTTAAATACTTTTTTATTGCCTAACCAGTTTTGTTAGGCAAACCTATCCAGAAATGTAGAAATTACATATATTTTATCACTTCTTAGTTACTGTTGATTTTATTTATCATCTGAATGTTTTGAAAATGCCTGTTTTTAACAAGAATTTTAATGTTTTCTTTTTATCTAATAAAATTGTAAGGCTGTTGTCAAGCTAAAGTTCAATAGGGGGCCATGGCAACTTCAGCATGATGAGAGACCAGCAGGCAGGTGAGCAAGCAGCATGGGAAGCAAGTGCCTAGACAAGCTGTTTCACAGAGTGGGGAGGCACTTCAGATAGCGGTTTGGGAAATTGCTCCTTGAAGCACACTAGAGCGCTGCATTTTGTTAAATAAATAAATAAATAAATACAGTGGTATCTCAGGTTATAAACACCTAGGGTTACAAACACTTCGGGTTACAGACTCCGCTAACCCAGAAGTAGTACCTCAGGTTAAGAACTTTACCTCAGGATGAGAACAGAAATCGCACGCAGGTGGCCCGGCAACAGCGGGAGGCCCCACTACCTAAAGTGGTATCTCAGGTTAAGAACGTTTTCAGGTTAAGAACGGACCTCCAGAATGAATTAAGTTCATAACCAGAGGTACCACTATAAATAAATTCTTCAGTAGCAACTATTCCTCTCCAAGAAAAGGTATGGAAAAGGAAGGAAGGAAGGAAGGAAGGAAATAGAGCTCCTGTTACCTGCCCGTGACTTCAATGTTGGAGACAGCATAGAAGTACTTGAACAAATTCTCCCGTTGCACGTAGGTGCCCCCTAGTGCTGGTCTCAACAGCCGCAGCCGCAAATCCGTCATGGTGAAGAAGTCCTTCAGCCCTTTGGCACTCTCTAGCCTGGTGTAAAGGTTGTCCATATTCTTGAGTTCTGGCCCAGCAAAAATGGCAAAGCGGTCCCTCACTTCAAAGCGTACATTCTTCTCTTTCTTGGAGCCCGGCCAGCGGGAATACTCATCTGTGCAGATGACCCTGTTGGCGCTGGTGGTGGAGAGGTTCCTGACCCTCCGCGCTTGCATGCCGAAGGTTTCATTGCAATCATCTGCATAGTATTGATATGGGTGCCAAGTCCTCCCATTGTCCAAGGACTTTTCCAGGATCATCATTGTGGGACGCCCATACTCAAAAGTCACTATGATGTCATCAGTCAGCTCAATGCTCTTGTTCCAAGAAAGTGTGATGTTGGCCAGCAAAGGCTCCGGGTAACGGCTCCATGTCACACTCTGCCAGTATGTCGCCAGGCCTTCATCTTCTTTGTCAAACATCAGCTTGGGTGGATGGGCCAGGTCCGGGTTGGAGGCATCACACTCATCACACATATATGGGTTTTCCTGAAAGGACAACAAGAGTAACAAGAGAAGAAATGGATGGCAAAGAGCAAGAACTAATAGGGGATTCATTTGGGAAGGAGCCATGCCTCACTGATCGAGCGTCTGCTTGCATGCAGAAGGTCCCAGATTCAATCCACTCAGCATCCCTTGGTAGGGCTGGAAGAGACTCCCTGCCTCAAACTGAAGAGGTGATGCCAGTCAGTGTTGGTAATACTGTGCTAGATGTATCAGTGGTCTGTCTCAGTGTAAGGCAAGTTCCTGTGTTTCTATGCAGCTGCAAAGATGCAGGATGGCAGCCATTAAAAACAAAATCATTAGATAAAAAAGGGCTTTTTACGGGGAAATTGTCACCTTGATAGTTTTGGAAGGGATACTACTGATCATGACTATTCTAATAGGAACTTAGAAAGCTACATTAAAGAAAGCAAAAACATCGGTCCAATTTGCTCAATGTCATCATTGTCATTGTTTTCAGACAAGGGCCTTTTATAGCTCTAACTGGAGGCCCCAGGGATTGAACTTTGCGCCTTTGGCATGCAAACATGCAGAAAGGCTGTAGCTCAGTAGCAGAACACCTACTTAGCAAGCAGGTGGTCACAGGTTCAATCCCAGCATCCCCAGGTAGGCTGGGAATGTATCCTGCCTGAAACCTAGGAGATGTACTGCCAGACTGAGCAATAGTCTCTGAGCTAGATGGATAAATAGTCTGACTCAGTATAAGGCAGCTTCCTATGCTCCAAATGCTCTGTGATGAGTTACGAGCTCTTCCATAATGCTGTAAAAGCGCAAGAAGCAAATACTTTTTAATAATCACATCATCATCATCCTTACATCATCGTACTAAGGAAGCAACACTTTGCCTAAACTTGAAAGAAAGGTAAGAGTTTTACAAATGATGTGAGTCATGCATGACTCCATACATCATGAAATGTCACCTCATACAGTATATCCCTACGTGTCAGAACTATTTCATTTCTTCTCCAGCTTTTTCCTGCATTAGAATTTTTATGTACTTTTGGAGATGTCATTCCTTTCTTCTAATAACCCTTCTGCCACCTTTGAAATGGAAGTTGACCTAAGTGTAAGGGATAAGCCAAGAGTAGTCCCAATCAGAGTTGATCCACCAAAATCAATGGACCCCATTATGTATGGACTTACCATAAGCATGATTTAATTGGAAATCACCCAACAGGAGGATATGTCAGAATTTGCAGAAGAACATCCTCTGGACATGTGGGGTAAATGACCCATAATATCTACGAATGAATTCTATGGAAGTTTCTGGGAAGAATAGGCTCCTTGGATCTGGTGGGTGTCCCTCTCCATTATAGAGGATCTACTTACAGAGGCCTCCTTTTTGTAGTGCAAGCAACAAGTACAAGTCACTTTAGTTGGGCTGCTACTGTTCTGGCTCCCACTGAATGAACAGCTCAAACTTGGGTTACAGTTTCTGCTCAAAGCTTTAATGCTCAAATCATTATAGTACATAAGCAAGACAAGGGTCAAAGGTACAGTGGCTGCAATGCGTGGCTAAGTGAGTTAAGTCATTGATCCAACAGTTGACATGCCCCTTGGGTTGCCCCGATGTAGGAGTTCGGCGGGCATGGCTTTAGCATAGTAAGTAGGATGGGCAAGCAAATAGGAACTCCTTTTGATGGGCTGGGTCTGGTGCCCCTCTGTATATGGAGACTTGTCAGCTGAAGTTGATGGGAGGGGAGGGCAGCATAGGTGGAACAGGAACTTTGGGCTGTATTGGCAAGGGTTGATCCAGTGATAGCCCACTGAGTCCCTCCCTTTAATCAAACTCCTTGCTTGTCACGCTCCCCACCCGCCATACACTTCTGATGTCTCATGGGATTCAGACAAAGTTCCTTCCCAGCCTCCAGCTCTTTCTTTGCACTTTTCCCACTGCTTATCCTCATCTGACCAGTCCCTCCAAGAGTTATCCTCGAAACTCATGACAGTTACTTGGGCATAGGAGGAGATCTGCTTGAACAGATCAGAAGTTCTAGTCTAGTATTTTGTTTCTACAGTGGCCAGCTAGGACACTCTATCCTCCCTGCTGCATTCCACTAAGGGAATATTGAGATGAAGGAGGAGGTTGACGGGCAATGCCACCTCCTGGACTGGTTGCAAGGAGGTAGGCAGGTGGAGATTGGCTGAGGCAGACTGGACCTGATGGGGCAGTGCCTCACTTGCCATCATGGCAGGTGCCCTCCACTGAAGCAGGGCATAAAACAAGAGCCTTCCCCTGTCTCATCTCCTTGCCTCCACTCAAATTCAGTATCTGTTTTTCAGTGACATAATTATCTATCATGGTTAACAGCTAGGAACCTCAACTTCTTCCATTCATAGAATCATAGAATTGTAGAGTAGGAAGGTACCCTGAGGGTCATCTAGTTCAACCCCCTGCAATGCAGGAATCTCAACTAAAGCATCTATGACAGATGGTCATCCAACCTTTGCTTAAAAACCTCCAAGGAAGGAGAGTCCACCACCTCTCATGGGAGTCTGTTCTACATCCTGTTTCCATTCTGTGCCAGTTATGCATGCATAAATTGTTTAGAAGGTTATCTTGGAATTAAGTGGTATATTAATTAATTAATCAGTCCATTCTGACCCCATTTTCTGCACTTTTTTGTAGCAATAACATAAAAAAAATCCACACTTAATTTGTGGATTACACCTTAATATTTGCATTTTAGGAACACTTCCCTCTTGAATAACATTTTGTAAGCATTCCCCCAAACCTTTCTTTGGGGGCTGTGCTGTTCTATATATTTCCCCTAAATTAACATTTTTGTGCACATATTTCCTGCAAAAGGCACTTATTTACCTTTTTTTAAAAAAAAAAAAACAACAACAACCCAAAAGTGCCTCAGAAAATCCAGAGAAGTGTGCGATCCAATGAATTAATGCATTCCAATCTTCGTATAAGTCCAGGAACTGTGACTTAAGTTGGCCTGCTTTAAAATGCAGACCAAAAGAAATTACAGTATCTTACATCCCTAACAACTGCAGTGGGGATGTGAAAACAACAAGGATGAAGCTAAACAAGGCTATCCCTCTATGAAACTCACTCTGCTGCCAAAACCTGTTTTTGCAACCCTCAAATTCAACCGAAGTTTTACCTTCCACTTAGACCACTAGGATTGGGCTGTTGATGGAAAAGGCAAATTCTTTTCTTTTCTCCACTGATCAAAACATTTGTAGTTTTCTGTAGCTCAACCTCCTCTCTCCCTCCCCCCTTCCTCCATAATATATTTCAAGTGAAATTATGTTATTAGTGGCTAAGCTGTTGAGTATTTTAAATAAAGCAGACATCTGCTGCAAACAGTAAAAGCTGCAGAGATAGCTTTTAAGAAATGCCCACCCAAACCCTCAACTTATTATCACTGTCGGAATGAAATGATAAACAATACCAATCCCATTTTAAAACACACACAGAGAGAGAGAGAGAGAGAGAGAGAGAGAGAGAGAGAGAGGGAGGGAGGGAGGGAGGGAGGGAGGCGGAGAGATGTGTCAGTGCCTCCTAATGGGGGTAAGACGAGAGATTAGTATTTATAAGGGTGGCTGCCTGAGATCCGAGACAGATGGGCTTCAAAGTGGGTCAGATTATGTCTTTTCCTAGGACACTTATCTAAAGCACTGTACACATTCCAATTGTTTCTGTTTACTTCTTTTTTATGGTCCCTGTGTTCCTGTTTTGCCTTTTTTTTGGGGGGGGGGTGTTGTCAATACTGTCATTTAAATCACTAAACAAAAAGTAGTGTGCCTGCGGGTGTAGTGGAGTTATTCAGGAGAAGGTGATATAGAGTACCAGCTCTGTATGCAGGAGATCCAAATTTCACTCCCCGTCATCGCTAGAAGAGGCTAGGAAAGACCCCAGGCAGAAACCCTGGAAAGCTACAGCCAGTGTAGGTTGATCTTAGGACACAAACACAGGGCGTTGTGTCCACTGCTAGTTCTATTCAGAGTAAACCTATTGAAAGTGAAGGACATGACTTAGGTTTATTCATTTCAATGAGCCTACTCTTGATTAGAGTTCAGCTCAATACAGCCTAAACGTATCCATTTTCTTCTCATTTAGATCACTCTTCTGAATCCCAGCTCCCTTTCCAAACCACCTTGGTTCATTGTATAATACAGTGGTTCCCAACAGGTGGTCCGCGGACCCCCAGGGGTCTGCGAGCTATGCCAGAGGGGAGCTATGCTATTAGAATAAAAAATATATTAAATATATTTCGTATGATAACAGATTTTTTTGTTTTGGCCGCTTCCTGCATGAGCAGAGTCTAGCGCAAAACTAGAATTAGATAGAGGCAGTAGTTCTGCTGTATGCCGTTAGGTGGCGCTTTACAAACACTACTGTTTTGCAAAGAGGCAGCACGCGCATTCTACTAACGCTCACCTCCCCAATATGCTTTGCGCGCGTCGGCTTCATTTGTGCGCTACTGCGCAGGTACCCTGTCTTCTCCATTCCCCTCCCTCCTCCCTGGTGCGCACTGCCTCTTTGCAAAACAGTAGTGTTTGTTTACAAAGCGTTGTTTTTCGCGGAAGCTACAGTTCGCATAGTTAAAAATGGACCGTTGGTTAAAAAGTGGTTCGTTAAAACGACAAAGGCCTACAGATGAAGAGGAAGATAATGCATTTGATGTTCAAGCAAGTAAGTCAGTGACTCTCGAACCGATCTTGTCAATGTCTATTGAACCTAAATCGTCTGCGTCCCTTGAACCTAACCCTTCCAAGATCAGTGTTAAGCTGACTGGAAAAATTAGATTAGGAATTAGGAATTAGATTTAGGATTAGGAATTAATGGGGGTCCTTGTCACAATAGCGGCTCGATGAGGGGTCCTCGAGAAAATTTTGTTGGGAACCACTGGTATAATATATAGCAAAGAATTTCCCATAGCTGGGTAGTGCTCAACTGGTAGCCTTGGGCATGACCAAGGCTCAAGCTAGGCCCATTCCTGGCACCTGCAAAAATTGCTAAGAGCCAGCACTCCAAGCAGCATATGGTCTCTGCCAGTTGCCCTGTGACTGTAGAGTTGAAGGGCAGCATACTGACATCTCAACCACTGGCCATAGGATCAAGGGTCATGGGAAGGTGACACCCCCTAGCTCCATAGCTGCCAAGTACCCCGTTTTCCCCAGGAAACCCCCGTTTTTACTTACCTTTTCCCGGTGCCGCCCGCCCATCTATGGGCACCAAAAATGGCCGCCACCGACACCGTAAGTCGCGTTGACGCACTTCCGGTCATGCATAGAAGCTACTTTTGAAGCCGGCGGCGGCCATTTTTTGTGCCCATAGAAAGGCAAAGCGACACCGGAAGTTATGTCAACGCAACTTCCGGTGTCACACGGCTGCCGGTCCCGGATTCTGCAGTCCGGGACTTGGAAGGTAAGCCTAGCTCTCCAGAGGAGAATTGCAGCAAGCGGGGGGATCAGTTTGGCCAGAGAAAGAGCCACTGCAGTTGAAAGGCCAGGGCATAAATCTTCACCATAAATAACAAACAAAAAACAAACAGGCTGCATTCAAACTGTATCCTTATCCATGACAGATTTAGCTCTGGAGAACTCAATCAGAAGAGGGAGGGGAATTTAGGAAGAGCACAGACTATTGCAGGGGTGTTCGAGCTGCAGCAACTGTTTTGGACGGTGCCATCTGTTCTGATCCTGTTAGAGTCAGGCTTGCTGTTTGGATTGGCAGTGAAGGGCACAGGGATGGCGTACGGCTTGCAGGTGCTCCTACCCACTGAGTCAGCAGCCATGCCCCTTGAAATCCTGTGCCGCGTCATCTGGAAGCAACTCTAGAGTCAGTACTAACTGCCAGCCCCCACGTGTTGTACATAGAATAAGATGCCATGCGGAAGAGTTTGCTTGCCCTGCTTTAAAATAGGGTTTAGACAAAAATTAATGGATAAGGCTATAAGTGGGTGCTACTAGCTATGCAGGCTATGTTACACCTTCCGTGTTGGAGGCACTAAGCCTCTGAATACAGTTGCTAGAAATCACAAGGGTGAGGAGAGTGCTGTTGTACTCTAGTCTTTGCAGGCTTCCCACCATAGCTGCCAAGTTATCCCTTTTTTTAAGGGATTTTCCATTATGCTGAATAGGCTTCCTCATGAGAAAAGGGAAAACTTGGCAGCTATGCTTCCCACTGGGGCATCTAGTTCACTACTATGAGAACAGAAAGCTGGATCAGATGACACCCCCCCTCAACCTGATTCAGCAGGGCTCTTTTGATGTGAGACTGAAAACCCACATGAAAGAATGATCTACGAATGATCGCCAAAGAAGAAAGAAGAAGACGACGACATGCAAACAAGCAAGTGCGTGTGCACACACACACACACACAGAGGAATACATCATCATCATCATCATCATCATCATCATCATCATCATCTACGTTTATATCCAATCTTTCCTCCAAGGAGCTCAAGTTGACATGCATGTTTCTCCTGTTCCTCCCCATTTTATCCTCACAACAACCCTGTGAGATGGGTTAGGTATGGAGGCAGCGACAGGCCCAAGTTCACCCTGTGAGGTTCATGATGGAGTGGGGATTTGAACTCTGGTCTTGGACTGTCACATCACTCTGAAAATTGTAGCTCTGGGAGGGGAACAGGGGGCCTTTTAACAACTCTTAGCATCTTTAACAAACTCCAGCTCCCAGAATAGTGCTTTAAATGTGTGGTGTGAATGCGGCCTAAACCTATTGAAATACTGTACAATGCTCATGTTATATGTTTTCATTATTTTCCAAATTCCTTAATAATATAGGGACTCTAATCATACTCAGTAGAATCTGGGTGAGCTTTTCCCAGGGGAAAGCAGATTCGAAACCAGTGGTGCTTGCATGAGAAGCTTAAAATGGTTTAGCTAGCAGAACTACCCTCACTAGGAATAGTCATCCAAACCAAAGCACTGCTACCCTCCTTCAAAACTAACCTGTCCCCAAATTTTCAAATGCACTTCTCCAACCCTCCCCCAAATAAATACAAAACTCTGTATTATTAGGGGGAAAGTGCGCATAAAACGCATCTATCAGTGACAACAGCATACAAAAATGCATTCTGGTAGGAGAAATGGCTTGCAAAAATAAAAGGTGTACATTAGGCAAAATTGCAAATGAAAATGCTTCTATTAAAGAGAAATGTGCATTAAAAAGCTGGTGCGTTTTTGTGGAGGTATCTATATCCATATCTATACCTATGCAGAAATGTCGCATACTGAAGACTCGAAACATGAGAAACAAAAATAGACAAATTCATCCATCCCTAGTATGGGGACATGAACAAATCTCAGTGACCAAACCTTATATAGCAGTTTGCTGATCACTGAGTGAGTTCCTGTAAGCCAACAATGAACAAAGTCTGGCGGATTATATTGGGAATTTTGACCTGCAATTCTTTGCCACTCTAAACCTTTGCATCTCCCCAAAACATGCTTTTTTACTGTTCATTTGTGATTATTCATGCCCATTATGG
The DNA here is from genome assembly GCF_963506605.1 of Zootoca vivipara. Lineage (NCBI taxonomy): Eukaryota > Metazoa > Chordata > Lepidosauria > Squamata > Lacertidae > Zootoca > Zootoca vivipara. Next base: position 13,144,140 of record NC_083294.1, on the reverse strand, counting down.
TATTGGATTGGTCAAGCACTATTCCATTTTCAAATCTGTTTGTATCTGCTGAAGATTCAAGGTGGACATGCTAATTCATTTCCATGGTGCCTGTCACATAGCTTCTTGCTAAAATCCTTTCCTTACCAAAGGAGGTTCTGGGATTTTTTTGTATGTGTCCTGCTTTTGTTGTGCTTTAGTGCAAGAGTCCCACCCCCCCAGCATCACAGAGGGGGTAAGCAAGACAAAACAACTAATGAAGCAGAATTATGCGTGGCCGGTCCCATAGGAATCCACCATTAATGCACTATAATTGCACCAATATCATATTGCACAACCCACCTGCAAAAAAACCTCTTGCCCAGGGGCCCACTGTCCCTCAGACCTTGTGGGGGGCCGGACTATATTTTAAAGAAAAAAATAATGAACAAATTCCTATGCCCCACAAATAACCCAGAGGTGCATTTTTAAATAAAAGGACACATTCTACTCATGTAAAAACATGCCGATTCCTGGACCGTCCGTGGGCCGGATTTAGAAGATGATTAGGCCACATCCAGCCCCTGGGCCTCAGTTTGGGGACCCCTAGGAGCACTTTACTTAGGAGCATGGGTGATAAGCAAGCAGCTCTTGAAACAGGAAATTCTTTCTCGAAGGCACACCTGCTGTAGAGCTCTGGCGGCTTATTTGGTGTGTTGATCTTGCTACGTCTGTGTCAATGGGTGATGGCAGGAATGAGGTTATCTCTCTGATTCTCTGCACAGTTTGTGGACCACTCACACTCTTAATTCAGAGGGCAATCCACCTTCAGGCTATGGGGAGCCTAGCAGTGTCCTTATGAGCCCCTGGCTTTGAACTGATCCCCTGTCCCAGATGGGAGTCATTATCAGCCCCCCCTCCCCATGGACATTGGGAGTCTTAAGGACCTTGCCACACCCTTGAGAGCTCCTTATGCACCAGCTTGGGTGTCCTAAGACACTGCTGCTGGCCTCTGGCTTAAAGATTACCCGATTAGTTTACAAAGTTCCCATTTTGCTGAGGACAGCAGCAAAGCGCTTAAGTTAGGATAGAATTTCCTCCAGATCCTGCAAGATGTCACGGGAAGGAACCATGTCAACAATAATTTGCTTGTATCTGAAACAATGGCACTTTATGGGACGAGGGGGAGGGGGGCAGGAAAGTGAGAAGTAGCAGCACGCATACGCCACTTGGTGCATGGCGCACTCTGGTGAACGGTGGGTCCTCTGCAGCTCCTTTATTCCCACCCCCCACCCCATGCCTCAAATAAATCTGTCCATCCTGGCAGAGTCCGACACCCAACAGACGTGGGAGATGTGTAAATCTCTAACCTTGCTGCCACAGACACCCCACCCCACCCCCCTCCTTCTGACCCAACTTGTGGAGTCGAAAGCTCAGCCCCAGCTCTGAGGAGCAGATGGTCAGGAGCACTAATGAATCAGCCTGTGTATTTACCGCGCCTGCTCCTGCTGGGGAAAGGTTTTAATAAACAGCAGCCAGAATAAATAAGCCCTACAACCAATCCAAGCACTCTGCATTCCTCTCCGCCTCTCCTGCATGCATCAACTCCTGTGCACAGCAAGAGCCTGAAATTCTATTTGTAAGGAATGCTGCTTACCAGACTAATTTTTTTTGTGAGGATTTGCTTTGTTTGCTTTTAAGCAGCTGGGTGTTGGTGTTGCTTTAAAGCAAGGCTGGCTCACTTTGGGGGGGGGGGTGCTGAGGTCCACATTCACCTTTGGACAAGCTTCAAAGGGACTACAGACATGCATAAACACACCACACCCAGGACACAGGCGAAACACATACAGAGAGGCATTAAAATATCCATTGCAGCTTTCAGCTGATTGCAGAATGGGGCAGGGACCTTTTTTTTATTAACCTTTTTTTGGCCTGCTCTTCATCTGGTTCCATCCCTACTTTGACTGGCGGGTGGCACAATCCACCTGTCAATCACTTGGTGTCATTATGACATCACATAACTACCAAGTGGGTTTCCCCCCCCCAACTGTCATAATCCCTTGTGCAGGGTACCCAATACCTGGCTGTCAGGCACTTGGAAACTGCCCTGCACAGGGCATTGCCAGCCCTATGCTCCAAGCACCAAGCATAGGACCAGCAAAGTGCCTCTCTGTCCTGTCCAACTTGCCATTTGCAATGGAGAATTCCCTTGTGAAGCTGATGCTGGCAAAAGAAGGCATCTTTCTCCCCCGTCTCCCCCATGAGTAGCTGGTGGGAAGAGGAAAGAAACCTGCTTTTTGCAAGCATCTGTTGTGCTCAGCCTAGTGCTGTGATGGAGATTCAGGTCAATATGTTGAATGGGGGTTGCTGATTTGAATACCCATCATGGCACTAGGCTGGGTGTAGACTAGAGGTTTAAACTTCTATACTATCTGGTGTTGCAGATAGTATTTTTATTATTATTATTTTCATTTTCTGCCTACCAAAATTGCTGAGAGTCTTAGTGGACCACAAGGAAGGCCAGATTAGGCCCACAAGCTGAGGAGTTCTCCACCCTGGTTTTAGACATGCATACACACTAGGAGAAGGGGACGACAGAGGACGAGATGGTTGGACAGTATTCTTGAAGCTACGAACATGAGTTTGACCAAACTACGGGAGGCAGTGGAAGACAGGAGTGCCTGGCGTGCTCTGGTCCATGGGGTTACGAAGAGTCGGACACGACTAAACGACTAAACAACAACAACACACACAGGGGGCTAGAATTACCATTCCTCTGCATTGAGCTTTCCTATTTCTGTTCTTTACCTTTAGACTAATCCTAGGATTCTGCTTACCAGAATCTGGCAGTGGGTTTTATTGTATATGTGGCTTTGTGGACCAATGAAGAATAATTTCAATTGTCCTCAGGCACTTATACATCAGTTGCATCCAGACTAGGCAACTGGAGTGCCTTTAAAGAAGGTCTGGAAATTTAAGCTACTGTAAAATTTAGCCCTTTGGAGGGCTGTGGAGTTTGAACCTATTATATTAATTTTGAATCAATTGAGTTCGGAGGTGCCGTTTCATGGGGGAGATTTGGGGTGTGTGTGTCAATGTCGGGACATCACATGCATGATGTCCTAACACCCTGATGTCATGCGCGTGACATCAGCACCATGGGAGGAGCCATCTGGGGGCAGAGCCAAATGTGGCAGCTGTCCATCTTCAATGGCCCATGGCTCCTCCTTCACCTGGGGGTGCCACCAGCAGGAGGCTGCTTCAACCCTACTTCCCCACTGGGGAAGGAGCCAGCCACGGGAGCTGCACTGCAGTTGGCTCTGCACTTTTGGGACATTGGGGGGGCCCAGCCCCTACCCACCAAATATAGGGTGGCGGCCAAAGGGGCTCAGTCCCCTGGAGCTGGCATCCCTGGTTCAGTTGGTTACCCATCTGTTTAAAATTGTTTCAAGAACTGCTGGCTCTATGCCAGCATGTCTGAGCCCCATGACTGGTCCCAGGGACCCTTTCTAAACAGCCTTGGCCCAGTATACCTGAAGGAGCGTCTCCACCCCCATCGTTCTGCCCGGACACTGAGGTCCAGCACCGAGGGCCTTCTGGCGGTTCCCTCACTGCGAGAAGCCAAGTTACAGGGAACCAGGCAGAGGGCCTTCTCAGTAGTGGCACCCGCCCTGTGGAACACTCTCCCATCAGATGTCAAAGAGAAAAACAACCACCAGACTTTTAGAAGACATTTGAAGGCAGCCCAGTTTAGGGAAGCTTTTAATGTTTAATAGATTATAGTATTTTAATGTTTTGTTGGAAGCCGCCCAGAGAGGCTGGGGAAACCCAGCCAGATGGGCGGGGTATAAATAATAATAATAATAATAATAATAATAATAATAATAATAATAATAATATCTGGCCTGCCAGAAACATTGTTCAGGCTGTTGAGTACCATGGACAGCATGTTTAAAGTGGTGACTCCACACTTGTGGAATTTCTCCCCCTGATAATTCCACCTGGCCTTTTCTTGCAGCCTTTAAGCATACCACAAACACACACACACTGTGTGTGTGTGTTTGTGTGTGTGTGTGTTTTAATGCACACATAATTTATTGCTGTTGAAGTTCTCTTAAAACCTCCTGCTTCCATTGCAAGCCTTTCTCACACAGGGAATACCCTACCCAGGCCCATGAGATACTACAATATTTATCCATGTTCCATCCAGGCAAGCAAGATGCATTATCACAGTTCAGGGACACATTCCATCCAGGGGGGCAATACACCCATGGGGCAAAACCACAATACAGCTGGTTAAGGACATGACCTGCACCGAGGAGTGTCTGGAGATCCAGACGTAGAGGGATGGAGGAAGGCTGCATTTGGTCCTCTGGTCTTGAGGTTCCCTATCACTGCTTTCTAGGGCATGCTTGAGGTGGAATGTTTCATCCAACCACAAAATATCATGCTCTTCAAATAAAAAATAAAATATCACAGTCCTTTTTTGCTTTCTGAGTCAAACTATGTTGTTGAGTTTGAGAAAGGGCAAGATGATTTCAGGAACCAAAAATAACATCTGTAGGTAATTAAATTTCATGCTCCAGGGCACAAATTGATAACCTGAAAGAGATCAGGATGGAATTCCCATTGAACTGGAGATATTCGCTGGCAATTAATTTTCGCTCCACTCACAGATTTAGGGAAAGGAAGCAGCCATAATTAATTTAGAGTGATTACTGCTAATAGCTGGTTAAGTGGTAAAACATGAGCACAGAGACTATCAAACAGCAGGGCTGAAACACACACATTCTAGTATAAATGCACACTGGCTTTCCTACCACTAAAAATGAGGGCTCTGTACAATTCTTCCCACAAATCATGGCCAAATTCATTATCCATTTTCAGTGTGAGTACTTTTTATGAATTTCACCTGAAACTCTGCAATTGGCTTCTGTTGGAAGTGGAACTCTAAAGACAAATAAGTGGTCCTATCCAGAAGCTATGTGCAAATGGCCTACAAAACCCTCCAACCTATTTGTGGGCAGATTTTTCTTTGGGAGGGGGAGGACATTGCACTGAATTTCTGCAGGGGGGGAGAGAAATTATCCAACAGTTTCTCAGAGGGGGCACTGCCATTGCTGTTGCTCTGTGATAAATTTCTTAAGCAAAAACAATGGCCACCAAACAAGTAGAAATACAAAATGGTGGAGAATAATAAGAGAATATTATGCAAAGTGGCCTTTTCTGGAGAGGTTTGGTGCTGGAGAAAAATTAGAATCTACATTATTAAATTCTAAGGAACTTCAGCTCAGCTCTAATCCTATCTACAAGTGCAACTTATAAGGTACAGCTAAGGCACACTGGCCTTAGTTCATTGGTAGAACATTGCCTTGGCATTTAGAAGGCCCAGGATCAATCCCCAGCTGTATTCCCGGGTAGAAATTGTCTCCTTTCTGAAACCCTGAAGAACCACTATCAAGCACTGTTTCAATACCTTCACCACCTCCCCAGACTGTTGGAGAGACAGAATTGGATGCTATTGGCCCACTAAAAATCTCCGGATAACCTTTCCCAGCATTGTTGAGTAAAAAGGTAGGGAACAAGATAGAATGGGACCTCACAGGTAAAAAGCCCTGGGGCCAAATGACCATTTTCCAGTGTTGCCTACCAAGTCCCTCGGATAGGACAAGAGCCAGAATAAGAAAGTGTTGCCCACTCCCAACCCAGTTAAGTGGTCCAAAAGGTTGCTTGACAGTATCAAAAGCCACTTTAATATCTAGCACAAGCAGTACATTGCATAAATAATTTGAGAAATCATCAGTAGGTAAACCTCATTCCTCAGGGTCAAACCTTCCAGGTCATTGGAACTCTCCCTAGGCTACACACCTCTCCACAGCATCACACAATCTTCAAACATGTTTGTGTAGCTGGCATGTGTCTTTAAACCATGCCAATAGTTCCTGCTAAGGTCCTGCTTGTGGGCTTCACATCTGGTTGGCCACTAGGATGCTGGACTAGATTGAACTTTTTGGTCTGATTTGGCAGCCAGGCCTGGGAAGGCGGGGTCCTGGCTGACTCCTCCTGTGAGTCTGATTGCTCAGGATGCCTAGAGAAAAACAGGAATTCTCACCACGAATTTCTATTCCCAGGGTTATTGGAGTGCAGCTCTGAGTCTGGGGTGTCTCCTCCCACCAACTGGTCAGGCAAGGTCCATGCCAAAGATCCTCCTTGTGGAAGGGGTCATCCCATGCTCTTCAGACTGGCTGGAAAGAGCAGGGATGACCACCCCCAAACTGCAACCTCTGCCAACACTAGCAAAGCCTTGGGAAAAGCCCTACAACTATGTATTTTAAAAACCCTCAAGGTGCAATAAAACAGAGTAACGTTAATAACCACGCAAGCAGGAAAGAAACAGGTTCCGGGAAGGAACATGCCCATAAGAGGTTCTCAAACCAATTTCAAAAAAGACCACCCACAATATCCCAGAACCACAATCAAAGTCTGGAAGAAGAGAGACCCTGGGAATAGAAATTCACGTAAAAAAATCTACCCCACCACCCCCAGCTCCTTATCTAACCCCATTTGGAGATACAGGTAGGTAGCCCTGTTGGTCTGATGTAGTCAAAGCAAAATAAAAAAATTCCTTCCAGTAGCACCGTAGAGATCAGGTGGGAGAAATGGGGGGGGGGACGACGACTTGAGGATAGCACAGGCAGAGGAAAATTGACGACAAAACTGAGTCGGGGAGGAGGACTGAGCTCCCAAGGAGCTCTACAGGACCTAACCATACCAAATGCAAGGCAGGGTCGGTCTGGGATGGCCCCTCCCACAAGGACAATATTTGATGTGAACCCTGTCTGACCAGACTCAGGACTGCCTTCCAAGATCCCTGGAGAATATCATGGTGGAGTATTGTCTGGGAATGTTTTTTTTAATCAGGTTCAAGATTTAATCCTGGAGGTGCTTATTTTTATTGCTGTTATTGGTATTAATGTTTTTGAATCTTTATTCTTAGATCTTGTTAGGAATTGTGTGGGGGTTGTTTAATCTTATTGTATATTTAGTAAACTGTTTTCATTTATTGTTTATTACTACTTAAATTGTGTAATATTTTTGCTATTATGTAAATATTTTGATGTTGTAAGCCGCGTCAAGCATGGTTCAACTATGGAAAGATAGCAGTCAAATGAATGATGATGATGATGATGATGAACATCCTGCTCAAAAAGCTGGAAGGGTCTATCTGGGCCACCCTCCATTTAGGGTGATGGTATTGGCCAATTGACATTTAAAGAGAAGGGAGACTGAGTGCTTCTGTCAAGATTTTGGCCAGTGCCCACTGAGACTATTTTGGTCTCCATCCTCCTCCCTGCTGAGTTCTCAAGGTCAACACTGAGATTATGTAGGAGAGTGCTGACAGCCAGTGCTACTAAATCCACATCCTGGACTGGGTGTAAGAAAGAAGGCAGGCAGATGGGGGCCCAGCCCTGATTGTCCTAATGAACCAGCCTCCACTGATAGGGCAGAGAGATCAGGAAGATCAAAAGTACCGTAGGTGTAGCCAGAGCCAAAGTCAGGCAGAGTAATACCTTAGTAATACATGGCAAGCATGTAGGGGCTGGCTGATGACAGAATGACATGGGTGCAGTGGGGCAAAACTAGAATTTATTTCACCCGGATCAAAGACCCAGTTTGGCATGCACACACCCATGTGCATTTGCACACGCGCGCACACACACACACACACACAAACACACACACACACACAGGCTAGGAGTCTCAATGGTACCCTCTGAAGGTTCACCAGGGGCAAAAAACCCAAAAAAACCCAAAACCCCAACCTGGCTAGCCCCCCACCCCACCCCGCTACGGCTCTGGGTGGGGTAGCATCCTATTCACCCAGCGTACTAGCTTTCACAGATTTCTGCATTCAATATTTCATTCCTGCTCCTCCTGTTTGTTTGCACCAGTTAGAGAGAAAGCAATGTTCCCACCTGGAAAGGCATTTCCTGTTTATTGGTAAGGCTGGTCAGGCCTGCAATGAATTATTCAGACAGCGGAAATAGGGTGCCTGAATGCTAGCTCACCCAGGTGTCCTTCCGTTCCTCTCCCCACATTGTGGTTTTGGGGCTATTGATTGTTCTCTATTTACCTTCTCCTTACCCTTTAAGCTCCCTAGCCAAAAGGTTCTTTGAGTCCAAGGTCACATTACAGAAACTTTGAGGTGCGGGGCAGGCCGAAGTGAAGGAGTTTTCAGGGATGCTCTTTTCCAGTTGCCATGAATCAGCAGAAAGAGACACCCAGTTCAAATGGAATAAGCCTTAGTAATCATATAAGCTGGGATATGTTTGGCAAGACCCCCCCTTCCACCACCTCTCTTTCTCTCTCTTTTCCTTTAGCCCAAACCAAAGCAGATTTACTTTTATGAACATCATGTAGCTCATGCATTCTCCTGGGACTCGCTTAGTGCTTGGACAGAAATAGAGAAACAAGCAGTGTCTCGCTCCTTTCTATCTTTTTTTTATAAAAAAAAATGTGTGCACGCAGAATTCTAGGAGGATATATATATATATATCAGTCTAGGCCATTTGTATTGGCAATACTGAGTAACCCCAGTGCTATGCAAATCAGGAGCCTTAACGGGGTCATAGCTGCCAAGTTTTCCCTTTTCTCGCGAGGAAGCCTATTCAGCATAAGGGAAAATCCCTTTAAAAAAGGGATAACTTGGCAGCTATGAACGGGGTACTTCTTTACAAATTTTCTACTGAAGTAAGCTTCACTTTAATGAACATACCCTCAGAACTGGGGGATTTGCTGGTCATTTTACAGACAGGGTAGGATGATGAGGGATGCAGTCAGGGAGCTAAGCATATACATATACTTCCCAATCCTGTCCCCTTCCCAAAGGACAGCTGTTTTATCTTTCTCCTAGGCAACATTTGAAACTATGCATTTGAAATGCTATGATACCACTTCATACAGTCACTTGCTTTCCGCAAAGAAATCTGGGTGATGTAGATTGTTAACAGTGCTGAGAATCAGTGGCAGAGCTTCATGCTCTGGCACCGGGGGTGGGGCGCACCTCCCAGAGGGGCAGGGCACATGTTCTGGGGGCGGGGGGGCATGTTTTGGGGACGGGGTGTGTGCCCGCGATCGCGCCCCTTGGAGCCCTCTGCTCAGGGCGGCCCTCCCCCACCACCCCTATCTTCCTATGCCCCTGCTGAGAATTGTTAAGAGACCCCTTTCCCCCTCACACCTACAATCCCTTAAGTGGTTTAACAAGCAATCCCTCTTCCCAGGAACTCTGGGGGCTGCAGCTCTGTCTACTGGTCCGTCCAGCTCAGTATTGTTCACACTGACTGACAGTGGCTCTCTGGCTTTTGGATAGGAGTCTCTCCCAGCCCTACGTGGAGATGATGGGGGGTCAAACCAGGGACCCTTTTGCATGCAGAGCAGATGCTCTACCCACTGAGTTATGACCCTTCCCTTAAAAACCAAGTCCGACTCCAGTCCTCATGGTTCTGGTTTAAGGACTGGTTTATATAGGAAAACCTAGGAAGCTGCCTTCTACTGAGTCAGAGAACCAGCCTATCCAGCTCAGCATTGTCTACACTGACAGACAGAAGCTCCCCAAGATTTCAGACAGGGTTCTCTCCCAGCCCTATCTGGAGGCGATTGGGATTGCATGCAGAGCAGGTGCTCTACCACTCAGCTACGGTCCCTCCCCTAAAGCTATTATTATTATCATCATTCTACTTGTATAGAATGACAGGGTGCGTGTCAGGCAAGCAGCGCCAGTTCACTCGCCTCCTTCTTCCCATTTCATAATGGACTTAGAACACCTGAACAGGACATGCCTAGCTTCAGCAATGATAATAAATGGGATTGGGTAGTTGTAAAGTAAGTGCAGTTATGGCTAAAGTCACTAGTTGGCACTAATGATAATAGAGCAATATAACATTGTTACGGAAATGACAAGGGGGCACATCTTTAAGCACTGGAGTGCGTGTGGGGGGAGCACACTGCCCCCGGCAGTGCAATCCTGGCAAAGTGCAATCGTGGCTGCCCCCCTCACCTGCACTGGGCGTCCCACCCCCGCAGGCGGCCCCCAGGATGCGCGCCAGCCCTGCCCCGCCTGCTCTCCACCACCCCCCGCCCCGGTGCCAGAGCATGAAGCTCCACCACTGTCTTTAAAATTGGGTTTCCGCCTCCCTCTTTTACTCTTAAGCCCCAGGGTGATGAGCCCAAGTCCTTCTCCCCATCGCTCGCACAAGAACAGCACACACATCTTTCGGTTGCCTAAAGTTCTTACAATATTATGCCAGAATGTATCCTTTCAACTTGACGGCTCAGGGAAGATACCTAGCTTTAAAAATTGGTAGAAAATCCATTAACCGATTCTCCTCATTCCAACACCGTTTTAACCCTTAAAGAAAGGTGAGTTTGGGCTCCACCTCCCTCCCTGAACCAAAAAGCGGGAAGTCACATAGACAGCAGGAACAGGGCATCCGGCCATAATTCCCCAAGTGTGAGAGCACGTACAGGCACCCTACCCAGGGAGTGACCAAGGGGGCAACAATAGACATCCCCAGAGGCAGTTTAGCAAGTCAGGTGTCACTGAAAGCCCATCTCCAGACAAGTCCAGAGGGCAAGGATATGTCAAGAGTTTTATTGTTCTTTTGGTGATGCGTACTTAAGAGGTGTTGGGAAAGGTGTCTGATAAAGTGACCTAATGTCAAACTTGTGTAACCCTTGTATAAAAGGTAAAGGGACCCCTGACCATTAGGTCCAGTCGTGACCGACTCTGGGGTTGCGGCACCCATCTCGTGTTATTGGCCAAGGGAGCCGGCGTACAGCTTCCAGGTCATGTGGCCAGCATGACAAAGCCACTTCTGGCGAAACCAGAGCAGCACATGGAAACGCCATTTACCTTCCCACTGTAGTGGTACCTATTTATCTACTTGCACTTTGACGTGCTTTCGAACTGCTAGGTTGGCAGGAGCTGGGACCGAGCAACGGGAGTTCATCCCATCGTGGGGATTCAAAACGCCAACCTTCCAATGGGCAAACCCTAGGCTCTGTGGTTTAGACCACAGCGCCACCCGTGTCCCTCATGGGAACTGTAAGGTAAAGGGACCCCTGACCATTAGGTCCAGTTGTGACCGATTCTGGGGTTGTGGCGCTCATCTCGCGTTATTGGCCAAGGGAGCCAGCGTCCAGCTTCCAGGTCATGTGGCCAGCATGACAAAGCTGCTTCTGGCGAACCAGAGCAGCACACAGAAATGCCGTTTACCTTCCCGCTGTAGCAGTACCTATTTATCTACTTACACTTTGACGTGCTTTCGAACTGGTAGGTGGGCAGGAGCTGGGACCGAGCGACGGGAGCTCACCCCGTCAGGGGAATTTGAACCACCGACCTTCTGATCGGCAAGCCCTAGGCTCTGTGGTTTAACCCACAGCGCCATCCGCATCCCAACCCTTGTATACCCCTCCCCATTTGTGACATGCCAGTGATGTAGTGATAATGTATCAGTGATGCTGCTCGAAGTGTATTCTGGGGGAAAGAGGGAAGATTTAAAAGAGGATGTCACCCCCATGCTCGGGGTTCTTACTCCTGTGGGGACAATAAAGGTTGTGGTCTACTGACCAATGTTTTGCCCCAAATTACTTGGCTGGAACTTCCTTCTTTTACTGACCGCACAGACCCGTGGGGGACTTCCACCCTGATGAGCTGGGCTGTTGAGTAGTCTCTCGCCCCGGAATTTTTCCTTAACAACATGAACCACATAAAGTGTTATTTGTTCCTCAGCAATCACAAGAGTTTGCGTCTGCTACTTCATGCACAGCATCCACAACAGAGCATTACACGAACTTGCATTTACCTCTTTCCCTCCCAATTCACCCTACCCCAATATGTGAGATTGTGAACAGGGACTGGTATTATCTTTTAATCTCTGTACAGTGCTTAGAAAACCGTGGTGCTTTATTACACAATTTTAATCTTTTTTTATACTAATATTTTGACCCCTCTTTCAAACTCCAACAGAGGAGCTCAGGACTCCTAACAATATGCAACATGACACCAGAAGGAGAAAAAATAATAGCAGTAATCTCAATAGATTCAAATAAACAAAGACAGACAGATAGGCCCGACAATTCCTTTCACCTATTCTATTTCATCTCCTTCATTCTCAACCCAGTAATGATATTAGGTCTGCATGTATTAGGAGATTATAGTATTAAAAGAAAATGAATGAGAGGCAGGAAAAATGTGTCTGAATACACAAGAGAAGTAGAACATTGGAAACTTCTAGGTCAAAAGACAGCAACTAGTGGATCATCTCCCCACCCCACCCCTTGCAACTCTAGTTGCCAGTTTCAGGTGGGATTCCCTTGTAACAACAGAGCCTCTGGTAGAAGCAATATTAGAAAGTGCCCCCTCCCCTCTATTTAGGGGCACTGTCTATTTCTTAAGGACAGATCTGCATCATACACACCAATGCACACCATAGTTTCTCCTTCACAGAGTTACAATTCTGAGCATCCTTAAAAACTAGTTTATTTGTGGACTAACAAAAAACCTATGACAGTGAATATTACTCATTTTTGCTTGCATTATTTCCATTCCTGACCTCCCAATGAGCATGCAGATTATGGAAATTTATGTTCCCGTTATTTTGCTGATTGAAATCTCTGACATCCTTACTCTGCACCAGCGATAGCACGGGCACTCTAATGCAGTGTAGGATGGCACACTGCCCAACTGGACCATCTTCAAGGGAAGCTCCACATAAAAATGTACTGCAGTAGTCTATGCAGGAGGCTATCAGAGCATAGATTGTTGAGGCCAAGCCAGGGGTTGGCAACCTAAGCCACAAGCAGCCCACAGGGGTAGTTTAACTGGCCCATGAGTCGCCCACGAACCGAGCAGCCCACTCGGCAAGTCCCTGTGCGCTGCCCTAAACCAGCACAGCGCAGCGCGGGGACTTGCTTCTGCGGCACCGGAAATCGCGTCTGTGCAGGTGCAGACGCAGACGTCAGAATTTGTAGGCGTGCATGCGCGCGTGATCCAACCCACAGAGGGATCAATGTTGGAGTGAACCGGCCCAGGCGAGGTAAACCTTGCCGACCCCTGGGCCAAGCTATCCCAGACCCCAAATGGTTTTCTGCTATTTATGAGGAGGGTTCTTTTTGTGTGTGTAGTGAACAGAAGTTGGTTGTTCTTTTGCTCTTTCACATGCTACACAAAAATAACACACAATAACAAAGTGTCAGCTATCCAGGGTTATGTTGATTATATCAACATGTCATTTCTCACTGATTAGTCCACCTCCCCAATTTTTCAGCTGCATGACACTTTGCATACTAAAGCAAATAGTTTAACGCGGATGTGAATGGCTTTTTTTTTTAAGAAAAAAAACTTACTAGGGAATTTCCTGTTAAAAACAAAACAACAAATCTAAAATATCCTTCCTCCCACTCCCTGGCTCCCAAGTAATGTATTGAAACAATGCTAACCAGGACTCTCTGCGTGTGTCACTTGAACATAAAAGGTGCTATGATTTACATGAGAGCGGGGTGAAATGTCATTGTGATAAATGCTCCATCTTACTGGGCAATTTGCATTTAAATTTTTTATCTTTGCAGTGAAAAAAGTGGCTGGAATTTCTCTCAAGCATTCAGCACTCCCAGCAGAGAGAAGTAGATTATATGGCAGAGGGGGGAAGGGGTTAATGACATTCTGGGCTGAAATTTGTGTTCCTAAGAAGATTATCTCTTCTGTCAACTGGGCTGGGCGTGTCCAAGCACACAACAACACCCTGAGCTCCAGCTTCCAGGGAGTGATTTTTAAGAGCCTCCTTCATACTAAAGGGGTAATCGCATGACCATCTGATGTGGCTTCGGCTGTGCAAGTGCACAGCCCCCATGGCAGCCTCACTTCACCCCATAGCCCACCTAGAAATTTCTGATCCTCTTAGGGTGAGTGAGAATTCCAAATAAAGGACAGACACGCAGCTGCAAGCCACTTGTTTGTGATTTTGATCACGACTGGCAGCAGAGTGACTCGCCACCCGATCCTACGCATGTTTACTCAAAAGCAAGTCATGCTGAATCCTACAAGGCTCGCTTCCAAGGAAGTGTGCACTGTATAGCAGCAATCCTAGGCATTTTTAATGTGTGGGGAATTTATAAGTACTGAGAAGCTTTCAGCTGTGTGAGTCCTCACTTGGCAATCTGAAGTGACACAATTCAGACGCGGGGGGTGGGGGGATGTCATAGCTCTGTGATAGAGCATCTGCTTTGCTTGCAAAAGGTCCCAGGTTCAATCCCAGGAATCTCAAAGCAGGGATGGGAAAGACTCCTTGCCTGAATCCCTGGAGAGACACTGGCTGGTAGTATGGAGGACACTGAGTTCATAGTCTGACTCAGTTCAATGCAGCTTCCTATGCTATCTCCACAAGTAGGCCTCAGCTACAAGGTCATTTGTTGGCCTTAAGAAGTCCATGGTGCTGTGTTAGGGTTGCCAGACTCAATAGAGGACAGGACTTTTGTGCCTTTAATTGCCCTGCTCTCTTTTGAGTCTGGAAACCTTAAAGAAAAACCAGCAGACCCTTTGTTTAATTTCCAAGCAAAGGGTCTGCTGATTTATCTTTAAGGTTTCCAGACTCAAAAGAGAGCAGGGCAATTAAAGGCACAGAAGTCCTGTCCTCTATTGAGTCTGGCAACCCTAGGTGCTGTTATCCTCAATGTATTGGTCTATGGCAGGCATGTCAAACCTGCGGCCCTCCAGACGTTTTGGCCTACAACTCTCATGATCCCTAGCTAGCAGGACCAGTGGTTGGGGAAGATGGGAATTGTAGTCCAAAACATCTGGAGGGCCGCAGGTTTGACATGCCTGGTCTATGGGAACAACAGCAACAACAGCAGCAACAACAACAATCCCCTTTCTTACTGGATTTAAAAATGTCATGAGCAATGCTTGTGAAGTTCCTTGGAGTTTTATTTTCCCAAATATTTTTTGACCCCTGAGTCCACTGATACCTTTCCTTTTGTGTGGGTGGTGCCATTTCGGCTACATAAGAACGGGCATTCAACCCTGAATGTTGCTAATAGAGGGGATGCTTGTTATTACATTGACTTGGGTGTGGAACATGGGAGGAAGAACCTGAGTACTACAGAAGTAGGTGGCAGCAGCTCAATCGAGCCAGCCCTGAGGAGGCAAAGGAATAGTAGAGGGTTTGTGGAGAATATTCAGGGGGGAAACGGAAATTATATCATCAGGTATACCCATGGTTTGGCCACTGTGAGCAAGAAACAGGCTTTGAGGTTCGGGTGCTGCCTCCTTCACATTTCTACTTTATGTGCTCCCATACCCTCTCTTTTGAATTATGGTGCTGGAGGAGACTCTTGAGAGTCCCATGGGCTGCAAGAAGATCAAACCTATCCATTCTTCAGGAAATCAGCCCTGAGTGCTCCCTGGAAGGACAGATCGTGAAGCTAAGGCTCCAATACTTTGGCCACCTCATGAGAAGAGAAGAATCCCTGGGAAAGACCCTGATGTTGGGAAAGATGGAGGGCACGAGGAGAAGGGGACGACAGAGGACAAGATGGTTGGACAGTGTTCTCGAAGCTACGAACATGAGTTTGACCAAACTGCAGGAGGCAGTGCAAGACAGGAGTGCCTGGCGTGCTATGGTCCATGGGGTCACGAAGAGTCGGACACGACTAAACGACTAAACAACAACAACCCTCTCTTGATTCCTGATTTGAGCAAACTATTGCTTGCAAAGCTGTCTGAATCAGGCAAACTATGGTATGCATCAACCATGGTTTCCTTCCAAACCAGAGTTGGGAGCGACAGTTTAAAATCTGGTTAGGAAGCAACATTGGAAAGGCAGAGAAGGGGAAGTGGGAGTTTTTTCCTCTGAACCGGCCCTTGTCGCTCAGGTTTGCCACTCTAGAACTTGACTGTCTCCTCTTTCAAGCCAGCTCCAGTGGTATTGTATCTGCCTTTTTAGGCCAAGTAGCCACTATTCTGGGACGCAGGTGGCGCTGTGGGTTAAACCACAGGGCCTAGGGCTTGCCGATCAGAAGGTCGGCGGTTCAAATCCCCCGCGATGGGGTGAGCTCCCATTGCTCGGTCCCTGCTCCTGCCAACCTAGGCCTAGCAGTTCGAAAGCACGTCAAAGTGCAAGTAAATAGGTACCGCTACAGCAGGAAGGTAAATGGCGTTTCCATGCGCTGCTCTGGTTCGGCAGAAGCGGCTTTGCTACATGACCTGGAAGCTGTACGCAGGCTCCCTCGGCCAATAACACGAGATGAGTGCCGCAACCCCAGAGTCGGTCACGACTGGACCTTAATGGTCAGGGGTCCCTTTACCTTTACCTAGCCACTACTCCACAGCCACACCCGTGCATTGCCACAAGTTAAAAAGGAACGGCACTAGAACCGAAAGGAAACCTGAGAAATCTCATCAGAAACTGCAGTCACCTGTTTCCAGGGATGGAAGGATCTGACCATTTTGGTTCTCTTGGTTTCTCATTTTTATGTAAGAAGAACCTTGCTGGATCAAGCCAATGGCCCATCGAGCCCAGCATCTTCTCACAATGCCCAACCAGATGCCAATTTCCCCCCAATCTTAATATTTAAAGCAAACTTGCATTTTAAAAAACCTCATGAATTCCCCCCCTAATAAACACATTTCTTATGCAGTTTAGACTAATGTACACATTCTTACAAGCAACTTCCCCTAATAAAATGCACCTGTCTGTGTTATTTAAACTATATATACATTCATTTTTCTGTACACTTGCCACTAAGTAAATGCATTTCTGTGAACGCTGGTTGGAGCACTGTCTTGCAAAATGCAGAAACATGTGAATTTCAAAGGAGGGCTGTGTTTCGGTTCCCATATTGTTTAAGAACATCCAAATTTGCCTTTCAATGTGAACTGAATTGGATTTCTGCCCTCCCCTATCCTAACTTGGACCAAAAGTGGCAATACTTGATTTTTATTTATTATTACATTTGTATTCCACCCTTCCTCCCAAAAGAATCTAGAGGAACAAACTAGCTACAAAACAATATTTTTAAAAATGGTGCAAAGGCTAAAAGTACCCTGTGCTCTGGGAGACACCAATAGTTGTCAGATCTCCAGGTCTGACCAGAAGTCTCCATGTTTGCCTGGCCCCCTCCAGATGGCAGCAGGAGGAGGGCCGAACTCTACAGGTGGACAAGAGTGTATTTATTTAATTAATAGATACAGTTGTACCTCTAGTTACAAACTTAACTCGTTCCAGAGGTCCGTTCTTAACCTGAAACTGTTCTTAACTAGAGGCGTGCTTTTGTTAATGGGGCCTCTTGTTGCCACTGCACCACCGGCACACAATTTCCGTTCTCATCCTGGGGCAAAGTTCTCAACTCAAGGTAACTCTTCCAGGTTAGCGGAGTTTGTAACCTGAAGCGTTCGTAATCTGAGGAGTTTGTAACTCGAGGTACCACTGTATATTAATAAGAATGTGCATGCAGAGTGTAAGCTCCAGTCTGGAAGGACCTGGCTGCAAATTATAGCACAAACACTTGGTGGGATCTGCCCTCCTCACTCTCAACCTGTTTCCAGGGACATGTCCCATGACATCACCAGAGGCCACCCCCTAAGTATCAGGTTTGGGCCCTGAATTCTTAGTGTCTGGGGTGCTCCTGGTCTAGCAGGAGGCATAGATCAGTTTCCTCTTTTTTGCAGGTGAACAAACTCTCTCTCTCTCTCTCACTTCTCTGTATCACTTCCCATCACTTAGCTGCAACTAAGGGCATCCAGGAGTTAAGCTTCTTGGCTCCTACGCTCAGCAGTTTCCTTGTAGGCTTTGGAAGGGCCTGGCTCTCGCTAAGGAAAGGAATAACACACATTCCCATGCGTACTTACACATAAGGAGGCAGATCATATGAAAAAAGGGGCACAGCAGCAGCAGGCAAGCCAGTCGCTGTATAGAGCAAAGTGCATTATTGATTCGGAGAATCAGAAAATGCTTAGGACATTGGGAAATTGTCCTGCTCTTTAAAAGCCTGTGTGCTTCCCGAGCTTGAGAGTTGCAGGCCTTGCAGAGCAGACTCACGATGCTGACATAAATATTTTATTATGTTAAAAAAAAACACACAGGGGCCTGGATAATTTTGAGCATGGGAAGGACAAGGAAAGAGAAAAGGGGGAGGTGGAATGGCAGGGTAAAGGAGGGTAAAACAAAGAACAGCCAGATATATTTCTGAAAAGGTGGTCAGGGATTCCATCCAAGAAAAATACGATAATGATGATGGTTATGATGATGCCTCGCAGGGATTTTTGATTCCTCGCCTTTCTGAAACATGCATGTCCAACTGCTCTCATCCCTAAACCTGACCAAAAGCCCTAAGGGCAGGCTGTAGGTCATAGGACTGTCATGTTCTTGTGATGGCCCCAAGTCAAGTCTCCACAACAAGCTGCCCTGACTGGAAATATGAAGAGATCACATCTGCATACAGTTGGGAGTCTATGGACAGACTGATTTTGACTCAGCAGATTTATCTTTCTATTCCTCAGCTGCAGTTCATGACTGGCCCTGAATTAACATTAGGCTGTTTATCCAACTAGCTGTTCCAGTGGCATGAGAAGAAAGGGGAGGTATCAATGCTTCTTCCCTGGCATGAGAGCTTGAGACCACAGCCCTGACAGCTGCTAAGGACTGCTGACTTTCATCACAGGGATCATTGTTAGGGAATACAGTGCAGAAAGAAAATGACATTTGAAAAGCTGCTTTTATCTCTCGTATGCACCAGATTGCACGGGCACCCCTACTGCAGCTGTATTTACTTTTGTAATATGGGCAAGTCCCTGCAAAGTTCCATTGGCAGATGATTTTTTGGAAAGTTCCTCTCTTATAAATATATTGAAGTGGGGCTTGAAATTTGACAGGGTGATTTGTGACTTGGAAATGTGCCAGAGAGTTTGGTTCAGAGCGCCACAGTTTGCTGTATATGCAGGACACTGGTTTCATCTTGTTAATATTATCAATACTGGTGCTGCTGTTGTTAAATTTATTACCCACCATTCACCCAAGCAGGTTACAACAATTTACACCTATGCTTTGCATCTGAACGCCTGTGATTTGTTGTTGTTGTTGTTGTTGTTGTTGTTGTTGTTGTTGTTGTTGTTGTTGTTGTTGTTGTTATGACTTTGGGGGGTCTGTATGATACCCTGGTTCCCCTACAATCCTTGGGATCCTGTATCTGTGAGTGCAGAATGTATAAGGGCAAGGGAGTAGCCGAGGTGGGGCAGCAGTGCCGTTGCCCCTCCCCCGCCAAATCAGTACAAACCAATATAAATCAATACAAATCTGAGGTTCTGGCCCCCTAACAAAAGCCTGCCCCCCCCAAAAAACCTGGCTATGCCCATGTATAAGGGGAAGCTTGCCAAACCAGTTCCATAGTCAAGGTAATGGCTTTGCCTTGCTAATAAATTTAGCATATCTAAAGGAGTTGCTCTGTTGCCAGAGAGCAACTGGGTGGGCCTTTCTTCCACCTACCTCACCTGGCTGGTAGGTAGGAGAATGATAGCCAGAGTTGTTGGGTTTAAGAGGGAAAAGCAAAAGCTGGAGAGAGAGAGAGAGAGAGAGAGAGAGAGAGAGAGAGAGAGAGAGAGAGAGAGAGAGAGAGAGAGAGAGATGTCTTGCTCTGGGCTGAACTTTGGAGCTCTATGGAAACCTAAAGAGGATTTTGGGAGTGTTAATGCTGCGAGTTCCTCCACCCTATGCTCAGCCTGTATATCTGTTATGTACTGAGCTGAATCCTAGAACAATAGGATTCAGAATCAGCGGGAGCTACCCAATCCAACTCCAGGTGGAAGTGAATCCGCAACCTGATTGGCCTGCTGGAGCAGCCAATCAGGCGGCTGGCAGAAGTGAATCTGCTACCTGATTGGCCTGTAGGAGCAGCCAATCAGGCTGCAGGCAGAAGTCAATCCACAATATAATTGGCCCACAGGTGTAGCCCTGAAGTAGCCAATCACGCAAGGCCCATTGTGTAAATAATGTATATAAGCAGATGGTTTGGGGAAAAGAGCCATTCGTCTTCTCTTCTTCTCCTTGATGAATATGAGCTGAATAAAGAGCATGAAATTCACTCTCGACTCCGAGTATATTTCAATATCTTTGCGAATAAACCAGATATCCTAAGGACACCATTGTCTCTGCTTACTTTCATTTTGAAAAAAATGAGTGCTTGGGAAAGTGCTTGGAACCCCTAGAGTCTCTCACTGCTCTGAGATTGGGTTGGCATGTAACAAAACTACTACTACTGCTGCTGCTGCTACTACTACTACTACTGCTAATTCTACTTTACCAATGGAAAAACAAGGCTGAGTTTGTCTGAACAGCATCTGCCTAATTTGCATGTCCTCAAATAATATACAAACAGAAATGTAGCTATCCTTCGACTTTCACACTTCTCTGAGTTTTGTGGTGCAGTTTTCCAATCATGTGATGTGTACAAAAATGTGTGTACTGAGTCATAGTGCGCCGAAAATGCATATACTACTATTTTAAAAAGCATGCATAGAATCATGATACGAGGGAAACTGCTTGCAAAAATGTGCATGTTATTATTGTTGTTATTACCACTGGTTTATTAATCACCTTCTAAACCACCATAATAAAGGTAAAGGTAAAAAGGACCCCTGACCGTTAGGTCCAGTCATGGACGACTCTGGGGTTGTGGCGCTCACTTTACTGGTTGAGGGAGCTGGCGTTTGTTCACAGACAGCTTCCGGGTCATGAGGCCAGCATGACTAAGCCGCTTCTGGCGAACCAGAGCAGCACATGGAAACGCCATTTACCTTCCCGCTGCAGCGGTACCTATTTATCTACTTGCACTTTGATGTGCTTTCGAACTTCTAGGTTGGCAGAAGCTGGGACCAAGCAACGGGAGCTCATCCTGTCGTAGGGATTCGAACTGCCGACCTTCTGATCGGCAAGCCCTAGGCTCTGTGGTTTAGACCACAGTGCCACCCGCGTCCCTATTTGGAGAAGTGGACAGTAAACCAATTGCTGAAATCTCCCCTCTCTGTACCTTCTATTTAAAGGCTGAAAATTACCAAACTTCTTATTTCCAATCCACTACAGAGGTGGGGAGATAAGGGTAGATTTAGGCCAATACAGGCGTGGCCTCAGGGTCTGTCAAGCTAACAAATTTTTCCTGGATGCACAACTCACTCATGCATGCTCAACAACAGCTCAGCAGTGCTTTGGCTGTGCAGATTACCCAGGTACCTCAGACTACTTATTAAACATGGGGGAGGAAGGGAACAGCAGTGATGCACTTAGGATTCTTTTGACTCTGGGCACAATCTTATTGCAGGAGAGGGCAGGGAGTCTCTTTAGGTGGCAATGTATATTCCATCCAGGGGCGTAACGAGCCACCGCGACACCTGGGGTGGCAAATTGCCATGCACCGGGGGGGGGGCACAGTGTCGCTACATAACGATGTATGCATCATTACGTGGTGGGGTATTGCCGCCCCCCTGCGCCTCCAAAGCCACACGCCTCCAGCTACAAACTCCAGGTAGAAAGCCCACTCAGCGCAGCGGGGTGTGTGTGTGCCACTTGGCGCCCCACCCCCGCGACTCCCAAGCCGAGCCTCCAGCCTCCTGGTAAAAAGTCCCGGGAGGCTGGAAGCTCGGCTTGGGAGTTGCGGGAGTTGGGGTGCCAAGTGGCACCCCCCCCAGAGTGGAACCCGGGGCAGACCGCTCCCATCGCCCCCCCCCATTGCAACGCCCCTGATTCCATCACTGAGTTCAAAAACTGGCAAGCCACCCCCCCAGCAGTATTTGGGGACATAGGCGTAGTTGGGGGGGGGAATCAATATAAATACTTAATTTAGGTTTTGTCCCCCTAACAAAGGCCTGCCCCCAGTAGCAAAAATCCTGGCTAGGCCCATGTTTGGGGCCTACCTGCTCATTCTGCTGAATGGGCTTCTGCCCCCAAAGCAGTGGAGGTTGATCCATTAGGGAGAATGGGGCACTGCCCTCCGACATCCCCCACCTCCCTCCCTCCTTGTTGCTACCTGTCCAGGTAGTGGTGGTGGTGACAGCCAGCTTCCTTCTCCTTCATCTTAGTGCTACCCTTGTAGAACTCAGCAGGGAGGAAGATGGGGACAAAACATAGTTTGTCTAGTTTTGGCTCTAGCTGTCATTGGCTCTGGCTCCACCTCCTGTTGGGCTCCCTGCCTCCCCTAACCTCCCTGTTCCATTGGGCACCAGCCACCACTACCCAATGTTCAACCCTGTCAGCACTACTGGGAAAGAGTAATTGTGACGCACTCATCGAATCCTAGAGATGGAGGGGGCCTGGTAAGACCAGCTAGTTGTACTGCCTCCTTAGTGCAGGGAATCTAGAGTTACAGTAACCCCAACAGATGGCTCCGCAGCCTCTGCTTGAAAACCTACAGCAATTGAAGGCCTACTGCCTCTCCCAGCTGATTTGCTCCACTGTCCAACTCCTGTTAGAGGCAAGAGATTTCTCTTAATGTTGAACTGAAATCTAGCCTCCCATAACTTAAACCCATTAGATCCTTTCAAAGCAAAGCATTTCTCTTAATACATTCCTTCCTCCCACCCTTCTGTTGGCATGCAGGTCAAATTCATCCACAGAGATATGCCTTGTTTGCAGTCAAAGCCTTTTCTGGGGGTGGTGGGGAACTAGAACACTTACCCTTCCAACTCACCCTTCCTCTTCCCTTCATTCCCTTCCCCACTAATCTAGATACAGCCTCCTGGTAACTTCAATAGTAGAATCATAGAATCATAGAGTTGGAAGAGACCACAAGGGCCATCCAGTCCAACCCCCCGCCAAGTAGGAAACACCATCAAAGCATTCCTGACAGATGACTGTCAAGCCTCCGCTTAAAGACCTCCAAAGGAGGAGACTCCACCACACTCCTTGGCAGCAAATTCCACTGCCGAACATCTCTTACTGTCAGGAAGTTCTTCCTAATGTTTAGGTGGAATCTTCTTTCTTTGTAGCTTGAATCCATTGCTCCGTGCCCGCTTCTCTGGAGCAGCAGAAAACAACCTTTCACCCTCTTCCATATGACATCCTTTTATATAGTACGAGTATATAACAAAAAAAACAGAGGAAGGGGTCCCCAATTGGAAGTAACAAAATGGCATTCTAAGGAAACTACCATTCAGCTGATCTTCAGAGCTAGTCAAAGTTTCCTGTAGGAAAAGGCAACCAGTGACTACTAGCTATGTTTGCCCCCCACTGTTGAGGCCACAATGCCTCTGAATGCCACCTTCTGGAATCACAGGTCAGGAGAGTGTGTTATACTCAGGTCCTTCTTGTGGACTTCCCAATAGGGCAGACATCCCCAAACTGCGGCCCTCCAGATGTTTTGGCATACAACTCCCATGATTCCTGGCTAAGAGGACCAGTGGTCAGGGATGATGGAAATTGTAGTCCAAAACATCTGGAGGGCCGAAGTTTGGGGGTGCCTGCATTAGGGCACCTGGTTGGTTACTGTGAGAACAGGAAGCTAAGTTAGATGGACCACTGGTCTGACCCCCAGCAGCTCACTTCTTATGTTCTTAAACCCAGTGTACAGAAGTTATGCAAACCTCAATGACCAGCTGGCAGCAGGCGCTTGTAAGTCCTGTGCACAGGGCACTGCAGACACTGCAGCCCATCGGCCAATCACCAGTGTCTGCAAGCCCCCATTTGACCCAGTTAGGTCTTTACCCACCCCATCCCTGGCATCACTTATGATATGAGGTATAGGGCAAGTGGGTGTCACTTGGCCAAAATGGCCTGGTGGACCAAACGTAGAGGCATAATCAGGCTGGTTTAAATAAACCGAAAAGTCCTTTTTTCTGAATTAACACTCTTGTGTTGGTTAACATGGGACCTGAGAACATGCCCCCGAGTTTCTGTGCAAAGAGCAAAATTGTCTGAAGCAACAGAGCTCTGCCAGTGTAAAGGCTTCCATGAGACCTGGAACCCTGTGCAATCAGAGTTCTGGGTGATGTAGAACCCTCAAAAGTGTATGAAGCTCAATTGCTACAGAGAGTTGCACACTTTGTGTGAAAGCTGGCAACTGGGGTACTTGGCACATCCCATTGGTGTGCTGAGTGATATGATAGCATTAACACTCAAGGATGACTTCACTGCAGGGTTAAGAATCTTGACCAGGGTTACAGAATTAAGGAGCCACAGAACTGGCCTAGGGACAAAGTATTATTTGTGCAGGTAAAAACTGACTTAGGTTGTATTTATTTTGTATAGCAGGGGACTAACATTTATTACTTCACCCTATTAATATATTCCAAGAATTCTAATAAAAAAAAGCCTAATTTACCTAGTTCTCTAACAGTTTCATGTCTCTGGAGCCCTTTGTTTGTTCCTCCTTACAGTAAATGCTGTATCACCGGCATAAAATGAGATGCCAAGTTATTCCATTCTTTCAGTGTACTAATCTCAAATTCAGACATTTCTCCATTAATATAAACACCATCAACCTCAATATGTTCCTTACAGGCAAAGGGTGAATTTGCAAAGGGCAAAAATGCCAGGTTATGTTTTGTGGTGCTAAAATGGAACTTAAATCACCAGGGAGTGAAGCAAGTGCTGTTTCTGCCTTGGGTGGGGTGGGGGGGAATGCACACCATAGGAGCCAAATCCTAGGGGGCTAAGTGTCTCCGCCCCTCCCCACCAATAAAATATTTGAGGGATTGCCATTTTGAGGCATTGTCATTCAAATGGTATGTGCATGCTGTGTCGTGTGACCAATTATGTGGGGTGGGGATTACCTGCCTCTGCCCCCAATGTTTTATTCAAGTTGGCACCCCTGATACACACCAATGGGAGCATTATGAATATTCTCTCATAAGATTCTCTGATTCTCTTCAATGGAAAACTTAATCGGAGACCCACACCCTGTTCAGGACACAACAACAGAGCCATACTGTTGGTCCATTTAGCTCAGAATTGTCTGCACCACTTTCTAAAGCCATAGCTGCCAAGTCTCCTGTATTCCCCAGGAAATCCCCATTTTTCCAGGTGTTCCTAGCTGAAAAAATGGATTTTTTTTTTTGTTTTCCCCCGGTTTATTCTGGCGCGGCGGCCATTTTGGAACTGGGTGGAGCATGCTCAGAAGCAACTTTTGATGCTGCTCTGCCCAGTTCCAAAATGGCTGCAGTGCGACTTCTGGCGCGGTGGCCATTTTGGAACTGGGCAAAGCAGCATCCAAAGTCACTTCTGAGCATGCTCCGCCCAGTTCCAAAATGGCGGCAGCACTACTTCCGGTCTGCTACTTCCGGCCTGGTCCCTCATTTCTCCGACAGCAACTTGGCAGGTATGCAAAGCTGCTGCCCCCCAAATCATTTTCGACTACAGAACTCCTACCAGTTCATAGCCAGCATGGCTGGGCCTGATGGGAATTGGAGTCAAAAACATGTGAAAGGCACTGGGGGGTTGGGGAAGGCTGATTTACACTGCCTAATGGATGCTCCCCAGACTTCCCAAGTCCTACCTGGGTATTGAAACTGGATTCTTTTGAATGCAAAGCAAATGCACTACAACAGGCATAGGGAAATGGACTCCATTCTGGGCAACTTCTCTGGGGAAACATGCCAGTGGTTGGCAGGACCAGAGGCAAAAGTGGGTGGAGCAATATGTGTGAATTTTACCTTTTTATAGGAGGCTAGTTTTAGGGAAGTTCTAGCCAGGCAGAAATCAAGGTGGGTGCAAAGTGGAGCTGGTAAATGGTGACCCCTGGGGAGAGGGGGGTGGCTTTGGGGGAAGTTCCTGCACTGCAGCTGTGATGCGGTCCCAACGATTCATTGCTGCTGTCAGCTGTTAATGGGAGGAGGGGAGGTACCCCAGATGTTTGGAATCCCATTGCTGCTGGTGACGCTTCTTTGCTACTTAGCAAGAGCTGCCAAAAAAAAGGGGGGCCTTGTGAGCCACTGGTGTAGGAAGCCGCTTGGACACCCGGAACAGCAAACATGACACACACCCGGGGGCTGGTGAGCAGTGTAGCGCACATGCGTCACTAGGTATGACGTAAGTGTTGCTACATAGAGACGCTGCACATGCATGCTACACCGCTCGCCAGCCCCACAAAAGATGGAGCTGGGGTGGGTGGGAGGGGACGCTTCTCCCTGCCAGCCTCCAGCCTCCCGGCAAAAAGCCTCGTTCGACACGACGGTGGCGGCTGGCTTGCTTGCTCACCTGCTCAGCCAGCACGCACTTTGGTCCTTCCTGCTGGGCGGAGCCGCAGAGACGAGGGGTGGGGTAGGGAGGCCTTGCCTCCACGGCTCCGCCCAGAAGGAAGGAAGAAGCAAAGCATGCACCGGCTGAGCAGGTGAGCGAGCAAGCCAGCCGCCGCAGTGCTGAGCAAGGCTTTTTACCGAGCAACGGGGCTCGGTTTGGGAGTTGCGGGGGCGTGTGCACCAAGTGTCACCCCCCTTCCAGGTTGGCACCCAGGGCAAACTGCCCCCAATGCACCCCCTTGCTACGCCCCTGTTGAGAGCCACATGTTGCTCATGGGTTATGTGCCTCTGACACATGAAGTACTATTAAAGAGCAGAGTGGTCTTAAATTTGTGCAGCACACTTTTCTCACTTGGTTACATTCAACAGCTACGCTTTAAAAGCATTTCTGTCTTCTCCATGCAGAGGACAGAGGACTACTTGCTTGTTGTTCTTCTTGCTTCGAACATAACCGAAGAAACCTTTTTCATTATATTTAACCTCTATTGCAAGTCTGAGCTCATTCGCCCTGCAACTGCTGGCTACTTGTGTATGCTCCTCCTTTGTGATCTCCCCTTTCTTCCATTTCTTATACATGCCCTTATTAAAAGCTAAACTTTGGGGAAAGAATACCATGTGGCGTTTAAAGGGGTTTTAAATGGCTTTGTTGTCTCAGTGTCTTCAAATAAGAGCAGACTTTTTTTTTTCTATTTTCTGACCAGGCTCTGCTGTTCAGAGGGATCCTATTTTCCTGTTAGACTGAGTCCAGCTTTAGGCAGTATAAAATAGATCATTGAACTGTTTTAACTAAGGCTTGTGTGGGAAACTCAATATACACAGCATGTTCTAATTTAAGACCTAGAGTGGCACTTCCTTTTGGATCCTTTTGTATGTTCTCTGACTCAAATTCCAGAGTGGCTAAGAAACAACCTTTGGGGTAGAAGAGAAAACCTTCTCCTGCCAGCAATAGAAGAAGGAAACAAAAACAAAACAAAACAAATGCACAGAACTTCAAGAGGCAACAGTCAGAAAGGTGTCCTCAATACAAATGTCAAATTCAGCAGCAGTGAATTACCGTATTCTTCGCTCCATAAGACACGCTTTTTCCCTCCTAAAAAGGAAAGAGAAATGTCTGTGCATCTTATGGAGCAAAGGCCCGCTTGCAAGAGTAGGCTTGGTAGCCACCGTTGGGACGAGCGGCGAGAAAGGAGCACTTTCTCGCCGCTAGTCCCTCCCGCTTGCAACTGCAGGCAGAGGAGCCGCCATTGGGGGAAGCGCAGTGCAGCACCCCTGCCAATGGCGGCTAGTAAGCCCGCCCCTGCGAGGGGTGGGTGGGAGCAGCGGCCCAAAAAGAGCCCTTTCGGGCCGCTGCTACCACCACCGCTCATAACAGCAGGCTTGGTAGCCGCTGTTGGCAGAGGCGCAACGCAGAAACCGCAGCTAGCAAGCCTGCCCTGCTTGCTTTACAGCGAGCCGGAAGGAGGAACAGACGGGAGCCCGTTCCGCCCTTTCTCCCAGCTTCCTTCCTTCCTTCCTTCCCTCTCTCTTCCTCTCTCTCTCTTTCACCCCTTCCTCCCTTGTCTCTCTTTCTCTCACCCCTTCCTTCCTTCTTCTGAGCCACTGAAGACTCGCTAGAAAAGAATATTTTTTTTCTTGTTTTCCTCCTCTAAAAACTAGGTGCGTCTTATGGTCAGGTGCGTCTTATGGCGTGAAAAATACTGTGCCTAGCCATATTGGGGGGGAATTTGGTACAAGGAACTCATAATTCTGAGTAGAGGTGGGGATAAATTTGATTTCGTTTGTACTGTGGTACCTCGGTCTACTAACAACAATAGTTCACAAACTATTTGGAACATGAACACAGGGCTGTCTTAAGCATATGCGGCACCAGGGTGCAAAGATCCGCCCGCCGGCCCCCGGTTGCCCAGTCCCAGGCGTGCAGGAGGGCGGAGCTGGCTGTCCGCCTCAGTGTCTCACTGGCTTGGTCGCCCCCAAACTCACAACGCAGAGCCGCCCGCAGCAGAAGAGCCCGCCGTGGTGCTCTGACTGACTGGTGGGCTCTTCCCCGCACTCAACTCTTGGGCCCCGGACTCTCAGCCTGGCGCCCTGAGAGCCCCGCACCCCTAGCACCTATGGGTAAAACGGTCTTGCACAAAAACTTCAAAACCGGAAGAAGGTGTTCCAGTTAGGGAACTTTTTTTGGAATCCAAACGTATTCTGTTCAGGGGTGCACTTCCATTTTGAGTGCCACACTTCCGTTGTTCGGCAGTGGAGAAAGGGGGTTGTCATGGCATTTCCCGCAGCTGTGAGGGAGGGAAGCTGTGCGCCCATCAGCCAGCTGGTTTGCAGGCGCGCAACTCCCCCCCGTGCCACTGTGGCAGGAGAGCATTTCCTGCAGCCGCGAGGGAAGGAAGCTGCGCACCCGCTGGTTTGCGGGAGCGCAACTCCCCCGTGCCCCTGCGAGAGGCGCATGCTCTAGGGAGCATTTCCCGCAGCAGCGTGTGTGGGGGGGTGTCTGTGTGGATCCCAGTTCAGCTACTGATTGATTGATTGATTGACTGACTGACTGCAGAAATGGATAAAAGTCCCCCCATCCAAACAATGACTATCATCAGTGCAGGTAAGAATTTTTTTAATTTTCATTTACAATACTGTTTTATTGTACAGTACATTGTACAATAATCAATACAGTACATTGATTATTGCTTTCATTTTATGGATCAATGGTCTTGTTAGTAAAATTCATGTTAAATTGCTGATTTAGGGGTTGTTTTTAAAAGTCTGGAACGGATTAATCCATTTTGCATTACTTTCTATGGGAAAGTGCACCTTGGTTTAAGAACACTTTGGTTTAAGAACAGACTTCCGGACTGGATTAAGTTCGTAAACCAAGGCACCACTGTATTTTAATAAGAAACCACCTAGTTTCATGTCTTGAACAAATGAAACACAACTATGATACCCTTTGGAAAGTACATTAGACAAAACTGCACACAATTTAATGTGCTTATTAGGAGATCATCCCTAAAATGCTGGTTTTCATGATTATTCTTTTTAAAACAAAATTCACACACTGTTGCAGAAAGGTGGGGACCTGAATCTATGATTGGAAAATTGAGAAACCAACAGAGACGAAATTGATAGATTCACCCATCCCTAATAGTGACACACAGTCACTTTACCCTCTTCAGCTTTTAAAGCCAAAGTGATTGATGGAAATCAATCCATTTGAAACTGTTCTTTCCAGCTCACACCTACCTCTTGATTTACAGCAGGGGGTGGGAACCTTTTTCAGTCTGATTTGGTGGAAGGCAGCCTGATGTGTACAAAGGCCTAGAAAGGTTGGCAATGCCTACTCTAGCAGATCCCAAACCTTTATACCACAACATCCCAAATCCTATGATATCCAAATGCTTTCATGCTCGACAATTCTAAGACAGTTCCATCACAGAGCCAGTGCAGTGTATTGGTTAGAAAAGTCTTCAAACAGTGATGATTACATTTTCAACAGTAGCCATTCACATAAAACAGTAATTGATAGTA
Organism: Zootoca vivipara; assembly: GCF_963506605.1. Lineage (NCBI taxonomy): Eukaryota > Metazoa > Chordata > Lepidosauria > Squamata > Lacertidae > Zootoca > Zootoca vivipara. Next base: position 13,114,385 of record NC_083294.1, on the reverse strand, counting down.
CAGACATCGGCACAACTGGGGGTTCATGGCTTGAAGACATTAGACACAATTCTGCTTCTGAAATGCTATGCAATTCTGGCCTTGAGTACTCCCTGGAAAGCTGAGAGACTAGCTGGGAAGTGTTCAGCTATTGCTGCAGGCTCTTTGGAGGACATGCAGGACACAGACACAACAAATAAGTAATTCTAACATCTTCAAGAGCTGTTCAGGTTTTGGAGAGTTTAGAAACTGCCATGGCAGAGAAACACAAGCATTGGGGCTATGTGGGTGTTGCAAACCTGTTGGGATTCACACATTCAAATATTGGTGTAGAATTCAGCTTCAAGAAGATCTCCTTTTTTACAATTTTTGTGCTAAAGCAGGGATTAGGATCCCCGCTCCCCAGACCATGTGACATAATTCATTCTAGGCAACATACTAGGGGCTGCATGCCAGTGTGGGTAGGGTGAGGGGTAGCTATGGCCAGAGGTAAAACATTGGCAAGCCTGAAGCAAAAGTGGTGGAGCAACATATATGGTTCTTACTTTTGCACACTAGACAACATTCCTACTGCCATGAGCCCCACAGTGATATCAGGATAAGGCATGGGGTTCAAGTCACAACGCAGGAGGAAGGTATGGGGAAGGGCTGATTGGTGGGAACCAAGGTTGAAGGAAGGGGCTCACCTTGGTGTGCCTCGACTCTAGTCACTTTGGAAAGAAGAACAGGGATGCTGGCTCTTCTCTCTGGCCTTCCGGCAATCTTAATGGAAATTGTGGAGAGCTATGGGCAACCTCATGAGAAGAGAAGACTCCCTGGAAAAGACCCTGATGCTGGGAAAGATTGAGGGCACAAGGAGAAGGGGACGACAGAGAATGAGATGGTTGGACAGTGTTCTCGAAGCCACCAACATGAGTCTAACCAAACTGCGGGATGCAGTGGAAGACAGGAGTGCCTGGCGTGCTCTGGTCCATGGGGTCACGAAGAGTCGGACACGACTAAACAACAACAACAATGGGCAACCAACGGGAGAGGCAACTCAGGAGGTGGTAGCATCTGAACAGGAACCAGAACAGAAGGGTGAAGCTTCATCACTTAGAGTCAGGCACCACCTCTGCAGATGAGAACTGACCTACCCACACCCAAGGGCAATATGTTGCAAACATTTTTGCAAAGTGAGCATGTGTTGTGAGTGAACATATCATGCCTTTTCTTTAAAAGCTTGGTGGGTGGATGCAATGCACAGAAGCTGTTGGGACACCTTACTTGCTGCTGTCCAGTTCTGAACGCTTTGCCTTGAATCAGACCTCTTGAACTCTTGTGGCCACTATTAAGCCTGTACTGTTACTTGCTTGAATAGTGATGTCTTTCTAACTTACACATAAGAGCCTCTGTCTATGTGTGTTGGGCCTGAGGCAGGATACCTGCCACCCAAAAGTCACATGCACGCAAGACATGTAAACATCTCTCTATTGCCTTCCAGGCAAGCAAGAAGCATTATCTCAGTTCAACAGCACATATCAGAGCACTTGAGGAGGATGCAGAGCATAGTTGTTGAGAGGGGAGGGCGGCCTGAGAAGTGGGTGTGGCCTGAGCAGTATCCCAAGGGCTAAACAAGAGTTGCCTGGAGGGCCACATTTGATCCCTGGGCCTTTCACCAGCCCTATGCTAAAACATGGGTTTTTTAAAAACTTCATTTCTTTTTAGAGTGGAGCACATACTGGGGCTGTGCACTGGTCTGATTTGATTCAATGTGGGATTTGTCTGCACCAGCAGCCCTGAATCACTCTGGGTGGGATCAGTCTGCATGGGGCGATCCAGGGCTGTCAAAAGATGGGTGGTCTAATGGTGAGGAGAGGAATGAGAAGGACACAAAGGTAACCCACTCCCAACCACATGTTTAATTAGGGTTTTCAACCCTGGTTAAATATACTGGGGGTGGGGAAGAGGCATGTCTCCTTCCCTCCCACCTTCCAGCCATATGAACGTGCAAGGCCCCTGAACCAGATCCAGGTTGGATCAGGCATTGGATCCAAGCATTGGATCAGGCCCTGAATCAGACTGGGGGCTCACATGCATAGCTCAAGTACAGTGGTGCCTCGCTTAACGAATGCCCTGCTTAACGAAATTTCCGCTTAACGAAAGGTTTTTTCTAGTGGAGTTTGCCTCGCTAGATGAATTCGTTTTACGAAAAATTCGTCTAGCGAATCGCGGTTTCCCATAGGAATGCATTGAAATTCAATTAATGCATTCCTATGGGCAAAAAAATTCAATGCATTCCTATGGGATTCGCTAAACGAATTTTTCGTTATAAGAAAAGACCCGTGGAACGAATTAAATTCGTCTAGCGAAGCACCACTGTACGCACATATAGTACATGTAAAATGAAAACTAACAAGAAATGGCATTAATACCAAAGCACTGCAGAGTTGTCTGGCAAAATTAGGAAAGATTTTTCAAAAAGTGGAATAAAATTCAGGTGAATGCATCACTGATAGGTAAACAAGTAAATACACCACCTCTGCCACTGCCACCCACCCTGCTTCCCACTCATTTCCCTCTGCATCTTCTACACACTGGGGCCAAAATTAACAGCCTCCATTTACTGGTAAAATAAAGCTTGCTGACACTACCAAAAGACTCCTCTGCCCCTCCTTCCCATCAATAATGCTAAGAGCTCCATTCCTGTATCAAAGAAGCACCATCTGCACAAGGGACGAGAGATTCATTCACAGACACGCTAATACAAACAGGCCTGCAATGGAAATAGGGTTGGTGGGCTCAGGGCCAGGAGCCACCCCCACCATCCCAGCTACATTAAATAAACACATTAAAATTATGTGCCAAGAAAAGTGAAAGTCTGCAGTGGGTCTAAAATTATGCAACTTGGGCAAGTCTGTGTAGAAAAGTTCTTTTCTTTTGGCCATACCATAAATGTGCTACATTTGCACAGGTATTTCTGGTGGACAGTATCCCATCTATTTTCAATCACGGACACATTCGATTTGTTGTCTGGCATACTCTCTCCCTCCTTCCTTCCCTCCTTCTCATCTTATGTGAAATTTACAATTCATTTTTAAGGTGTCCCTGCCTGAAGGGCATTGACAGGAACAAGAAGAAGTTCAGGAACTGTGAAAACAAAACCCTCGGCGTTAATAAGCAGCAAGGATGCGCCATGGAGTGGAAAGAGCAGCCAGATGTGAATAGAACGGGCTTCAGAACTTGGAAGGTCGCTTCTCAGAGGAATTTTCTCCCCCCCCCAAGTCCTCAGCAATTACTATGGCCTACCCCACTCCATTTTTCAAATCCCGCCCAGAAAATTTTGCATTTGGCGGGGAGTGGGGTCCTGATTCTCTGGGGCCTTGAAAGTTCTATTGGAACACTGAAAGTCCCATCACACGCAAGAGTAACCTTGAATACTAGGCTCTTACCATTTATACTGGCAAACTCAGTGCCCCCCCTGATGATCGAAAATGGGACAACTGAGGGAGAGAGAGAGAGATAGGGATGGGTTTGCATGCTCGGGGGGCACTCTCACATTTGCAGAAGTGCAAATAATAACAATAACACTAAAATGGGACCTCTCTCTCCAATGTTGCCCAAGGAGGGCTGAGAAAGCTTGCTGGCTTCTATGAGCCAGAGAAGTTTGAGTTTCTGCTGAAACAGAAGTGAAGAGTGAAATGTCTTTGTTGAGGTTTTATAAGCTCGTAGGCTGGACTGGAATCCTGGATGGCAAAATTTGGCCCCCCCAGGCCCTGAGGCTCCCCATCCGTGGACTATGCTAATGTAGCGAGTAACTGTCCACTTATTGGTAGAGACCACTGAGTTTTATGGTACAAAGGAAATTATAATTTTGGGACATGAGAGGGGGGAGCAGAACCGGCTACAGTGATATAAAACCTGTTATCAAAGGCTTTTTGTCAATCTTCAAATGCAGTTATTGAGGTGGGATGGGGAGAGATCCTTTCAGATAAAGTTTGCTGCTCTGAGTGTGTGTGTGTGTGTGTGTGTGTGTGTCACCTCAGTTGTATGACTGCGTAGCCGCAGAACTCTGAGGCTATTCTTTTTTGCTGTTTCTTTTTTGACCCTTTAAACAAAGGCGGACTTGTGAATGGTAAATCAAATGCCTCTCCTGCTGAGCTCTGAGCCAGGTGGAATAAAAGGCAACAATTAATATTTAAGGGGGAAATATGTTAAAGTGTGTGTTGGGGGGGGGGGCAGATTGATTCATGCCCCTTATGTCTTTCATGCCAGGGTTGGATGAGAGGGAAAGAACAGAAGAAGAGAAGGAGGGGGAAAACCCTTCATACGTTCAAAGCCTGCCTACAATGGGATATTTTGAAATGCAAGGCTATGTTTCCATTCCATGCAGCCTGCAGCACACTTGCCCTGACTTTATTTATGACCCTTTACTCACCCTCCACCGGCAGGTGCAGCCCCAACTTAGAAAAGTTGTCATTCTTATTCATTGGAAATATTTACATTTGTTTGTTTCACTGCAAGGTCCCAGAATGTGTGTGTGTGTGTGTTCATTCATTCAATAAAAGCTACTAAATAACACTAAGACATCACTTAAAACCATAATTAAAAATTCTTATAGTACAGAAATGTGCGTGGAGGGGTGAGGAACCACATGATAAAAAAAATGACTCAACTGCTCCCCTTCCACCATAAGATCTAAACTGGTCAGATGAAGATTAGGGGGAAAGGAGATACGGCAACTAATCCACCAAGGCGCGAGGTGGTGATTTATTCAATTTCTTACCTGCCTCTTACCATGAGGTACCAGGGCAGGTTGCAATATTTTAAGAATACAATATTAAAATCAGTTGAGACTAATTACAGTCAGGAGAATAGGATGAATAATAGAAAGATATATCTTGGGTGTCAAAGGGCAGGAGAAAGAGGTGTGTCTTCAGAATACAAAAGGAAACGACATAATTAAGGTGCCAGGCACACCTCTGCGGGAAGGAGAATTCTATGGCTTAGAAGCTGCCCCAGATAATGCCCTCTCCTGGGCCTCTTCTGAGCTCCGTGAGAGTAGAAGAATTACCTTAACAACTAAACAGTCTGTAGGAAAGAAGGTGCTGTTTCAGCTAATTGGGGCCTGAGCCATTTACGGCTTTAAACATTCATGTGAGCACGCTGAATAGGGCCCAGAAGCAAACTGGCAACCAATCCATCTGAAATAGAACCCCAGACAGCTACTGCATTTTGGATCAGTCAAACTTCCCAAGTCATCTTCAAAGGCAGCCACATGTAGAGGACACTGCAATAATCTAGTCTGAAAGTTACCAGAGCATGGAGCACATATCACCAGGACCCACCTTACCAATAAAGCAGAACGAGGCAACTGCCTCAGGTGGCAGGTAGTGAGGGGTAGAGTTGGAGGAGAAAGCGGAGTGTCAGTGGCGGAGCATATGCCTGCGCTGCTCAGGGCGGGCACATTTCCGAGGGGCATGGAGGGTGCCCTCCCAGGCGCGCACCCACTGATCCTGCTTCCTTCCTCTCCCCTTCCTGCTCACCTGCCTCCTTCCCGTCCTCTCCCCTGCCTGCCTGCCTCCTGCCCATGACTCCTGCGCCTACCGCCAGCCGTCAGGGGAAGGGAGGAGCTGCTGTGCCATGCTCTCGGCTGGAGGAGGCAGGCAGGCAGGCAGGGGAGAGGACGGGAAGGAGGCAAGCAAGTGAGAAGGGGAGATGAAGGAACCGGCAAAGCAGCGCAGCAGCTCCCCCCACCCCTTTCCCCCAATGGCTTGTGGTAGGCGTGGGAGTCTGAGTCGCAGGCAGGCGGAGCACCAAATGTCACCCCGCTTAGGCATGACACCCGGAGCGGTGCGTCCCCCCGCACCCACCTTCCTTCGCCAGCACTGAGTGTGCCATGTGGTCTGCTCTTGAATCTAGCCTGCTGCCTCAAATCCAGCAGAAGATACTGCCTCATTTACAGTGTCAACATAAGATTCAATGGCCAGTACAGCCATTTTGTATGGGAGTGGAGAATGGAACCATCTTATCCCTTGCTCTAGGAAGCAAGATGTTTTGAGCTGTGCCTGGATCTCACTTATGCCACATCCACACCTTGTATTTAAAGTACATGGCTTTCCCCCAATAATCCTGGGAACAGTGGCATAGCAATGGGGGGGGCAATGGGGGTGGGTTGCCCCGGGTGCCACCCTGGAGGGGGGGTTACATTCAGCACCCCCGGGTGCCACCCTGGAGGGGGGGTTACATTCAGCACCCCACACACACACACCTTGTATTTAAAGTACATGGCTTTCCCCCAATAATCCTGGGAACAGTGGCATAGCAATGGGGGGGGGGCAATGGGGGTGGGTTGCCCCGGGTGCCACCCTGGAGGGGGGGTTACATTCAGCACCCCCGGGTGCCACCCTGGAGGGGGGGTTACATTCAGCACCCCACACACACACACCTTGTATTTAAAGTACATGGCTTTCCCCCAATAATCCTGGGAACAGTGGCATAGCAATGGGGGGCAATGGGGGTGGGTTGCCCCGGGTGCCACCCTGGAGGGGGGGTTACATTCAGCAGCATCACCCACTGGGGAACTTTTTTTTAATTTTCTGTTGCATGAGATTTTTCAGCTGTTCTTATATGTTCTTTCAATGCTGATTTCATATCTGATGTCAGTTTTGTTCTGGAAGCTCTAGGTTTTTTTTTTGCAATTCATGTTTTTCACTTTTCACCAGAGCCACATGGGGGGGGGGTGACAAAAAAAATTCCGCACCAGGTACCACCTGGGCTTGCTACGCCTCTGCCTGGGAACTGTAGTTTACCCTCCAAAGAGCTACAGTTCTCAGCACCTTTTACAAACTACAGTTGCCAGGATTATTTGAGGGAAGTAATGTGCTTTAAATGTATGGTGTGGATGTGACCATAAGCTGCTACCAGCTCTGGGCTCCAAGAGACAGGTATTCTATTATGGATGTATTCTGCAGCATGTTCTTCAACCAAAATAAACCAGAACATTTGTGAAATAAAGAGTGATGGGATTTTTCAGCAGGGAGTTTCAGAATAAGCATTGACTGGAAATGACCACCTCAAAACTTTTGCAGGTGCAAACAGCGTTGAAAGCACAATCACATATGATCTCCCCAGCAGCATCGAAGTACAAATCATTATGAATATTCAATAAATAGGATGTTTGGAGGCTAGTTACTTCTGCTCCTTGATACGTGCTCATGAGGTTTCTCCTGCTTCCGCCAGTTCGGTTGGCTTAAGAACACAAGAATAGCCTGCTGGATCATGCCACTCACCCATCTTAGTCCAGCATCCCATTCTCACAGAGGCCCACCAGATGCCTGGGCTTGGCCCCACTCTAAGGCTTCATTTCTTAGATAAGATCCATCAGGGTCCAGCCATGCCCAGCAAATTCCAAAAGCATGGAATGGGAACTGGAATGGAGAGGGCTCTTCCACTCACGTCCTGCTTACAGGTTTCCTCCTGGGGCATTTGATGGCCACTGTGATGACAGAAGGCTGGACTAGATGGGTCTTTGGTCTGATCCAGTGGGGCTCTTCTGATCTTCCTGCAGAGATAATTACACTCTGCATGTGCTTGGAAGCTCTTTCCGGAGTCACAACTTCACCTCCTCAAAGTTCAGCCACAGTCCTGAAAACTGATTAAGAGACCAAAATCCAGCAAGCCAAATTAAATCATTGTCTTCTTCTTTTTCCTCCCCCAGCCTGTAATTACAGCCAATAAATGTCAAGCATTTCGAACACTGGTTCTTAATGCTTGGCAACAAAGACACAGGCCTGGTGTTCAATAAATTCTCTTTTTTTAAAAAAAAGGAAGGAAAAAATCTGCCCTTAATGCTCCTCTCCATCCATTATTCAGCATCCCCTAGCTGATAATGAGATCTAAAACCGACCTTTAGGTTTTTCTGAGTTCTACCTTTGATCCTTGGGTGATCATTATCTTTGTGCCTTAAGTTATGCAAGGCAGCACTCTCGCCCTCAGTACCATTTTGCTGAGGCTGTACCATTTATGTGTTACAGGAAGACAAGCGGAGTCAAAGCTGACCCAGGACATCCTGGTGCCCAGAGGTAGGAAATCTGAATAGTTTCGTTCCTGACTTCACACAAATTACCATGGGAAATCCATGGGGAAGTTCTCTTGCAACACACACACACACACACAATTGAAATGAACAGGAGCTGCACAAGAGTACTCCCATTCTTTTTGAAATTCCTCACAGATTGTGTTCCCTTGATCAGGATCAGTCTCTCTGCCATTCAGGCACCTTAAATAGGACCCCAATTTTTTGTCAACTTGCCTTCACACAGCAGTGTTTCTGGCAGATTGATGAATGGTGTAAAAAAACAAATGAACATCTGGGCATGTCCTATGGCAAGCTTGTCAGAAGCCATGTGCCCACTGCCCTGTGGCAAGTAAGGTTTGCCTCCAGTTGGAGAAAGCTTTTTGTGAACTGGAAAGGGGGATGTGCTTTCCCCCATTTTATTTCAGGCAATTCAGTACCTCTGAAATAACTCGCTTAGGCACATGTGTAGACAGGCAGGCTAGTATTTCTTTTTTCCATGGGCTCATAGCTTTTATAGATTGATTTGCAAGACTGTTGTATTACTTAATGAGTTATTAAGAGTGCTCCTTGAAAGTAGTGTATAAAGCAGGCATAGGCAAACTCGGCCCTCCATATATTTTGGGTCTATAATTCCCATCATCCCTGACCACTGGTCCTGTTAGCTAGGGATCATGGGAGTTGTAGGCAAAAAACATCTGGAGGGCCGAATTTGCCTATGCCTGGTATAAAGCAGTAACTTCATAAACATACCTCCAACAAGGAAAATAGTTCATTATTACTAGCCTTCTAATTTCACAACAGGAAAGGTGAAGCAAAGCAAAGAATGTTACACACACACACACACACACACACACACACACACACACGTATCAGTTTCATAGATGTATGAATACTCCCTTGTCACCCATAATAAAGTTGCCCTGCAGACACAACATCTGAACTCATGAGCACCGGAAGCTGCTTATAAGGAGACAGACCCCTGGTCCACCTAGCTCACTATTGACTACATGGACTGGTGGCAGCAGTCCAGGGTTTCAGACAGGGGTATTCCCAGCCCTACCTGTAGACGCTGCCAGGGACTGAACTTGGGGCCTTCTGCAAACCAAGCAGCTGCTTTATCCCTGAGTTGCAGCAATTCCCCTCAATGTCTTTATTAAAATACGTAGCAAAGGGCTTGACAGTAAGATGGACTAAGTCCCCCCTCCCCTTTCTTCCATGAAAATTGAATTGTTTATGCTTATCTCAGTGCTTTAAGTATTTATTTATGTGAAATGATATGGCCAGACCTAAGACAGCTTAATAGGAACATAAGAAGCTGTCTTCTACCACAGCGCTTCTCAACCGCTGTTCCGCCGCGACGTGCGCCGACGAGAAGGGCGATTTGCATTGTCACGTGCCTGGCGGCCGCCAATAAACAAGTGTGCCATGGCCCAAAAAAGGTTGAGAAACACTGTTCTACCATGACTGACAGAGGCTCTCCAGGATTTGAGGCAGGAGACCTTCTCAGCTCTACTTGGACACATGATGCCAGGGATTCAGCCTGGAGCCTTCTGCTTGGAAAGCAGGTGCTCTGCCATGGAGCTACAGCCCTTTCCCACATCCAGCATGGGCTGAAATACAAATAAGTAGATAGAAAACCAGAGCTGGGCTGATTCCACACAACTATATTCTACACTGTAAAGTTAACATGAATTGGCTTTCCCGTGAGCTTTGAAGCATTAGTTTAATTATTTACCTTTACCACTGGTGTGTGGTACTTTACAGAGTACAAAAGGATAAAGCCCTGCCCCAAGGAGCTTTCAAGCTAAAATCTGATACATAGGGAAACTGAAAAAGGGAAGCAGGAGTGAAGAGGGAAGCCATCTGCTGTTGTTTCAGGCGCAGGTGCATAGTCTTGGCCAAGGGCTGATCTTGCAAAATCCGTCAGTGTGTCCAAACTCAACAAAACCTAGTTCCATTTTATTCCTTCATTCCACTTTTCTTTACAGTAGCTCTACATGGGTACCCGAGGCAGATCCCCCATCAATGCACTGACATAGACTTTCTTTGCTTCAGCAAAATGACTGCACCACATACACCCCTGTTTTGCTGCTGTTTTCTTTTTTAAATACTGTATAAGTTTGTCCAGGGCAGGACAAGTTCTGTATCTGCACTTGAACTGAAGAATTAAGGCAACTGGTTAAGCATGTCAAAAATATACTAGGAAAAGATCGCTGTGTCTGTTATATACCCTGCTTCCCTCCCAAGCATAGTCCTCCCTTTCATTTTATCTTGTCAGCAACACTATGAGGTAGTTTAGGCTGAGAGATAGCGACTGGCTGAAGGTACGCAGTGAGTATCATGGTTGAGTGGGGATTTGAACCTGGTTCTTCCCAGTCCTAGCTGCATACCAACCATACTTTGAAAATTCATGGCAAGAATCCCGGGAACTGTTAAGGGTGCCAGAAATTGTAAATCTGTGAGGGGGTTAACTACAGTTCCTGATATGCTTTGGGGGAACTCTGCTTGAAATTTATGGTGTGTACATCACTTTTCAGTGAGTGAGAGGCAGGTAAGGTAATGTCCGTATGCCCTGGGCTTAACGTTAGCATACACAAAACACTAATGATTTTACATAATGTGTTAGACCTCAACACAGGCAGGATGGTTAAACGACACTAGTGGGAAAAGCACCTCCCTAGCTTACCTCCCAGTACCACTCAATGCATGTTCCCGTAAAGGAGACTATACAGTTAGCTGAAAGGGCTAGCAACGCTTTATCTTTAATGAAGGCCCTGATGACTTTGGTCAAGGTCAGACAGAGTTAAAATCAAGAGCACAACACAAGCTACCTGTTTCTCATATTTTAAGACATACCCATAAAATAAGCCATAGCAGGATTTTTAAGTATTCAAGGAATATAAGCCATACCCCGAAAATAAGACATAGTGATAGGCGCAGCAGCAATGCCGGCCGCGGCAGGAGGAGGAGGAAAAAAAATAAGACAACCCTTGAAAATAAGCCATAGTGTTTTTTTTTGAGGAAAAAATAAATATAAGACGTGTCTTATAATATGAGAAACACGGTATTAGGTGCAACAGTAATAACAGTAGGGGATGCTATCCTATGCCCAGACTACCTCCCTGCCAAGGGGAGCAGATGAAGCTGCCTTATACTGAGCCAGGACATCTAACTCATTTTCTACAATGATTGACAGTGCAAAGAAAGGTTTTCCTCATAACGTGCTACTTGGAGATCTCAAGAGTCTGAACCCAGGACTTCAGGATAGAAAACATATGCTCTACCTCTGAACTATGGCCTTCCCTTCTGTCGATATATCATTTGTTTGAAAGGTTTGTGAAATACAAATACGACCCCCCCCCCTGTTTTAAACCAATCATTTACCCTCCACTTATTTTCATAGACGATGTTGTGCCTTTGGAACATACGAAGATGCCTTTTACTTAGTCAGACTATTGGCCTATCTGGCTTAATATTGCTGACACTGACTGGCAGCTGCACTCCAGGATTTCAGATAGGAATCTTTCCCAGCTGCACCTTATGAGGGCAAAAGGGCGATAGGTTGGTGGAAGACCATCTGCTTTACATGCAAATGGTCCCAGGTGGAATCCCATGCAACTCCAGGTACAGCTGGCAATCTCCCCAGTCCGAAACCATGGAGAGCCACTGCCCGTGCTGACAATATTGAGCTAGATGAGGCAGATGACTCAGTACAGGACAGTTTCCGACTGAACCTGGGACTTTCAGCAGGCAAAGCAAGTGATGTATCACTCACTCATGGTCCCATCTGAAAGAATGGGTTGTATCCAACTACTGAAAATAGACCCACTGAAACGGATAAACTTAAGTTAGCCGTGTCTTTTCATTTAAATGGGTCTACTCTAACCAATGTTGTACACAACCTATCAATTTCAATTACTTTTTAAAATACAACCCAATATCTTGACTTACACTACCCTCTTCCCACAACTGTGTGTCTCATCTTGAGGATCCTTAAGACACATTAGTTTCACTTTGACAGCTCTTGCTATGAGAAAATATAAACACTTCTACTCACATGAGTGCAAAATTTCTGGGGTGGGTTCCCGCAGGTGATTCCTGATGGCTCCACTCGTACTGTTGCGTATTCCTTCATGGGCACGGCCCTGGGTTGGCAAGCGTAAAATTCCCACATTGGCCCATTGTCTGTGGTCACCCAGGATTTGCAGATGTCATACTGTCCCATGACCAGTGGGAGGCAGTGCAATAAGAAAGCAGCGTGGTGCAGCATGGCAGCTGTGACTAAGCGCAAGGATCCTGGGCAAAGGAGATGCCTAAAGTTTTGAGCAAGGCAGATCCTGGCAAGGGGAGGCTTTCGGGATCAGCATGGAAACTCCACATCTAATACAAACATCTAATAAACACTTAGGAGGTCCAGGTGATGACGCTTGAAATGCGTGTTTAGGCAAGAAGAAAGTCTCTGTTACAGCCAATACATTTCTAGATGATCTTGTTGAGAGAATTGGGGCAAACCTTTCCAGGCCTGATCAGTCATCAAAAGTCTTCCTTAACTTCATTGTGTGTGTGTGTGTGTGTGTGTGCATAAATGATCATCCAAATCAGTGTGAAAATATCTAGAGGTGACTCTCCTCAATCAATCGATAGAACTATCGAGTTCTGATTCTATGACGAAATTTGATCAGTGGAGGAAGGGGGTAGAAGGAGGGCAATGCGGTTGGGGCCAGATCAAGTTTTCTCCAATCTTATTTCCCCATCTGCTACAACGTGAAGCTTTCTAAAGTGCTTTGAAGCTGCAATATGCTTTGTTTTATCTTAAGGAAAAAATATTTTATGTAAAAAAATAATGTAGCATGATATGGAACTTGGAAAGGGCATTAATCAGATCTTTGGGAGTACAATTTCCTTGAAAAATAAGTGTGTGGCTTAACAGAAGTTTGACTTGGCAAATTTGTCCACTGTTGATGGAGCTGTGGCCTATCTATTTTTAAAACCAAAAAAACACACAAATGGATATATCTGTGGGTGCTTTCTGATGTGCTTTTTGTCTTCTTTCAAGAGAAGGGAGGCACTCATAGAAAACTACTGCTGGCTTGCACCAACTTTATCGTAAAGTATCCAAAGCTTCCGGCTACAGACTGAGGATCTTCCTGAGTTTTTCTTGCTTCTCCTTGACGACATAAGGAGAAAGCAGCTAACTCCTTCACGAAAACTGCCTGAAACCACAACAAAAATTGAAAAAGTCAAACCTGCAAAAGAGAGAATGTTTTAAGGGAGAGCATAACTCTCAAGGTTGTTAACATTATATGTGGGTTATGCAAAGGCTTCTCTCAGAATTGTCAAACCTCTGTTACCATAAACAGACGGATGAAATAATCACAGCCCCTAAAGAAAAAGAAGAATGGACCATGAACAGGCAAGACAAGGCATAGAGGCCAGACAGGGAAACAGGTAAGTCTTAAAGAGCCAAGCTAAATAAATAACATAACCAGACAAATGGAGGCACAGTCCAGCCTCCATGCAGAGGATTTATTTGAACAATGAAATTTAATAAAAAACAATTTGAAGGACTAATCATTTTTAAGGCTCTCCTAATACACAAAGAGCAGTGACCTCTCCTGTTGTTCACTGGACTTTAATTCAACATCTCTGCAGTCTTGCCCACTCCCATTCCGATAGAGCCATTATAAAATATGAAAAATAACAACCCAAAAACTCTCAATCATAAATCAAAATGACTAAGAACAAAACACACATATGAACACTCACATTGCAAAGCCAAATCTGCTCACACACACACAGACACACACACAAAAGCCCATTGCAGATTCTACAAAGTACATTGGTGTTTGGAGAAAACCTTGCTTGCAAACTAAATCTCCCATCCCTTCTACAACTTCTCAACCCTATGAAAAGACCACTTGAATAAGATATGCAGAGTATTTATTTATTGGTTAGTCTACATTTTCTAAGCAAGATCTTCAGTTACATCTCCATGCACATCAAGGGAGGAGGGAAGTGGGGAGAGAAGGGAAAGTGGCACACCTATTCAGTAAGCATGCTTTTTCTCCCCCCTTTTAAAAATAATAATAAAAGGCTGAAAGCTAAGCTGATCAAGATACATCAGATAAAAAAGCAAGACCCGTCTTCTCTGCTTTGCCCTCTAGCTGTTTAGAGGCACCTTTCTGAACTGCGTTGGCCCAGAATAAACTCCCAAAGAAAGCCAAGTCTGGTTGCTATTTTTAAAGTCATGAGTAAATTGGGGGTGGGGAGGAAATAATGAAGCAAAGTGAGGCAGAAATTGCTCTATAAGCCTTGCTAACATCATGTCTGCCTTTTCAGAGTTTTTTTTTTGAAATGCAACAATTTCCTTATCACATCAGATTTGTCATGAGCTCTTATGATAACATAAGAGGCGTAATAGTTTTGTCATCCCAAACCCACATTTGGTTTTAGATTGGGCCTGGGGATGGTGGCAGAGAGTTGAAAATGAGGAAAACATGCTGACAAACTGACAAATCTATTTTCAGAAATGTAGAAATATCACAATTTTACACTGGAGCAGGTTGACAGGAAAGGAAAGGAGGAAAGGCATCTATAATATCAGTTGCTATGTTGCTACATTTGTTAAATGCTACACATTCCCAGCAGACAATAAAAAACTGATTTGGTGTGTATTCATGGAAAGCCAAAGAGGCAAGCTGTCTCATTATTAAATTTCACTTTTCAATATCACAGGTGTTTTGTGGAAAGAGCTCACCAGCATTGCCTTCAAAGAATCTGGTGTAAGTATTGGGTCATTTTTTTCCTTTAAAAAAATGGTCGGGAACTAATAGCTTGGCTAAGGTTGGGTTTCAATTCCTACTGCAAAAATATAAATCTTCACCTGATATTTATTAAGAAACTGCACTTCCCAGGAAGAGCAGAATCAATGCCTTTATTTTCTTTTAAGAGTACAAGGCAGTCACAGGGGACTGATAGCCAGCCCCACAAAATTAGATTTTATCTGGGTATCTGGACTTCCTTCTTTTCTCTTTTATTGGATTAACATGCTTCTGAAATAAAGAGGCAACCCACAGTTACAATACCCTGCTGGGGAATTAAGTGCAGAGAGTAAACTTTATTGTTCCACCAGGCAATTTCAATGTAGTATTTCCCAGAAGTGGTACTTTTAAAAGAAAGGGGGAAAGCCTGAGTATGAAGCAGATTGTACAAGAATCTGTTTTTTGGGGGGGGGTTGGCGGGAGTTGGATACTTAATTTGGGGCGTACCCCTATCCTCTTCAAACAGATTGTGTTGTTTTAATCGACTTTTTTATTAAAAAATAAAAAACATTCCTTCAGTAGCACCTTAAAGACCAACTAAGTTTTTATTTTGGTATGAGCTTTCGTGTGCATGCACACTTCATCTGATACACACTTTTAAAAAAGTTAGAAAATAAGTCTGAAATGTGCTACACAGAAGAGATATAGACACAGTAATAAAATGTTTAACAGCTCAGAGAAGGAATTATGTTCCCAGGAGAAGCCACAAAACTTTCATTCACAAGTAGCTGCCATCCCTAATATATTTCTAGTCCCAGAGTGTTCCATGTTCCCTTCCTTAAACCTAGTTCCCTTTTCAAACCGATGTTTTACATGTAGATATTTCAAGGACTCAGGTTAGAAAACAGGAAATAAGATGTCATACAATTGCCCCTTGCTTTGCACGAACTTATTTTTGGGGTCTTAAAATCAATTGGAGATGACATCACTCTCTGGTAGATGATGGAGAGATCTGCAAGTAACTTCACTTATGTATGAGAAGGCTCTGACAAGGAACCTGAAAAAAGTTAGGCATTTTGGGAGGGAGCATATTGTGGAGAGACAAATTAAGTTCTTTGCAAATTAAAAGCCAAGTGGCAAAACACTTTAGAGACCATGTCTTTAAAACTTGCACCAGGAGGGGAAGCAGGAGACACAGCAAACTGTAGGGAGTGGATGGATTTCAGAAAGTTATGCCCAATCAATATTAATATGAGGGGTTTTTTTTAAGTCCATGCAAGTCAATATCTCGTTCCCTGTCCTTATAAATTTGTAAATAATTTTAGCATATGCATTGGGCAAAGCACACTTTATTCACAGAGAAAGATGGGGCAGGGGGAGTGAGAAAGAGGGAGGGGAATTGCAGAATGTTATCAGGAGGGTGAATCCTAATTTATTTCCTGTTAGGAGGATAAGAAGAAGAAGTTGAATCTAGTGAAGTTCCACCCAGAATAGAGCCACTGAAATTTATGAAAACCTTAGTAAATTGTGCCCATCAATTTCAATGGGTTTGTGCTGAGTAGGATTAACACTGGATACGACCTAATAATAATAATAATAGATTAAATGTGAACCGCTGGGTAGTCTAGTCAAAATGCAGCAGATGAAAAGGCCAGCTGAGAAGAGAAAGTCAGAAGGTGGGGAGGGGGAGAGACCTGTAACTAAACACCATACAGATTGCTTTCACTCCTGAGAGTCTTTTGCTCAGAGGCAAAAGAAAAGTAGCCCTACACGAAGAAGTCAGCCGCGAGAACCGGGAAGGGCTAATAAGAAGAGGGTGCTTTAAGAGGAAAGTAGTGAGAGCCATAAAAGCAAATAAATAAATAAAATACAATACAATACAAAGCCTGCCGCATCTCCACCCGGAGGAGCCGCTTGTTAGGTAACTTTTCCTTCCTCTGCTAAACAGCGGCGGCGGCGCTTGGGAATTTCCCTGCTCGCCTGCCCGAGAGTGCTAAAGAACAGCTCCTTTGCGGGCGGCGGCGGCGGCGGCGCCTCCCGTCCCACCCCAGGTTCCCTCACGCCCTGCTGGGTCTGGGGATCTGCTTGGCTTACCGGCATCCGCAGCTCCTGTAATCCGGCGCAGTGACGGAGCAGAGAGAAAGGAGAGAGAGAGAGAGCCCCAGATCGAGGCGGCGCGCAGGGCGGAGGGATGGATGGCTTCCCTGAACGCAAGGCAAGCCCTAGCCTTGCTCGCTGCCTCCGGAGTGCCCTCAGGAGCCCAGCGCGTCCCGCCCGCGATCTGGACGCAGTTGGGGGATCCTCGCCCCACTGCAATACACAAAGTTGTGTACGAAGCGAACTGCCCGGCCAAGGGAGATCGGGGTGGGAAGGAGGCGAGAGAAGTCCCTTTCCTCCCTTTCTCTCGCCCTCTCTCCTTCTTTCTCTTCTTCTCCTTCCTCTCGCTTTTTAAAAAATCTCCGCTTCCTTCCTTTGGGCTTCCAAAGCGAGATCTGGGGACGATGGCAGCGCCCGGGAGGGTGGATGAAGAGAGGAGCCAAGTTCAACTTTTTCCTTTCGGAAAGAAAACGCCCCACCAGAGAATCCCTCTCTTCTTCAGCCCCTTCGCTCCCCACTCCACCCTTCGCTCCCCCTCCCTCCCTCCCCTCCCGGGTTGGTCTGGGGAGGGTTTTACACACACACACACACACACAGCGCAGATAAGAAGCCGGGCTCTCCTCTGCTCAGCCTCTCTGCGGGCAGGACGGCTCCGATCCCCCTCGCTGGCACTCAAGGGCGGGTAGATGATGGATGCAAAGAGCGGGATGGATAGATAGCTGGCATCTCCATCTCCCTCCCTCTCTCTCTCTCTCTCTCCAAGTTCAGGCACGAAGCCTCAAATCCTTTTGGCCATCACTTTCAATCACCAGCAGAGCTTTTATCCCCGCGCCTGATTCAGGCTGCGTAACTTCCTCTGTGTTGCCTTCACACACCACGCACCATCCCACCCGGCCGGGCGCTCTTAAAGGTGCAGCCGGGAAGGAAACGCAGCCATGGCAGGGCAAAGGGGGGGGGAGGCGCCACTGTGTAAGAGAGGGAGGGAAAGCGTTTGTAAGAAAGAGAGACCAAAAAGGGGAAAACAGAAGAAAGAAAACGTAAAAGCAGGACAAGCCTCGTCTGGTTTTTCCTTGTTGAAGGAGCTCCTCAGCCAACGCACCTTCCTTCATTTGGCTAGAACAGCCCTTTCCCCGCACAGGACCCCCGCCTGCTGCCGCAGGTTAGAAAGCTGTAGGTCCCTTTGAGGACAATCAAGAGGATGCTCTCCTGTGGACCCTCCAGATTTTGTTGGAAATCTAACACTCCTATTAGCCTGGGCCAGTAAGACCAATGGTTAGGGGTTGTGGAAGTTGACGTCCAAAGGGCACCAAGTTGGGAGTCTGCCCCAGAAGGAGTATTGCCAGTAAGTGGCACCCCTGTTACCCCACAGTCTCCCCAGAGAATTTCACCTAGCGGCATCTTTGTGTGCCACCTAGAACTTTTATGTTCTTGCGGGTCATTTAAAAACAAAAACAAAACTCAAGTAGTCTGATTCTCTCCATTTTAAAATATGTGTTTTAACTCTAGATTAGGGTGAGTTTTCTTTTCTTGTTATACTTGTGTTGCTTTGATTTCATAGTTTCATGTTTCATTTTTTATTTAAATCCATTTAAATGCAAATTGTTCTTATGGTTAATTTTTTAAAAAATAAAATTTATTTTTAAAAAATGTAAATTGATTGCATAGTCATTTACTGCAAATGTTATCAGGGTAGGATACAAATATTA
The DNA here is from genome assembly GCF_963506605.1 of Zootoca vivipara. Lineage (NCBI taxonomy): Eukaryota > Metazoa > Chordata > Lepidosauria > Squamata > Lacertidae > Zootoca > Zootoca vivipara. Next base: position 13,095,783 of record NC_083294.1, on the reverse strand, counting down.
TTAATGAAATAAACAATCCAATTAATTAATTAATTAATTAATGCATAAGATCACAAGGGCACAAGAAATGGGCTGCTGGGTCAGACCAAATGTCCATTCTAGTCCAACACCCTGTCCTCTTACAATATCACTTATATCCTACCTTTCCTACCAGACTTTTAGAAGACATCTGAAGGCAGCCCTGTTTAGGGAAGCTTTTAATGTTTAATAGATTATTGTATTTTAATATTCTGTTGGAAGCCACCCAGAGTGCCTGGGGAAATCCAGCCAAATGGGTGGGGTATAATAAATAAATAAATAAATAAATAATAATAATTCCTCCAAACAGCTCACTCTATCTATCTATCTAATCATTCACCCATCTTTAAAATTCACATTCTGCTTTCTCATCATAAGAAAAAAGAGACTTAAAACAATAAAATCAACAATTAAAGCAATGGCCATCAAATGATCAAATCAATAAGAAAAAACAACAAGGCAGGAAGTAATGGAAATAACCAGATAGCAAGACATAGGGTGCCCCTCCAGGCTGGCAGTATTTTGCAAGAGGGATTCAAGCACATACTGTAAATTTAGATTTGCACAATTAAAGTGGATTAAACCGTTCTCTTGCTCTGGCACAACAAATGCAATTTTTTTAAAAAAAATACTGATTTTTTTTTTTTGCAGTTTGGGAAGTGACAGGGAAATGTGTGTGGTGAATGAATGATGAATGGGAGGATGTGTAAACAGCCCGTAAGGAAATCAGGATGAATGCAGAACAAATGTTCCTTATCATCTTAAGTTCCCCACTAACAAATCACAAAGACCAGGCATAGTCTAATGTCAGCATAAGCTTTGTGGAAGCAAACAAGGATGAATGCTGAATAAAGAGGACATCTGAAGGAGGCTACAATCCCATCAAAGCAACACAAAAGAGGGCAAAGAGGCCAGCCATAGAGGTAACAGGGGTACACAAGCACCAGTGTTCTATGCATGTGTTTCTACACATGTGTAACTGAAATAACTTTATAATGCTTCCTCCGCTTCCATCCCTTTCCTCTGTTCTTTCTCTGTCCTGGACTAGTTCAGTGTTAATAAAGTACATTAAGTGTAGGCAAGGCCAGAGAGATGCGCTTCACCAAAGGCACAGGGAAAATGTATTCCATTTGCCTCCACTGCTGGAGTCTCATATATCACATTGCAGGGATAGCCAAGCCAAGGCAACTCAGGAAATGCTTTAAGATCCATTTGATGTTCAAGGAAAGAGAAAGAAAATTCCTGATCTTTATCAGCTCTGGGGAAGGAGGCAAGCTCAAAAACAGGAGGGGGAGAGCTTTTAGAGGCAGAGTCTATAATTAGCAACCCATCAGAGGTGAAATTTGTCTTTCTACTCATTAAAATGAAGACATTTGTTTTGAGATGGGTTTTTTGTTGCTGTTTCGCTCCAGTGGCATTTTTACATCCTGATAGAGTCTTGAGGACTGTAATATTCCCACAACTTTTCTGCCCAACAAACATTTTAAACAACTTCTCCGAATGGAGTTGCTCCAAGGCATTTTGGTGGAAAACATCTAAATGGTATTCCTTTCCTAGGGACAGATGAAACTGTCGTTTTTTTGTTTCTCTTGTTTTCCCAGTCTTAAAGTTTGCCACATTTCCACATCAGTTTGCAGCAAAAAAAAAAAAACCTCACAAATATTTGTCAGGGTTTTACTGTGCATACCTCCTAATATACACAATTTAGATGCAGTTTTGCCTGATACACAAATTTTTGAAAGCAATGTTCCTAATAAAAATAAAATTTTATTAATATAATCAGCTTATTTGTTGCTCACTTTCCCCTAATATATGAATTTTGTACATTTCTGTGGTTGGAGAACCGCATCACAAAATTTAGAAAGGTGCAAATTTGGAAACATATTTGCATTTTACTTCACATATAGTTTAAAAGTGCAAATGTGGGAGGTTTGTATTAAAAATGGAACCAAATCTCACCCCCACCCCAATCCCTCCTCTCCCCTCCTTCTAATTCACATGCGGCCTCATCTATATGTTTTCCAGCTAAAGTCCCAATTGAAATGAAAGGGGGCTTTCCCTTATTTCAGTGGTGTCAATAGATTGTGCCCTGTGTGTCTGATTGGAATGCTGCCTTTAAGGGACCCACAAGGGACAGCTGTGTCACTCTGCCTTGCAGCAGAATTGCCCACTCCCCTCTGCTGTTACTTCTCTAGCACTCTTTTGCTTTACACAACCCAGAGGGATCTTTAGACATGGATTCCACTGGTAACAGGTTTCACTAGTAACAGGAATGAAATTGACTTAACACAGAGAGACATCTATCCATTCAGCAACAATGCTGTCATGAGCCTTAAGGCATGACTCAAGATTTCTATTGATAAGCAGCAGCCTTCCTTATGAACGGAAATAAGATGCAGTTCCCTCTGAGTCTGTCCATATGTTCTGACTCCTTATTGTCTTTTGGGATGGCTGACACAATGGGGTGGCCCATTGTAGGAAGCAGCCTAATACCAGGGTCAGACTCTTTGTTCACATAGTTCAGAACTGTCTATTCTGATAATGGCTAGCTATTCTCTGGAGTATCAGGCAGAGAGTCTCCCATCACCTCCAATATAATAAACTGGCGAAGTTAGGAACAGAACCTGAGACCTAGCTCAGTGGCATGTAGAAGGCATGTAGTGGCATGTAGAAGGCATGTAGAAGGCCTCAGCTTCAACATCCTGGTAGGGCTAGTCCTGTGAACTTCTACATGCAGAGCACTTGCTTTAACACTGAGCTATGTCCCTTCCCAGAGTGAAATAAATCCTGGTTTTGCAGTCTGCTGGAAACTGCAAAAATATCGGTGTGTGTGGTTGTCACACAATGGGACATGGCCAGTGAGTTGATTTTGTCTAGGCCTGCCATTTGTTTGTTGTTGTTTAGTCGTGTCCGACTCCTCGTGACCCCATGGACCACAGCACGTCAGGCACTCCTGTCCTGCACCCATGTTTGTAGCTTCGAGAACACTGTGCTTGATTGTTATTAAAGGATAGATCCTTCTATCCTCTCAGGATCAGGCTCCACCATAGTTGGAAGGGCCACCAGCTGGTGTTGAACTTTAACATTTGAAGAACCTACTAGGGTAGTATTCTATTCTCACAATAGCCAAACACTTCCCCCTCCTGTGGTTTCCAACAACTGGTGCCAGGGATTCTTGGAAAACAAGAAACCTGAATTGCACACTCAAATCAGTGGTCTCTCTCTCTCTCTCTCTCTCTCTCTCTCTCTCTGTGTGTGTGTGTGTGTGTGTGTGTGTGTGTGTGTGCTCCTTACATCAATTCTTGCTCAAAACCACAGCTTTTGGAGCCAGGTGCACATCCATTTTAATGGAGATGATAGGAATGGGAAAGATTTCTAGGTTAGTAGCTGAAAAACATGATCATAATGAGTGAAGTAATTGAATAAATGCTGACAATTTGATGTGGAAAATGCATAATCAGCTAGCTCTACAAGACGGTTGAGTTATACTTTTTCTCCTTCCTTCCTGCTTTCCTTCCTCTCTCTCTCTGTCTGCACTGGGTTGAACATTTATTCTCTACTGAGCAGGTGATCTGCTCAGCTAAAAAGCAGCCAGGGGCGGGGAGAGAGGAGAAATCTGGATATTTACACACACACACACACACACACACACACACACACACACACACACACACTTCCCTCCAGTGTTCATGCGCCAGTTCCCAAATAATTGACCCAGTTATGAATATATTCTGTGCACATCATGGGAGTGTGTGTGTATATATCACACACACACAAATACACGCCCCCCCCCCCGCTCAACATCCTCCCTAGTTTCTAGGTAAAATCCAGTGGAATACTTTGTCCACAAATTGGCACATGAGAAGAGTAGCAGATTGGGTGGCGGAAGGTGGTGAGAACCCAATCAAACTCTTCTCACACAGTACTAATATTTCAGATCCCATACTTTTGAAACCAGAAATAATCACTCAGTCAAAAAAACGGTTTACAGAACCTATGAGAATGCTTATTCATCCAGTGATCCTGAAGCTGTGTACCACAGAGAACCTGGATGCCCTACGTGCTTGAAAAAGCACATGTTTTGCATGAAGAGGGACCCAAGTTCAATCCTTGGCATCTCCAGTTTGGGAATATGCCTCTCTGGAACCCTGGTCAGTGTAGGCCATGCTGAGATAGATGGGTCTGTGGTCTGGCTCAGTATAAGGCACCTTCTCATGTTCCTAAATGATTTACTAACATCTGAATTAAGGCTGGTCTGTTTGTGTGTTTCATTCCTATATTTTTGTCCTAATCTTCATCCATGGAGCGAGCTAGGGTAGCATACTGTACATGATATTGTTATACGTTTGTGGGTGCCAGAGTTCCTCGATTTAGTAAATGTTATAAATTAATCAATGCTTGAATTAGAATGTATGCAACGTAAATTGTAATATAAGAGTCAAAGTACGGGTGAGCACTGGTGGAGGGAAGACACTAGGTGGGTAAAGTGAGTGTAATCTTTTTTTCTAACTTTTGATTGTAAGTTTGTGTAGTGTCATATCTTCCTTGTTTTCTTTCTGTATATGTATATGAATGTTGGATTTTCCTTGTTTGTAAATAAAAACTAATAAATAAATAAATCAGTGCTTGGAGAGTTAAACTGGAAGTCAGTCTTTTAATAGCTAGCTAGACCAAGGGTCTCCAAACTAAGGCCCAATCGTCTTCTAAATCCGGCCCGCGGACGGTCCGTGAATCAGCATGTTTTACGTGAGTAGAAGGTGTCCTTTTATTTAAAATGCATCTCTGGTGGGTAAGGTGAGTGTAATCTTTTTTTCTAACTTTTGATTGTAAGTTTGTGTAGTGTCATATCTTCCTTGTTTTCTTTCTGTATATGTATATGAATGTTGGATTTTCCTTGTTTGTAAATAAAAACTAATAAATAAATAAATCAGTGCTTGGAGAGTTAAACTGGAAGTCAGTCTTTTAATAGCTAGCTAGACCAAGGGTCCCCAAACTAAGGCCCAATCGTCTTCTAAATCCGGCCCGCGGACGGTCCGTGAATCAGCATGTTTTACATGAGTAGAAGGTGTCCTTTTATTTAAAATGCATCTCTGGGTTATTTGTGGGGCATAGGAATTCGTTCATATTCCCCCCCCCCCGAAATATAGTCTGGCCCCCTACAAGGTCTGAGGGACAGTGGACCGGCCCCCTGCTGAAAAAGTTTGCTGACCCCTGAGCTAGACTTCCTGTGTTCAGTAGAACATTGGAGAGATGGGCCATTAACAGAGAGCAAAGGCAGGGAGATAGGGCCATCAGCAAAGCAAAGACACAAAGCTGGAGAGAGGTTGAGCCATTGCTGATCCCAGGCTGAATCCCAGGCAGGCTGCGGTGATGGGAGAAGTAAGACCCTCTTGGGATGTTAATGCCGTGATCCCCTCCATCATAGGTTCAGGTTGTATATACAGTGGAACCTCGGTTTATGAACACCTTGGTTTATGAATTTTCGGTTTATGAACGCTGTGGACCCATCTGGAACGGATTAATTCATTTTCCATTACTTTCAATGGGAAAGTTCGCTTCAGTTTATGAACGCTTCAGTTTATGAACAGACTTCCGGAACCAATTACACCCATGCTTCAGTTTATGAATGCTTCAGTTTAAGTACTCCGCGGACCCGTCTGGAACGGATTAATCCACTTTCCATTACTTTCAATGGGAAAGTTCGCTTCAGTTTATGAACGCTTCAGTTTATGAACAGACTTCCGGAACCAATTACACCTATGCTTCAGTTTATGAACGCTTCAGTTTAAGTACTCCGCGGACCCGTCTGGAACGGATTAATCCACTTTCCATTACTTTCAATGGGAAAGTTCGCTTCAGTTTATGAACGTTTCAGTTTATGAACAGACTTCCGGAACCAATTGTGTTCATAAACCGAGGTACCACTGTATGTGTGTAAATAAACCAGATAGCATAAAGATACCACAGTCTCTATTGTGCTCCATTTCCAAAGGAAATATGAACCCTGGGTGAACTCCTGGACCACTGGAATCTCACACTGCTCAGAGACTAGGGTGCCGTGAAACACTATGTAAGGCCCCGCAAAAGTTTTATTTTCACAACAGTCCTTGGATTAGGCTGAGAGATAATTAGAGGCCTGAAGTTACCGAAAAAGCTTCTGAGCTATGTAGGGGTTTGTTCTGCTTGCGGGGGAGGGAGGTTTACCATGAAATGGGTGGAATGCAGCACTCTGCTGTTGGGGAGGTAGCAAGGTTTCCTCACTTCCCTTTTAATTCACTTTAAAATCAAGTTAAAGAAAAACTGTCAATGCCACAGCAGGATCGAAGCCCTGTCTGCTGCTGTCACCCTTTCTCCCTGGAGATGATGCCACAAGGAGAAAGGAGTGCTGGTGGGGGTGTGGGGCAGCTCCACCATTGTGATGGTATAGGAAGAAGGAGTGAGAGGTGAGGAAGTTTCACTGTGACTACAGTAAGTCATGCTCCCAAAACATTTCAGGACCTGAATCACAGCTCACTAAAGTAGAGATGAATGGAACGGTCTATTTCCAGTCTACCTAAGTTCTAATGAATTAATTCATTAAGTTCATCTAATCATGATTCTGCATCAAACTACCAAAAAAACAAACAAACAAACAAACCCCAACCTGCATGCAAATTTGCATTTTTCATTTTTTAAAAAAACGAAGTGCACATTTTTCTATGCCTTACTGACAGATATGCATTTGGGTTTTTTTTGGGGGGGGGGCATCATTGAAGTACAATTTTTTGTTTGCATTTTACTGTAAAATATAGAGTTTTGTTTGCATTTTTGTACTTTTTCCAACCAGAAATGTGCAGAAACTTAAGGATAGCTACATTCCAATCCTTGTTTTAGAGTGGAAAGTGAAAATCAGACTAGTTCAATTTCTTTAAATGCTGAGTGGAGGGAAAAAAACTTTTGAGGGTTCCTACCGTGCTCTGCTCTGGTTTGCCAGAAGTGGCCTAGTCATGCTGGCCACGACCCAGAGACTGTACGCTGGCTCCCTCGGCCAATAAAGCGAGATGAGTGCCACAACCCCAGAGTCGGTCATGACTGGACCTAATGGTCAGGGGTCCCTTTACCTTTACCTGAAACTGGGCACTGAGACAGCCATAAACTGGGTGGTGAATGCAGGCAGCTCTTTTGACTCAGGTCTACGACTGCTAGCTTTAGGCTCCATGTGTGCTATATATTTTAACAGTGCCATACCACTTTAAATAGGCATGGCTCCCATAGAATCCTGCAAACAGTAGTTTAAGGATACAGTGGTGCCTCGCAAGACGAATTTAATTCGTTCCACGAGTCAATTCGTTTTGCGAAAAATTCATCTTGCGAATCACGGTTTCCCATAGGAATGTCTGGAATTTCTTTTTTTGCCCATAGGAACGCATTAATTAAATTTCAGTGCATTCCTATGGGAAACCGCGATTTGCAAGACAATTTTTTCGCAAAACGAATTCGTCTTGCGAGTCACCATCAGATTGCGAAAAATTCGTCTTGCAGGGCATTCGTCTTGCAAGGTACCACTGTACTGAGAACTATTAGGAGATCTCTATAACATCCACACGTTCAAGTGGTTGAATAGTCAATCCATCTTCCCAGGTAATCTGGGAAGGTCTACCCAATCTGGAAATGCTGGGAAGAGAACCTGGGAACTTCTACATACAGATGCTCTAACACTGAGCTATGGCTCCTTCTGGGAACATGGGAAGCTGCCTTATACTGAGTTAGACCTCCACGGAGCTCAGTATTGTCTACAATGACTGACAGTGCTTCCCAGAGTGGTTGTTTTTGTTATGATTATATTTATCTATACTCTGCTTCCCCCCCCCCCAACAGGGACTCAAGATGGCTTACAGATAAAATAAGAACAGCTAAAAACATAGAAGGAAAACAATAATTAAAAAATACAACAATTAAACATTAATATAATTAAAAATATATATAAAAATATATTAAGAACATACAGAGAATCACAACAGAAACAGCATGGCATCAACCCACTCATTAAAAGCAGTTCCTAAAAACCTGTTGGAACAAAATGGTCTTAACCTGCTGGTGGAAGGACAAGGAGGGAGCCAGTCTAACTGCTCTAGGGAGGGAATTACAAAGTCTGGGAGCAGCTTGGGTTTCAGCCTGGAGATGCCAGGGGGTGGGTGAACATTGGTTGTTTTGCATGCAAAGCAGATGCCCCACACCACTGAGGTACAATTTTTCTCCAAATATTGGTGACGTAGGAGGGAAGGTGGGAGAATGGGGAAGGTAGAGTATATTGCTCAGGACTGGCTCAGGGTATTTTGCTGCTTGAAGTGAAAGACAAAACAGCACACCCTTGTCATGTTCCAGATACAGAAGCCAAGCCGTGGTTGAATGATAGAATCACGTCTTCCACCACATCTGATGTGGCATGAGAAACTAATCCAAAGTTTATAGGCTACAGTTTAGAACAAACAAACTCTGCATGCCTCAGTAGTATATGTTGGCAGATAGCATACGTTTCCTAAGAAATGTTCACAAGAACCAGATGCAGAAAATTGTGGACAACAAATGCTTTGTTTCGCATCCCTGTGGATCTGCAAATCAAATAGGAACATTGAGAATATTGAGGCAGACCTGGCAGATTTGTGCTTTATAAAGCAAGGGTAGGAGAACTTTTACAGATTGAGCACCACATTCCCTTCTGGTCAACTTTCCAAGGGCCATATACTAATGGTTTGTGGGGCAACAAATGCACAGTGGTACCTTGGTTTGCGACCGCAATCCGTTCCGCGGAGGCGGTCGCTCCCTGAATCGGTCGCTCACCAAAGGCACGCTTCTGCGCGCACACACGCTGCACAGATCGCTTCTGTGCATCTGAGCGCCGCAGAACCCGGATGTAAACACTTCCGGGTCTGCGGCGGTCGGAAACCGAAGCGGCCGCATACGGAGGCGGTCGCAAAGCGAGGTTTGACTGTAATGTTTTTGTTTGTACAGTGTGCTTCTTTCTACACACAACACATACACTCTTCTCTATCCTCCATCCAGACAAACAAGAGGTATTCTCAGAGTTCAAGGACACATTCTACCCAGTCTACAATACCCAGGGTGTGAAGTAGGGCCATGAGAAGTGTGGTCTGGGGAGAATTCTAAGGACCAGACAGAGATCTCTGGAGGGCTGCATTCAGCCACCAGGCCTGGGTTTTCCCATGTCTGCTCCAAGACAACCTGCAAAACCCAGGCCATCAATACAGAGAAGTGGCCATGCCTCAATATTTGGGTTGACAACAACGACATGAAAATGTATTTGTCTCAGAAGGACAATCGGTCAGGATTTAGAGTGTGTGGGATTTTCCTCAAACAAATTCTGTTCTTTGGTGATGACTGAAGCATTAATTTCCAGATCGGCTGTAGGGTAGTGGTGGAGGAGGGGAATGATGAATGTAAAACACAAATAAAAGGAGTTATTTTTCCTTGTCTTGTAACTTGCCTGTCGCTCTGTGCATGAGAGTGTATTGCATGGCAACTGCATTCACACTTCTCTATAATAAAAGATTCTAGCAGATGGGCCCACTATTAAAGTCTATCCCCGTATTTGCATATTTATTATTCATGCCAAGATGGTACTAAGTGCACACAGGGAAGAAACACAGCCGATGCAAACACAGTCGTTGAGATTAATGAAGAGAGGGAAAGGGGTGTAAAACTAGAGTTCCCAAACGATTAGATTAACAGTCTTTTAAATCAGCATCAAGGCATCAAGATAATTCCATGTCACACACTGTACAAGGTCAGAAACTGGCAGAGGGAAGAAGAGAAGACTTCTCTGAGGAGTGGGAATCTCTTCTGGTTGCTGGACCTCACAAAATTTTTGTAGTGCTGGAAAAGGAAAAGAGCAATCAAGATGATCAAGGGATTGGAGCAACTTCCCTACAGGGAAAGGCTCAATACTTAGAGCATTTGTTTTTCTTTAACAGGGCAAAGGTGAGAAAGTGAGGATACGAAAGATGTGTATAAAATTATGCATGGTGTGGTGAAAGTGGATAGAGACCAGTTTATTTCCCTTTCTCATAATACTAGAACCCCAGCGGGGTCATCTAATGAAGGTTAATATTGGAAGGTTTAGGACAGACAAAAGGAACACTACTTCAGACAGCACATAATTAAACTGTGTACCGGTAATTCTCTATCACATGATGGAGTGATAGTTGCTAGCTTGGATGCATTTAAAAGGAGATTAGACAATTTTATGTAGGATAAAGCTGTCAATGGCTACTGGTCATTATGGCTAAATGTTGTCTCCAGTATCAAAGGTGATAGGATAGGCCTCCAAAAAAACAAACAAACAACAACACAGTTGCAGGGGAACACAAGTAAAAGAGATCAATTGCACTTGAATCTTGTTTGTGGGCTTTCCATAAACATCTGTGTGGTCACTGTGACTGTGACTTGATTTCAGTAAGGCTTTTGACAAAGTCCTCCATGATATTATTGCAGAGAAACTGGTGAAATGTGGGATGGATGAGGTTACTGTTAGGTGGATTTGTAGCTGGATGACTAAGCGAACCTGAAGAGTACTCACTAATAGTTCCTTGTCATTCTGGGAAAAAGTGACAAGTGGGGTGCCACATGGTTCAGTCCTTTATAAACTACTTGGATAAAGGATTTGAGGAGATGTTCAGTAGATGACACTAAACTGGTAGCTAATGCCACAGAAGACAGAATCGGGATTCAAGATGACCTTAACGGATTGGAGAACTGGGCCCAAACTAACAAAATGAATTTTAATAGGAAAAAATGTAAGCTTCTACAAAGAACCAGCCACACAAATATAAGATGGGGCTTGCCAGTAGTGAAAAGGATTTAGGGGTCTTAGTAGACCACAACCTTAACAGAATGGTACAAATGCTATTCTAGGCTGCATCAACAGAAGTCTAGTGTCCAGATCAAGGGAAGTACCGGTATTAGTACCACTCTTTTCTGCCTTGGTCAGAGCACACCTGGAATACTGTGTCAAGTTCTAGGCACCACAGTTTAAGAAGGCTATTAACAAGCTGGAACATGTGCAGAGGATGGCGACCATGATGATCAAGGTCTGGAAGCCCAAGCCTTATGAGGAATAGTTGAGGGAGATGGTCATGTTTAGAATGGAAAAGAGATGACTAAGAGGAGCTATGACAGCCATCTTCAAGTATCTAAAGGGCTGTCACATGGGAGATGGAGGAAGCTTGTTTTCTCCAGCTCCAGAGGGTAAGACTCGAACCAATGGATTGAAGTTACAATAAAAGAGATTCTGACTAAACATCAGGAAGAACTTTCTGATGGTAAGAGCTGCTCAACAGAGGAATGGACTTCCTTGGGAGGTAGTGGACTCTCCTTTGGTGGTTTTTAAGCAAAGGTTGGTTGGATATCTGTCGTGGATGCTTTTATTGAGATTCCAGCAGGAGGTTGGACTAGATTACCCTCAGGGTTCCTCCCAACACTAGAGTTCTGATGCTATGAATTCCAAAATGTAAGGTAGACGGGAACCTGGCTAAAAGTTGAATCCAGTAGAAATGTGAGCCACTAGCACTAGCGCTTGGTCACTTCTCAACCCCTCCTCTGGATCAGTCCCCCTGCCCTGTGAGAGACAGAAAAAAAAGTGCAGAAACACACACTTTACTTTTCCAGGTGATCTATATAAAAGTTGGATATGGCTGAAATAATCTCAGCCTTAAAAAGCACATAGAGATAGAAGAGGAAATGGGAAAGAGTGTCAGTCTTCTAACTTCCTCCTTCAGCTCTGTATATTCCTGGAATACATGCTTGCCACACTCAAGCTTAATGAAGGGCAAGACACCAGGCCTTTTCTCTACAGCTCTCACCACCTTATGGCCATGGAGGCAGGAGGAGGAGAGGCTCAGAGAGTGCCAAGGAAAACCTCAAAGGTGCACCGAGCCCTTCAGCACCATGTTGACTACCTCTGCAAGACCCCTCATCTGGCAAATCTCCAGAATGGGCTTATGCCCTAAGGCACTTAACTTTGTCTGGGTTGTAATCAAAATAAACCAGAAAATCTTAATGCCTCATCCCAAATTTTCTGCTTGTATTCTCCCACTTGCTCTGCAAAATTATTTTGTTCTTAGGAATTATTCTAACATTCTCATTTGAGAATTCTGCTTCTGGAATTCTTCCCCAAGGATTTTCAATACCAGCAGGTCATTTCCCACCAGTTATTTATTCAAAACCACCTCCATGAAGCACTTCGTCACATCAGAATCAGTTCTTCCATCTCCCCTTGACTGGTGAGATCGAAGGAAATGTTTGAGTAAATACATTTATAGCTGCAAAAAAATAAACTAAGGCAATGTCAAGTACTGTATATAACAATCTTTAAAAAGAAAATGTCCTCATTTCCTTGCATGCCTTCCTTGCATATATATATATATATATATATATATATATATATATATATATAAGAGAGAACCAAGGGTGTCTCCTTAAACTTTGGTAATTTTCACTTTCTCTGGAATCCTGTTTCTCTGGAATGCAAGTTTCAACTTGCAATCACATTTGTTCTATTACATCAAACCTATTAATGGCACCAGCTCCTTTCTGATAAAATAAACACTCCAGTATATTTTACTGGCTAGGAGGTAAGGTGGGGGGAACGTCTCTGTTTAAATATTACTGTGGTTAGGAGAGGACAAGTACAGTACAGGAGCAAGCAGTGGCCCATGTTAAAAAAAACACAACTTATTAGGGACTGCATGCAAAGCTAGGCTGGGTGTCAGTTCTTAGGGTAAGGTAAAGGTAAAGGGACCCCTGACCATTAGGTCCAGTCGTGACCGACTCTGGGGTTGCGCGCTCATCTCGCATTATTGGCCAAGGGAGCCGGCGTATAGCTTCCAGGTCATGTGGCCAGCATGACAAAGCAGCTTCTGGCAAACCAGAGCAGCACATGAAAACACTGTTTACCTTCCCGCTGTAGCGGTTCCTATTTATCTACTTGCATTTTTGACCTGCTTTCGAACTGCTAGGTTGGCAGGAGCTGGGACCAAGCAACGGGAGCTCACTCCGTCACAGGGATTCGAACCGCCGACCTTCTGATCAGCAAGCCCTAGGCTCAGTGGTTTAACCACAGCGCAGTTCTTAGGGTAGGGTAAAGCAAACTGGTCCAAGGGCCACAGGCAAATTTCATGCAGGTGACAAAGAGACGGTATATGTAGGAGAGAGGAATGGAAGGAAAGTAATTAGCAATTGAAAATAAAACCTGAAAGTATATTGTTGTTGCTTAGTTGCTTTCCTCAAAAAGAGACGTACAAGCATAATGTAAACACTACAAACAATTACAACTAATCCATCAATTGCTAAAACTGCCAATTTCAGATTGCCATTATACAAATCTATGGTGCGACCACACTTGGAATACTGTGCACAGTTTTAGTCACCTCATCTTACTTAAAAAAGAAAAGAATATTGTGGAGCTAGGAAAGATTCAGAAAAGGTTCAAGGGGATGGAACTCTCCTAGAAGGGAAGGTTACAACATTTGTGGCTCATAGTTGTTGTTGTTTTTTAAAAAAAGGTGTATATATATAAAAAATAGAGGTGTTTAAATGATGCCTGGCAGAGCTGTAGCTACGGGGGTGGGGGAGGCTCTCTACATGTGTGTGTGGGAAAATTTGTGTGTTGTGGGGTGTGTGCCAAACTGGGTCTTTGACCTGGTTGAAATAAAGCCTAGTTTGGCCCTGATGCATGATATGGATATAAAGTGGATAGATAGAAGCTTTTCCTCATCCACCTTCTCTCATAATATTGGAACTTGAAATCGAGTGTTAGAAGATTCAGAAACTCATATAACAGATCGATGTACCAGCTCTAAATAGTAAAATGCACTCCTAGTAGTCACTGAGGCTACCTGAACTTTAAGTGATAGAGATGGGTCCACAAGCAGCCTCAAACTATAAACTAGTTCTAGGCATAAGAGGCAGCAAGGGAGAAAGGCTGAGTTGTTCCTGGGGGGAACAGGAGAATGTCAGGCAGCTGGTGGTAGTGGAGTTAGGCAAACAAAGGTCCCAGCCATGGAAGTGTTGGGATAACACAGCAGAGAGATAAAGGAAGAGAAGGCATGGGGGAGGTGGGCATTGCATGTAGGAATGAGAAGTTGCCATGGGCAGAGCCAGAATTTTTGATAGGGGGACACAGGCCTTTTGTTGGGTGGGAGCAGCTATGTATTTTTATTGATTTTCATTGATTTAGAGGGGGAAGCTGCCCCCTCTCTGCCCTCCCCCTTGGCTACGCCCATGGAAGTTGCTGTATCTGAGAGCAGACAGGAAGCTCCTGTAGGGATTTAAGAAGGGAGTATTCCATGCTAAGATGCAACAAGAGAGTGGATAATTTTTGCACCAGAGTTCTCAATGGGTGTGGGTACTAACACGTAGAACTGAGTGTGAAAGACATTTGGATAATTCACTACATCATTAGGGTTGCCTCCAACTTAAATTCTACTCAAAATAGATCCACATTAATTTCAACAGTTCTGAGTTCTAACATAGGATGCAACCTTTAATAACTATGTTATTAGAGCAATTTAGCTCTTTAATGAATAGGGAAGGCTTGCTTTGCTAATGTTTTCCAAACGAAGCAGAGTTATTTCTCCCAGCTGTTGCTGAGTTTGGATTATCACTTGACATTAATTATGAAAAATTATAAAGACATGCAGTGGTGACAAATACTCAAATGGTCACGTGGCCTTCCATGGTTTTATGCTTTTGTGGCCTTTTCTTAATTTGTGCTTTTCCCTTAACCACATGCTGATGGTACACAGCATAATCTGCTAGTAACAGCATCAAATTATTTAGCATGCCTAGCCAATGTCTGAAAAAAATTCAATTCAGCTGACGGCTTTGGATACAAGTCTTCTCTGGGGTGGATCTAAACTTGCTGAGGTCAATAGAATAACTTTGCTAGCTTGGTGGAAAATTGTGGGAGGAATTGTAATCGCAACAATGAAAAAATAACACAAAAGTCTATCATGATTGTGCAAGGTAGAGAAGAATCTGTTGCTGCTTTTGCTTTTCCCATTTTAGAAGAAAAATAGGTAAACTTTTTGTGTGTGAAAAAGATAAAAAATAAAGCATTCCTTTCCAGCCTGATCCTACATATGTAACTAGCCATCCTAGGAATGGCACCTTTTAGGTTCATAATGAGATGCCTTATATCAGGTCAGACTATGTGTTCATCTAGTTTTAAAAGATCAAATAGTCGGTGACTGGGAATAGCCCTTGTGTGGAACCATAAACAGCTGCAATAACTCAGAGTAGACACTGGGGGAAAGAATACACACCTAGGAATAAATCTTACTGAACTCAATACATATTTAAAATGTGATTTTTCAGGCATCTTTTTCAAGACCTAGAGATTAACATAGAAACTGACTCGCCCATGCCTACACATGGGTGCATTTGAATATAACAATAAAATGTGGCTATTATTATGTGAGTGAACCTAGGTGAGTTTTGGGTTCATGCATTTCCCTTCCTTGGCCCCTAACCAGTCATGGCTGTGAAGAGGAGGGGAAGGTTTTCCTTCTGTTTGCAATAAACAATGACTGAACTGTGATGGGCTAAGATCAGTCTTAACTGTGGCCTAGCCCTAGCCATCTCTAAAATGTGGTTTATGAAACGGCTTATTGCAATAAACAGTAGTTAAGATTAATCACAGTTTAGGATTTGGACATAACACTAGACTTTGGTTAACTGAAGAAGAAAAAGCTTCCTACTCAGCTTCTCACAGGCAGACCAGAGGATGGGGTTGCCAGACCCAATAGAGGACAGGACTTCTGTGACTTTAATTGCCCTGCTCTCTTTTGAGTCTGGAAACCTTAAAGAGAAACCAGCAGACCCTTTGTTTAATTTCCAAGCTCTCAAAAGAGAGCAGGGCAATTAAAGGCACAGAAGTCCTGTCCTCTATTGAGTCTGGCAACCCTACCAGTGGAAGAGGGCAGACTTGTGTTCTAAAGTTTAGAACACATAGTTTAGTGTTACATCTGAACTCTGCCAGTGGCAATCCCCATAAATTTGTCACATTTAACTCTCAGCAGAGCAGACCATGGAGCAAGATGAAAGAGAAGCTAAGGTGGATTGCCACAGGGAAGAAGAACAAGAACAATCATGTCGCTATGTGGCTCTAATCAGTGACAAGTCTAACTGGAAGATTTTATAGGTGTAAAATACAACACTCACGCTACTCTGGCTTGCTGGTGTTAAGAAGCCCATTTGCTGTTCTAGCTAATTTCCCTCTAATTCCACCCTGAGGTTGAAGTCTGCATCCCTGCCTGATATCCCTCAGGTTCAAAACATAACAGCAGTTTAAGCCTAGAAGAAGGTATTATTACGAACCACTATTACGAACCACTATTATGTAACACTATTTCTGCATGTTGTAGAAAGTAGTTAGTGTACCCAGTCCTCCTTAACCTCATACCCTTTGGCTCCAAAGCACTTGGTGTCACTGTGATACGAGTCAGGAGATTCCAAAAGTGCCAGGCTGCACAGCTACAGTGTCTCCTCCCTGCATTCTCAGCTGTACAAAGTGTTTTCACAGTTGTAAATGTGTTAGAACAGCTGTGAAAAGTAGATGCACTTACTGTTAGGTGTAGAGACCATTATGCAGGCTGCATGTATTCCATCTGATGCCCATAAATATTCAGAGATAGTCTAGCCATGGTTATCCATGCCCCAACTGCCTGGTTGGATTACTGCAAGGCTATACGCATGGAGCTTCCTTTGAAGACTGTTCAGAAGTTCCAGTTAGCACAGAATATTGCAAACAGAATTTTAATAGGTAAAACTCATTTGGTCACATCTCACCCCATCTAGAAGAGCCTCACTGGTTCCTGTTTGCTTATGAACACAATTCAAAGTGCCCAGTTGAAACTCTAAATGGCTTTGGAACTCAGTACATGAATTAGTGCCAACTTCCATATCAGCCTGCCCAAACTTTTAGGCCATTTGCCAATGCTCTTCTTCGGGCACCTCCACCAGTAGAGGTGAGGCCAGGTCAGGTAGGCTGGACCTACCTGTACGCAGAGCAAAGCAACTGTTTCAAGCAGCAAATACTGGGGGGTGAGTAGTGGATGACAGAGCTGCATGTGTTATGTTGTCTGCCCAGCATCTCCAAAGTTAGCATGCTGCCCTTAGATACAGTGGAGAGTGTCATGTTGTTGCCAGTATTGATGAAGTACCGTACTTTTCCATGTATAATACTAGGTTTCCCCCCTTAAAAATCATGCTTAAAAAGTAGGGGTCGTCTTATACGTGGGTAGTACATAGGGTGGATGTTTGATTGGTTGCTGTTGTGGCTGTCAGCGGGTATTGTGTGTGTTGTTGGCTGCGTCAATGGGTGTTGTTGATTGCCCGACGCTGTGGCAATTGGGTGGGTGATCTGCTGCTTCTGCCAGTGAGGGAACAGACAAGAGGTGGATTTAGCAGCACATGTGGGTGAGTGATTTTCGGCATTCCCACTTGGAAAAAGCTCAACAACCCTGGGTAATCCCTCCCCCAAAAAAGCTCAACAATTCTGGGCAATCCTCCCCCAAAAAAGCTCAACAACTTTGTGCCATCTCCTCCCATTTTCTTAAATGTGAATCTCCCAAAATAGGGGGTGTCTTATTCATGGGGGCATGTTATACACGGAAAAGTACAGTAATATTTGGCTGAATAGAGATATCTTTCTTACTTGCAAGTAAGATGCTAGTGTGTTTTGGGGCAGGAGCCAGGACACAGTCAGGCACTATTTCTATTGCACACAGCACACAGAGTGTAGCAAGGACTAAGAGATTGGGGGGGGGGCTCATTTAATCTCACTGTAAACAAGTGGTACAGTGACAATAAAGTATTTCTATTGCCTTTTCAGCACCTATTGAAGACCTTCCTATTTCAACAATCCTTTTAAGTGGAGTTATTTTTAAATCCCAGTCTGTATCTGTATTTGATTTTAAATTGCTTTTATCTATTTAATTGTTTTAAGAATTTTTCACATAAGGAATTGTTTTATATATGTTTTAGTACAGAATAGTGAAGAAAGGAAGTATATGACCCGACCGTGCTAAAAGTTGGATAGGGAAGGGAGGGGATCCCATTAAGGGGACAAAAATCTAAATCAATAGTAATAGCAAATAGTAGGAGTTTAAAAGCCTTTCAATGAAGTCAGGCAGAACCCGACTAGTCAAATCAATGCCTACAATGGAAGTGGGGATGAGGGGTTCATCTTAGGGAGGCTCACAACTGTCAGTTTCCTTGATATGGCATAACATGTCCTGGTACATAAGTTGAAAAGCTCACTTGGTTTGATGAGGTAGGAGAAACAGCACAGCCAAATGAGCCATGGTAATACTGATGAGCACAGTGGGAAAGGGGCCAATTGTGTGCCCTTGCCATTTCTTTCTTTTCTTTATAATCCTTTGATGTACAGTAGCAGTCTAAAAAGCACTTCTCAATAAAAATGATACAGCGTGAGCTGGTTTGGACATAACACCAAGCCATAGTTTAGCATTGCATGCACGAACCTGCTCCCCTTTCACCTCTCCTCCTCCAGTGTGGACACAAGGAGGATACTGGAAGGATTTGCTTCCACCCTCAACTAATTTTGTTATTATGTCTGAACATGGAATGGTAAATTTGTTTTAACTATGGTTTATCCCGCAGGTGGAGAACCTGTGGCCCCCCTCCAACGACTCCTATCATCTCTAACCATTGGCCATGGTGGCTGGGGCTGTTAGGAGCTGGAGTCCAACAACATTTGAGGGGCAACAGGTTTCCCATCCCCAGTTTGTCCTACCAAGCCAGGATTATAAACTGTGGTTTGAAATTGGCATGATCGGACACACTATAGGTAAAACCAACCACAGTTTATCCCAGTTCAGACATAACACAATGTTAGTTGAAAGTGAAAGCACATGCTTCCCATCACCTCCTTGTAGCCACATGCAAAGAGAGGAGGGGGGGGTGCATGAATCCAAAGCTTAGTGTGTTGTGTCCAATTGCAGGTAGTGTTTCAATGCATAGCCTGCCCAGAGGTGATGGGGTTGCTGAGTATTCTTGTCTTTTGTCCTGTGCTTGCATCTCTCATAAATTATGTTACGTCAACTTGACTTCTTTTTACCTTTCCTCATTGCCAATAATCAAGATTCTACCGACAGAATGAGGCTGACAATCTTGCTGAAGGATGGAACTGAAGGGAATTCAGCTCGACATCCCATATATGAACCAACTCTGTGTGTGATGAAGAATAAGTCAATTGTATGTCAGGGAGAAAAAGAGCAAAGAGACTCGATTCTGACATCTATGAATCAGGAGCTCATAAGAGACCCTTGTATGTAGTCTCATCTATAAAATAAATGGATCAACTTCAAAATCCATAAAATACTGTTTGGAATTTTTTTAGTTAGTTGTGCAGTCATTTCTCTAATTTAGCAATCAAGCCAGGATGTTAATGAACTGCAACACCCAGCATTCCCAACCACTGGCCATGCTGGTAGGAGTTGGAGTCCAACAACACCTGGAAGGCCAGAGGTTCCCCACCTCTGTTTTAAATGCCAGATTAAGAAGCTAAAGTTACACAGCTGAATCCTACATACCGGTATGTTTACTTGGAAGTATTCCACTGTCTTCAATAACACTTAACTCCTCAAAATGGGGGATGCAACCATAACGCCTTACACTAAGCCTAATCTATCTTGGTATTTCCTGTAGCAGAGGTAGTCAATGTGGTGCTCTCCAGAGGTTGCAAACTACAACTCCCATAATCCTTGACCATTTGCTGTGCTGCATAGGACTAATGGGAGTTGTGGTCCACAACATCTAGAGAATACCACATTGGTTACCCCTGGCTTACACTGACTGGTGGTGGCACTCCAGAGATATGGGAGAGGACATTCTCAGCCTTACCTGGAGATGCTCCAGATTGAACCTTGGACCCTTTGTACCCAAGCATGTTCTCTATTATTAAGATATGATCCCACTAGGAGGAAGATGCCTTCACACAGTGCATAGTTAAACTATGGAACTTACTTCAACAGGAGGCAGCAATAGCCACCAACTTAGATGGCTTTAAAGGAGGATTAGACGAATTCACAGCTATCAATGATGGCTAGCCATGATGGCTATGCTCTGCCTCCACAGCTGGAGGCAGTAATGCTTCAAAATACCAGTTGCTAGAAACCACAGGAGAGGAGAGTGCTCTTGTGTTCAAATCTTGAGTGCAAGTTTCCCATAGGTATCAGTTTGGACACTGTGAGAACAGGATGCTGGACGATGAGCCACTGGCCTGATCCATCTCACCCTTTTAACATTGTTATGCCTTATATTGAGTCAGATCATTGGTCCATCTAGCTATACTAACAACTTCTTAGGGTTTCAGACAGGAGGCTTCCTCAGCCATTCCTAGAGATGCCATGGGTAGAACCTAAGACAATTTCCACGCAAAGTGTATGCTCTGCCAATGAGCTTTGGCTATTGTCCAGTTTTTGGCAATGTAGCACAAACCTAGTCATGCTTAAGAACACTCTTTAAATCAACAACAACAACAACAACAACAACAACAACAACAACAACAACAACAACTCTGTTCCTTTAAAATGAGAATGAGAAAATAGAAATTAGTTATGAAATAGTTCTTCCTTCTAACAAGGGTTAGTAATTGTGGTATAACTTAGAATTGTTCTTAGGCTTCTTTAAGTATCTCAAAAAGCAATTATATTGAGGTACTATGAAAATTTATTTAAATTTAATGAATTAGATATGAGGCAGATGACCAACTCAACTAAAAATTATTTAATCAAACAATGACAATGAGAAATTTAAAAAAGAATGGGAAACGTTTATTGTATATATACAAAAATATTGTAAACAAATAGAAACATTGGCGGGCTTTGATTAAACATTTACAAGTGTTAAATAATGAGATGAAGTCTAACATAGGCAATTTGAAATATTATGGTATGGTGGTAATTAGTTAAATATTGATAATATAAGGAAAATAAGAAAAAGGTTTTATAATTATGCAGAAAATGTACTTCAATCACCAATCAAGCTTTATTACGGTCGTATACCAGCTATTAAAATAAAAATGCTTTACAGGGCTATGGGGGTTGTCATTCGGGGTGGATATAAGAGTCTATAAGTTTGAAGCGGCTATGTTTCCAGAAGGGGGTTATTTAATGAACCAGAAAAGGAACTGGAAGGAAGTCAGGAGGTTAAAGAGAACCTCCAAAATATGTTTATATATACTGAAAATGTTTTATTTATATTCTCTGTTTTAATTTTTTGTTTTACTTTTATTTTATTCCCCCCCCCCCCCAGAATTGCATGAAGAATACTTGGTGAAGTTAAAATTGTAAAATCAATAAAAAATATTTAATAAAATAAATAAATTTAAAAGTGAAAAAATAAAAATTATTTAATCAAGTGAGAGCCCTACTGAGTCATTAAGAAAAGTGTCATCAACTATCCAAAGAACCATGGTGGAGAGAGTGTGCATCACTCTGACGCTGCATTTCTATAGGCTTGTATTCATTGTCGTGCAGCAGCTACGTTCAAGTGGCTCACTCGTTGGATCATCACCTTGTCGTCATGAGTGGGTTTGCACGTTCTTATGACCCTTGTGAGTGAAGCCGTCGGGAATCTCGTACTCCCAGCAGGGACACCAAAGGCAGTAAGGTCAAAGGGAAGGATCTAGACAAAGAATGATCCAATTGTACTACCAACCTTACTGTACGTCATCTCCAACTCCTTGAAAGATTCCATCAACGGCGTCTCTGAAAAAATGTACACAACACTTGTGTAAGTGTTGTGTAACTAACACTTGTGTAACTAACACAGGCGAACTTGTGTAAGTGTTGTGTAACTAACACTTGTGTAACTAACACAGGCGAACTAATATCAGTGTACTGGAAGAAGCAAAGATCACCAGTGTTGAAGCAATCATTCTTCAACATCAACTTCGTTGGACTGGTCATGTTGTGCGGATGCCTGATGATCATCTTGCAAAGCAACTACTCTATTCCAAACTTAAAAATGGCAAGTGTAGTGCTGGTGGTCAACAAGAGAGTTTTAAAGACTCTCTCAAGGCAAATCTTTAAAAAATGTAGTATAAACACCAACAACTGGGAAACACTAGCCTGCAAGTGCTGCAATTGGAGAACAGCCTTGACCAAAGGTGTCATGGGCTTTGAAGACACTCAAACTCAGGATGCACGGGAGAAACGTGCTAAGAGGAAGGCACGCTTGGCAAATCCACACCATGATCAACCAATGTCCCCACTGTGGAAGGATGTGTGGATCCAGAATTGGCCTCCACAGTCACTTACGGACTCATTGTTAAAACCGTGTTTATGGAAGGCAATCTTACTCAGCTACGAGTGCTCGCCAAAAAAGAGGAGGAAGAGGAGGAGGAGGAGGAGGAGGAGGAGGAGGAGGAGGAGGAGGAGGAGGAGGAGGAAGAAGAAGAAGAAGAAGAAGAAGAAGAAGAAGAAGAAGAAGAAGAAGAATGTTCAAGTGGGAAAAGTAAGTGCCAATCAAGCTGGGATGGACCAGGATCAGTGCCATACAGTGCCAGTGCCAACACGGATTTGAAGCAGCACTGTTATGTCGCCAAATTATGTCACAGATAGTGATGGGCTTATCTGGTACTTTTCGTTCTTTCACCTTCTCATTTTCCCAATCTTAGATTAGGTTCTCAACATTTCTGCAGTAATGTGAAATTAAAGGAAAAAATTATCATGAAAATTCACCAGCATTTTAGTGCTAATTTTCCCAGATAAACATAATGTTGCATGCAGTTTTGACTAATGAACACATTTGTTCAAGCAATTTCCTCCTAAAGTAATGCATTTGTCTATGTTGTTTTCCCAAGTATCTTCATTTGTATGCATTTCCCCTAATATATGCATTTTGGTAAAACATTGATTGGCTGGAGAACTGCACCTCAAAATTCAAAGAAGTGAGAATTCTGAAGGAAAGCTGTGTATTGGTTTGTATATTAGTTTGAGAAGTGTGGATTAGGTAGCTTCTCATTAAAAAGAAAACAAAAATTGAATTTCTACCCAACCCTAGACACATTATGAGTGCAAATTATATAGTTTCCCATTGAAGTTAATATTTTCCAACAAAACATAATTTATCACCAGTTAAACCACACAATTCATCTTTTTCTCCCATCCCACATACTCATACAGAGTCATTCTTTCCCCCTTCACACACTTACGGTACTTCCCTTCCAAGACTCACCTAAGTGCAAAAGGTTTGCCCAGATCACTGCCTCAGTCCTTGGTCTCCTTTTGCTGAGCACCTGCTACTTTCCAACAAAATAAGGCACTGCACGTAACAGGGAAAGAAAGCAATAGTTTTAGACAGTAGC
Organism: Zootoca vivipara; assembly: GCF_963506605.1. Taxonomy (NCBI): domain Eukaryota; kingdom Metazoa; phylum Chordata; class Lepidosauria; order Squamata; family Lacertidae; genus Zootoca; species Zootoca vivipara. The sequence goes on along the minus strand of NC_083294.1, from coordinate 13,072,373 downwards.
ACTGGGATCTTTGCAGGCTTGTTAATATTCAGCAGACATATCGCCAAAACGTCAGGCCAGAGTTTAAAATATAGCACTGCAAACAGGCAATTCTTCAGATTCTGCTGCTAATTGTGATGCCCCCCCTCACTTTCTCTTTCTTTAAGGGCAAAGAGCAACCTTTATGTTCTGGACTAATGTAGCCAAGTTTCCTCTTATATAAAAAGAAACAGAAACACAGTTTTCTGATGAGAATGCATTGCTGATGGCTGCTGCTTTAGGCTACATTTGCAAGCATGTGAATGTTTGGCATCATATAAAACAGTCCCTTTCTGTGTCTGCCTCCCTCCAGATCTCGCATGCCATTTAGTTTATATTATTTATTATATTTATACCCTGGCCTAGAAGTTTAAAGCGGCATACATAGTTCTTACTCTCCCAATTTTATTCTCACACCAAACCTGCGAGGTAGGTTAGGCTGAGAGACTGTATCTGCCCCAAAGTTACCCAGGGAACTTCACAAGATCGACTGAGAATTTGATGTAGTGGAAGGAACATAGTTCAATGGCAGAGCAACAGCTCTGCATGCAAAAATATCCCAGCTTCATTCCCTCCTATGATCTCCAAGTAGGGCTGGAAATGTCCCCTGCCTGAAACTCTGGAGAACTAATGCCAGTCTGTGCAGATAATATTAAGCTAATTGAACCAACAGTCTCCTATGCCCCCACCACTTTGTTACTGTTTTGAAAAGGGCTGTAACTTCATGATACAGCATATGTGTTACAATCAAAAGATCTCCAGAAGTGGTGTAGAGCGGGCTGTAAAAGATTCTGTCCTGTCTCCTGCCCAATACATGCATTGCAGACAGAGGTTCTTATGTGGAAGAAAGATATTTATTCAAGTAAGTAAAGATAAAAGGTAAAGGACCCCTGGACAGTTAAGTCCAGTCAAAGGCGACTATGGGGTTGTGGCACTCATTTCGCTTTCAGGCTGAGGGAGGTGGCGTTTGTCCACAGAAAGCTTTCCAGGTCATGTGGCCAGCAGGACTAAACCACTTCTGGCGCAACGGAACATCATGGCGGAAACCAGAGCGCATAGAAACGCCATTTACTTTCCCGCCACAGCCGTACCTATTTATCTACTTGCACTGGCATGCTTTCAAACTGCTAGGTAGGCAGGAGCGGGGACAGAGCAATGGGAGCTCACCCCATTGCGGGGATTCGAACAGTCACAATTCAGGAGCAGGGCCACAAGTTCAGAACTGGACAGAAGCAATAAATAAGCTCCAACCAATTTCCTGGATGAGGCATGGCACACTCACTTGCAATACTCTCTCTCCTTGTGGACACGTTGGGATTGCAAGTGAACACTCTATTGGGGTGGGTGGGTCTGCTCCCACTTGCGAAAGTGGAGCCTGGCTCTAGGTGACAGTGTGCCCTCCTGCTCAGTCTCTGCTGCTGCATCTTGCTCAGCCTCCTTCCCTCAGCTTCGCAAAACTCTCCCAGGCACCACTGAGGTTTTTCACTCTGCAGAAAGGTAGGAAAGGAGAGGTGGCATCCCTGCTACCAATGTGACTGAATTTGGGGTGGAAAGGGGATACCCCCTCCTCCAAGACAGGTTCCCCCCATTTCCTGTGTGAAACCCTCTGCAAGACCACAGTGACTGGGTGCTTATAAGGGGAAGGGCCATAGTTCTGTATGTGGTAGAGTACATGCTCTGCATTCAAAATGTTCCATGTCCTATCCCCAGGATCTCCAAGTAGGACTGGGAAAGACTCCTTCCTGAAACCCCCAGAGAGTCACTGCCCGTCAAAAGAATATTGAGCTAGAAAGACCAATAGTATGATGAGATAGCTTTGTATAGTTATGCCACATACTTTCTGACAGATGCTGCAAACTGGATCCTTAGGTCCTTCTGTTGCATAGGCAGTTTTGGGTTGGGGGTTTGATTTTTTCCCTCCTCAACACTCTGTCTTCTGTTAGTAAATGACCTTTGTGGGCGGCACTGCAAAATTCCAGATCAAGATGAGGGCAGATCTTTCTCGGAGCACAGCTCCCTGTGCAAATTGCTGCACTCTTCATGTCACTTCCTCTTTTTTAAAAAACCCAACTGCAAAGCACAGGGGTACACTATCTGCCACTTTTAAAGTGTTAAATGGACATTCTTGTAGCATTTTAGTGTCTCACAGTTTGCAACCACTGCATTTCTTTAAAATAAAAAAAAAGCCTACAATGAACATCCATACATAGAACAATGAGAAGAATCGTAGCTCTTTAAAGATGATCTCTTTGGGATGATATGGTAGGAGGGATGGAGAGCCCCAAGCCCCACTAACTGATCCTAGGTCACAGATCCTTCTCGGGTCTTCTCCCTAGACCACAGCCCTCACCAGCCCTGTTTTGCATCCTCCTTTTGTTCAGCCAGAATATGTCTTTGAGCTGTGATGATGCCCATTGCTTACCTGTGTGAAGAGTTGTGTCTGTGTGACTCTCAGTGTATATAAACCTCTGGCTTTTGTGTGACTGAACTCTCTCATAATACATAGGGTGGTAGATTTCCCCCTCTAGATTATGGTACTGGGTCCTGGGGCTTAGCCAGAGCTTTTATAACTAAGGTGAACTGACAGGCTGAGCTTGTTTTAAAGCCCAACAGAGGGGCAGAGGGAGATGATGGCCCTGCCATTAACCCATCGCAAAGGCCATCTAGATAAAAGACCCTACCTAACAGGGAGGTGTCTGTCACGCAGAAGAATATTTGTCCTTTTTTTACACAGAGGTTTTTGGCAAGGTGAGAGAGCAAGGAGGGAAAAACTGGGCAGAACTCCATGGCCAGAGGAGGCTGCATCGAGAGATGAGGGCTATGACTCGCTGAGAGGAACAACACAAAAACGTGGGGTGTAATGTTCTACACCCCCTCCACTGAAGGTGTAAATATGTATGCATAAACCATATTTTTAATACACGGCAGACTTTGCTGTGCCTTGATTTTGCAACAGAAACACAAGCCTGGGTGAATGCCTGGACCCCCCTGGAATTATGCTACCTATCGGTAGTGATTGGGGATGGCATGAAACAGTACAGTATTATCCCAAGGATGTCATCATGCTGCATTTTGCATGTCCACCAACAAGTGGTGCTATGAACTACAGCGCGGTGGCAAACAAGGCTTTCAGAGTTGTTGGGCCATTGCAGCAGCACCAGAGGGAGAGGGTGAGAATGTGGGAACCACAGGGAGCTCTTCTGCAGAGCCAAACCAAGAAGGATTGAACCCACTGCTCATCAGCTGATAGGAGGGTGTTTCAACCCTGCTTTCTTTGGGGGATCCACTTCCCCCTTCCATCAGCTCATGTCAGCCACTCATGGGGTGATGTCACCCGATTGACAGGCAGACATGGTTTCAGGAATAATTGCCTCCTGGGCCAAACCAGACAGAGGGCCTTCTCGGTAGTGGCACCCGCCCTGTAAAACGCCCTCACAGCAGATGTCAAGGCAATAAACAACTATTTTACAACTGAAAGCGGCCCTGTTTAGGGAAGTTTTTAATGTTTGATGCTGTACTGTTTTTAATATTCGGTTGGAAGCCGCCCAGAGTGGCTGGGGAAACCCAGCCAGATGGGCGGGGTATAAATAATAAATTATTATTATATATTATATAAACTGGACCCTCTCAGGCTAATACTGGCATGTGTGTCAGATATTCCTAACTCCTTTTTTTAAAAAAACAAATCTTTATTGATTTTTTACAGATTACAGAAATAAAACATAAATAAAATTAATAAAATGACATTTGTGATTATTTCAATACACTTAAATCCCCGGTATAATTTTTTTCACTTATCCCTCCCACTTATCCCTCCCCCTCCCCTCCCCTTCTACTCCTCAGCCACTACTGTACTATGTAAAAATTGTGGGTTACCATATTTAACTGCATACCTCCTTTCAAGGTTTGTTTCTCTTTTTTCTCATTTGTTTAATTATTTGAGCCTTTAAATATCTGCCAGGAGATCGGCTTTTTCTACATGTTGTTTAATGTAATTCACAAATAATTTCCAATTTTTTCCCTTCCCTTCCTGCCCTATTCCTTTAATTTCATCGGGCTTAGTCGCCAAATTGTAATATGTAATCATTTTTAGCTGCCAATCTTCTTATTTGGTATTTTTGGGGTTTTCCAATTTTTTGCTACGATGAGTCTGACTGCTACTGTTGCGTAGCTTACTATACACCTGTCTTTGGCTTGGATGTCGCTTTCCATCATTCCTAATAGGAATATTTCCAGGTTTTTTTTTAAGGAATATTTTAGAATCTTCTTTAATTTTTTATAAATCATATCCCAGAAACCTTTGATATCGTCGCACTGCCACCACATATGGATATACGTACCAATTTCCTTTTGGCACCTCCAACATTGATTATTTGTTCCTTTATAAATTTTGGCCAATTTTGCTGGCATCAGGTGCCACCTATACTACATTTTTAATATATTTTCTTTTAGATCATAATTTGGTGTAAATTTGTTATCTCTTTGCCACAAATTCTCCCCTTTTTTAAAAAAGCATGATTGGTTTTCCAAAATGTTGGGCCCATTTAATCATTGTGCTCTTCTTCAGTTTCCCATTTCAATAATAATTGATATTAATTTGTTATAAATTAATTTCTAGAGCCTAATAATATTTTGTCTAATTTTGAATTTTCTTTTTCAAATCCTAATCTATTATCTTCTTGAAACCATTGATTCATTTGAAAATATTTGAATTTTGATTTGAATTTTCTTTTTAAAATCCTAATCTATTATCTTCTTGAAACCATTGATTCATTTGAAAATATTGGAGCCAGCTGCTTAGATATTCCTCACTCCTATGCAACCCAATGACCAGAAACAGATATTAGCAAGAACACATTTTACAGTCACACATTCCCTGGTTCTTTGGTAGTTTTCAATGGACAGAACAAACTTCTAGGTTGTGACTTTTGCAACCTTGTGTTAGCTGCAATGGAATAAGGGTGCAAAATTTCAAATCATATACTGGAGTGACTTCTGTTTTCTGTAGTGTAGTGTTTTCTGTAGTAATCATTTTTGGCAGGGGCGGTGGCAAACAAACAAATTTGCAACAAAGAGCAAGGGGACACCAGCCTCTTCTCTCCCTCCTGTACAGTTAATGGCTAATTAAATCTGTTGTGGGGATAATGCAGGGAATAATATGATGTGGAACCTTCTTATGGGGGTGGGATATTGATTGCAAAGAATCGATGTCATTATTAGAGCACATCTTAAGCATCAGTCTTTGAAGAACTCTACAAGTTTCTTATCTTTTACCCTCTTTTCCACTGCCAGGGCCTTAATAGCTTTAGCCTTGTAAACTAGCAAGTTTAGATATTTACCTATTCTTAATACAGATTTTGTTTTTAATGATGGTGTTAAGTAAAGATTGGCTGTCACTTGCAGCTAGGAAAAAACATGTCTTCCAAATTGCATCTTTTGGGGGGGAGGTCATAGTTTAATGAGACGGGTTCCTCTTTTGGTGCTTTGCAGTAAATAATGGATTGCTAATGGGCTTAGAAAGTCTTTGTAGTCCTGTACAGGGTGAAGGCAAAAGCTCTGCACTTTTCTAGTTACTCTGGGATGGAGAAACTAAGGCAAAGCGTCTCTGAAACACTTTGTAAAACTACTTTTATGTAATCAATAGAGTATTTTGAGACATGTCCTTGTGCATAAATGTTTACACATGTTGTCTTTCATGGTGTTATTTCTCCCGTCTCCCCACCTTTAGGTTAACACAGGGGCCAGCAAACGTTTTCAGCAGGGGTCCTGTCCACTGTCCCTCAGACCTTGTGGGGGGCCGGACTATATTTTTTTGGGGGGGGGAGAATGGACAAATTTCTATGCCCCACAAATAACCCAGAGATGCATTATAAATAAAAGCACACATTCTACTCATGTCAAAACATGCTGATTCCTAGACTGTCCGCAGGCCAGATTTAGAAGGCGACTTGGGCCGGATCTGGCCCCCAGGCCTTAGTATGCCTACCCATGAGTTAACAGCATAAGAACACCAGGGGGATATAAGAACACAGAGGAGTCCTGTTGCATCAGGAAGCAGGACATGAGTGCAAGGAACAGCACTCCCCACTCCTGTGTTGGCTAGCAACTGTTATTCAAAGGCAAGCTACCTCCAACTGTGGAGACAGTCGGATAGCCATCATGACTAATTGTTACTGGTAGCCTGATCCTCCATGAATTTGTTTTATTCTGCTTTGCAGCCACCTGCATCGGTCACCATCGCTACCTCTTGTGGGAGCAATTCCATACACTATTTGAATAAGTACTTTCTTTAGTCTGTCCTGATCTGTCCAGCATTCAGCTTTATTGGATGGCCCCACTAGGTTCTAGTCTTCAGAGGAGGAATAAATTCTCTCTCTCCTTTTTCCATGCCATGCATGAATTTTATACACATCTATCATGTTACCTCTTACTCACCTTATCTCTAAACTAAAAAGCCACAAATGCTGTAACCTTACCTCATAGGGGAGTTGTTCAATCCCCTGGGTAATTTTGGTTGCCTTTTTTTTCTGAACCTTTTCTGAACAACATAGCAGTATATGGGATCTAGATTTTTAATTTAATTATAATTCTGCCCAGAGTGGCTGGGGCAACCCAGAAGAAGAAGAAGAGGAGGAGGAGGAGGAGGAGGAGGAGGAGGAGGAGGAGGATTTTGGATTTGATATCCCGCTTTATCAGTACCCGAAGGAGTCTCAAAGCAGCTAACATTCTCCTTTCCCCTCCTCCCCCACCACAAACACTCTGTTAGGTGAGTGGGGCTGAGAGACTTCAGAGAAGTGTAACCAGCCCAAGGTCACCCAGCAGCTGCACGTGGAGGAGCGGAGACGCGAACCCGGTTCCCCAGATTACGAGTCTGCCGCTCTTAACCACTACACTACACGGGATGTCCTGATTTTCATTGGATAAATGTGGGAGGGTATGGTCGTTTGGTGTGGTATTGGTCTATCCCAGTTTGGCACTTCCTTTTCCCACTTGAACATGGCTGCTGCATGAGACAATAAATACGAAGACCATAGAAATGCAAGGTCAAAGTGGCTTCCACTCTCTTCCCCATGGTGCTTTCCTGTATAATTTGCCACCACAAAGTTGGTGCTGCTGCAGGCCTCACCAAGGTCACTTTGCCTGGAATGCCATGCTCTGAGGAAGGACCCCATGTTCCTCAGGATGAGACAGGGAAGAGAGAGCAGAAACCACCACCAGCAGCAGCAGCAGCAACAGTGCCAAGCAGTGAAGGATTTCTACTTTACCTCATGTGAAAAATGGCTTGTACTGGTCCTCAGGACCCCCACTTTATGCCCTTCTAGCGCTGAACCTTGACAAGTGGCCAAAAAAGGCACCATTCTGTTGTGGCACCAATGTGCTAGAATGCCCTCCACAGAAAGGCCTGCTTGGCCTCATTACAATAAATCAGGCACGTCCAACAGGTAGATTGTGGTCTACTGGTAGATCACTGGAGGTCTGTGGTAGATCACTGGTAGATCAGTGGCTCCCCGCTAAGAAGTTGAACAACTCTGGCTCCCCTTAAAAAAAGCTCAACATTTTGGGCCTTCCCTCCTCCCTAAAAGAAGTTTAACAATTTGACCTGAACCCCACATAACAGGGCTTTACTACCTAAAAAAAAAGCTCAAAAACTTTGACCTGAACCCCCAAAGGGGGGTAGATCATTTCCAGTCTTTAACTCTGTGAATAGATCGCAGTCTCTTGGGAGTTTGCCACTCCTGCAATAAATGTTTCCACCACTTGCTGACAAAGTGCCTATTTCAGAAGCTTATTGCTAATGAGCCTTCTTATGTTTCTAACTTATTTGTACTGTACTTTGTAAGGTTTGCATGGATTGCCGTTTGTTTAAATTTGAGCTATTATTGTTTGTTTCAAAGTGTTATTAGCGTTTGTTTTAAAGATTGATTTTAATTGTTTCCAAACTGGGCTTCATTTGGGTTTTTTCTTTTTTAGAAAGCTGAGACCTATTTTTTAGAAACTAACATTATTTCAGTAATCCTCACAAGGATACACTAATAATTTATTATCTCCAAGTTGCAAATGGGGACCTGAAGCTATGATTTCTTCAAGGCCACCTGGAACATAGGAATCTGCCTTATACCATGTCAGACTGACTGTCTATCTAATGCAATATTGTCTCTTCACATTTTTTCCTGCATTGTGATTTTTGCTGCTGCCTGCTCTTGTAATTTGCTGCCTCTTGCAGGAGGCAAGGGAGGGCAGAGCCAGCAAAGTTAGCAGTGGCTGCAGGAATCAAGAGAAGCATTGATTGACTGATTGATTGAGAAACATTGGCTGGCTTCACAATTTCCCCCACCTTGTGATTTTTGCATAGCATACACACACACACACACACACACACACACACACACACACACACACACACACATTATGATTCATTATATATTGCCAGGCCGAAAATTATGAAACCAATATCATGAGATGGACTTCAAACTGGTTTGGGATGATATGTCGATATATCGCCCAGTTCCCAGTTCTAGCCGCTGAGCTTTATCAGCCTCCCAAAATCCGTTGAGTTTTTGTGTGAGTTGCCATTCTGACGAAGGGCATCCCAGTTTACCACTATTGCTGCATCACCCCTTTCTTTGCTATAGTAAAACCTTGGCTTTCAGTTTTAAATAAGGAATGAGAATTTGTTAATCTCTTGTAATTTCCTCCCCTTTATGTGTGTGTGTTTGTGCATTTCACACCATCTGATCACTCTCTCCTTAAGTGCCATCTGTGGGAGGCTCCCGTTGTTCTTTTATTGTTTTCAGCTGTTGCCATTTTCAGATTCTTGTCCAGTTGGTGCTCCCCCCACCCCGCTTTATATATTTATATTTATATATGATGACATAAAGTTATGGACATTATTATAAAATGGAATTTTGAAGTGTGATGTATAGCAAGGTTCATGTATGATTATTATGGGTTTTATTTTCATCCAAATTAAAATGAAGCTCCGTTTCCAAGAGATAGATAAAATCTGGATCTTTCAAGGGGAGCAGTTGCTAGTTTATTAAATTTGGATCTCATCATCTGTTTAGGGCAGCCTTCCAAGAAAAATAAGTAGGAATTGATCAGTGCAGGTTATATCTAAATATATTTTTTAATTTTGCTCTTATTTTAAAAGGCAATACCTATTTCTTGCAGTTTAATACTGTATTTAAGGAAAATACTGAGTTGCGGGCATGAGAGTGAAAAATTACTTCCTCTCAATTTAAGGAAAGCAAAATTTTCAGCATTTTAAAAGATAGAAGAAAAGGGTTGAGCATAGATTAGATACTGATTAGATACTGAGATCTGGAAATATATTGTAACATAGAAAATTAAAAGATTTTATTGGACATTTGTGAAAAGGTATGGTGGTGAAGAGGAGTGAGGAGAAAATGAAGTTTATATAATATATAGATCAAATGTTTCCTCTAGAAGTTCATCATTGGATCTTCAACAAAAGACAGGGCTTGTCCACACTTCCGCTTGTCCCGTGTCTAGAAAGCATGTGTCCAAGCGGTTTTCCACTTGACCAACACTTTCTACACATGTTCAAGTGGTTTTCCCCTTGCTCCGCTTTCCCAGGGAAAACCTGCTCTTTGGTGCTAAATCAGAGGAAATGGGAATCCAAAGAAAACCAGAATTGCCATTAGCTCTGATTGAATGCCAAAGAGCAGTTTTCCCTGGGTGAACGCAGCAGGACAAGAGGAAGCCTTATGCCCAGGTCAGACTATTTTCCCAACTAGACTGGTTCACACCCATTTGTAGGCCATGACTTGTCTTGCCAAAGTGTGACTCATGTGAACATCTGAACCCAGCCCAGCTTACTAATCATGGTTTGCTTTCTGGCAAAAAACCACAAATGCAAGCAATGGTTTGTTGTTAGCTTACTAATCAAGGTGTGTGGGTTTTTTCTGTTAGCAATTGCAACTGCAGAGCATGGGACACTTTGGATTAAATCATATAAAGCAAGACCCAGCAATCTTGTTTGTACGGGACTCAGTAGCGATACAAGTCCAAGAGCTTATTACATAACAAGTTGAATGACTACAAGCTTATGCACACACACACACACACACACACACAGAGAGAGAGAGAGAGAGAGAGAGAGAGAGACCTCACCCAAGTAATTTGGTAAAATAAACATACAGTATGTCATTGAAGCCGTTCCCACTCCCATTCATTGGCTGCTGTTTGCAGGGATTGGGGGGGGGGAATACAATGACATCACATCACATTTCTTTTAAGAAAATACTACCTGACAGCATGTGGAGGATGGATATATTGACTGTAGCCATCCACAAAGCCCCAGTAACATGCCATCTGTCCCTTTGAATCTATTTAAGGAGAGTTGCTTCACACCTGAGAACTAGTGGTTATATTCAAGTCCTGCTCATAGCTGACCCACTGAAATGAAGAAATCTAAGTTAGCCATAACCAGTAATGTCAATGGGTCTATTCTGACTAGAACCAGCACTGGTTATCACCCATAGGAATAATTTCCAGCACTCCTTCTAATTGTGAACTTGGCAAATACCAACAGCAATACTACTTACCTAAGTTCAGCTACTGAGAAACAGTGTTTACAGAAGTGTGTGTGTGTGTGTGTGTATATATATATATATATATATATATATATATATATATATATACATATACATACACACACACACACACACATATATATATATACAAGCAAAGTTCAGGAGCAACCTCTCCTGCCCACTCGCCCAAAACAGCCCAATGAAGACTAAACCTTTTCAGTAGCCAAGGAATGTAGTACAGCAGCTGGAAAAGAAAAACAGAACATTAGCTCATCAGAACACATTCTCACTGGTTTCTCCAAAGCAGGGTGAAGCAATGTGTATTTTTAAACACCCGTTTCCTAAGTAACTCTTTAATAAGGCACACACAATTACCATTCTTTAAATAATATTTGTGATTGTTATCCTGATATAAAATAGGCCCGGGGGGGGGGGGGAATGGAATGCCCTGCTTCGCAGAACAGTTGACTGGGGGAGGGTTTTGAAGAGAAGCAAATTTGTTAGAAGGATTATACTACAACATTTAGTTGCAAGTACCATTTTGTCATGTTCTGGGTAAATACCACTGGAAACTTGCTCCAGCAAAGGCTGGAAGCAGACTGAAGCTTTTTAAGCCTGTCTCCAGATGACCTCCACTGGGATCCATCCCCTTGCAGAGTCTTCATGGGTCAACCCTCAGGCCTGCCTCCTCTGATCCATAGCCTCCCTTCCTGGTGAACTCCAGGATCAGTCATGTCAATGAAAGGCGTCTGGCTCCTTAGGCTCAGGAAGAAAGTGACTGCAAGAGTCTGGGTTCTGGCCCTGTAGGACTTGGTGATCTGGGGTATTCCTCTGAAGGATCCTGCCCAACAGCCTTAAGTGCAATGGTCTCTTTATCTCAAGCAGTCAGCTCAGTCCTGAACCAGAGCCAGATCCTGATCTGTTGCCTCTGCAGCTTCTGGTTCTGAGTCTGGATCCCTGCTGGATTCAGGAGTCATGGCACATTTTTAGTATTTTCCTTTTTATTCAAAAAGAAAAATCTCTATTAAAACTTAAATGACAACACTATAAAGTTAGTAGGGTTTCAAAGCCAAATCAGTTTCTAGTTAGTTTTATGATCTCAAATATTATTTAAAGGTTGGTAATGTGACTGGCTCACGAGTTACTTAGGAAACAGACATTTTTGAAAAATACAGAACACTTCAGCTTGCTGTGGGGTAGCCAGTAAAAATGTGTTCTGATGAGCTAATGCTCTTAACTTATACAAGACTGGATGAACACTTTGCTACTTGGTGCCTTGCTAGAGAGGAGGCGGAGGGTGAGTAGTTTTCTGGGCAAGCTCCAAGAAGATATTCAGCTACAGGCTGAAATTAAGCTCAACATTTGATATGCTAAGATAAACAGTATTTAACACTCCAGGTCAAATGTGGTGTTAGGGAGAAGTGCAAAAGGGAGTGGGGTGGGGGAGGCTGTAGAAGTCTCTCCATCATGCTTCTAGTTTTGCTACCCATGTGGTCTGTGAAGCACACGGATGTCTCAGGATCAGTTTAGACACTTCAACAATGTCCACCTTTTGGCATGGAGGGCCTTAGCTTAGTGGTAGAGCGCATGCTCTACATGCAGAAGATTCCATGTTCAACTCCAGATAAGGCTGGGAAAGACTTTAGAAAAATAGTTCAATGGCTTGACATGCTACAAGGCAGCCCCCTCTGTTCCTAGGGTTGTATGATATCATGATTAACAGGAGCAAAATGAAATGCTATGTTTGGGAATCACACTTTTGTCAAAGCAAATGACAGCCCAGCCCCTACCGGCAAGGATCCCAGAGGGTGGGGTGTCACAAGGTGGGCTGCATGTGGGGCTTCCCTTATAGTTGATCTGGAAGCTGCAGTTAGTGCAGAATCATGCTTTGGTTTGAATGCTGGCAGAAGTGAGACCTTGTCAGCATATAACATCTGTACTGAGAAATCTGCACCGGTTGCTGGTTTGCCGCCAGGCTAAGTTCATGATGACTATTAGTATACTATATAATATATAGTCCTTAACAATTTGGGACCAGTTTATCTGTGAGAGCACAAGATGAACACTGGTATTTTCAGCTGTGAAATTTTGGGCATGCTAATGAGCTGTGGTGTATTAGAATACAAAGACGTTAGCGCCATCCCCATTCCTTTTTTAATACACTACCTACTGGTTCCAGTTTTGTAGTAGCTGAATTTCTGCAAACAGTGTAGGCTAGACACACAATCGATATGAGAAAAGATAAATTGCTACAACTGGCTGCGAATTCTACTGTCACTAACAGGACAATGAAAAATGCTTGCTACTTGAATACACTACATCGTGATCCTTAAATCTTTCGACAGACGAGACATCAATATCAAATGCTAAATAATCTCTAGATAGTAAAAAAATAATTCCCCACTCCCCACCACCACCCATGGAAGATGGATGCAGCCTTTCTATTTCTTTAATCATTCCATACTGAAGAGGGGAATTAGCTCTAAGAATCCAAGTTCAAGGTGATCAGATGCCAACATTCTTTTTCTCTATGGTTAAAACTACTACATATATATTTCAACCAATTAAAGGGAGTATAGAGTGCAGTCCAAATTCTGCTTTTCAGGTGTATCATCAGCATCACAGCTATTCCAGCTGAGAGGTGTCTGTGATACAGCGACAGTGAAGTAAACAAAAACTTGGTTCTTACTTTCCCTCTGGGGTCAATGCATCTTCCTGAATGGGACAAAAATGCCAAAGATAGGCAGTCTCAGCTTGTGAAATAGTTTTTGACATTTTCCAAGAATTCCTAACTAGTCAGAGTAACACCCAACACGTCCCAATTGTCAGGACCCCTTTTATTAACTGCAAGACACAGGGGTGAGGAACATATGGCTCTCCAAACATTGTTGGACTGCAATTGCCATCATCCTTGACCACTGGCCATGCTGGTAGGAATTATGGGAGTTGGAGAACAACATCTGGAGGTCGACATGTTTCCCATTTCTGTTTGACAGCACTGCTATCCAGTTAGCCAGCTGGGACCATAAGTGGTTTGTGGCCTAGCCTAAGCTACGTTGAAGCAACACAACTTTTTGTTTGTTTCTATAAAGTAGGGAGATGGCGTGGGGGAGAAGGACATAATAAACTTCCTACCAGTAGTGTGTGGTCAGTGGACTAGGAAAATTAGAGTATTCAAGTATTAAAGCTTAGTGCCTCCTTCCCAAAGCCCAGGAAGCTTCTGCCTAGCTTAGGGAGGAAGGTGCGATGCTCCAAAGGGGTCAAAGAGCTCTCCCGCCACTTTCCCAAAGCCCACTCACCTGGCTTTGGGAAGGAGGCAGCGCCACAGCAAGGCTCCAGCTTCCTATCAGAGGCCTGGAGCCTCCTTCCTAAAGTCTGGGAAGCTTCTGCCTGGCTTAGGGAGGGAAGCATGATGTCCACGCACGCAATGGCAGGACATCTCAATGCCCCCCCCCTCACAAGTTGGAGCATCTGGCCCTAACTGTTCCCCTATGAAAAGTTTCACTGCACGCCACTGCTTTCAATACTTTATCATGTCTTCTCCCAAGGTGGACAGAATTGGGTGGAGAGCCACAGCCAGCTCTTCACTGATCCACATAGATGAAGGTTCAGTGAGGGACTAAGCTCCCCAGAAGCAAATGAATGGGAGAAGAGAGGAAGGGAAAGCTTGAGGTTACCTTATCATCATCTCTCTCCTAACTGGGGATAGGGAAGAAATGTGATTCAATTTGCATTTAAAGGTGAGTCTGTCAAATTTGCACTTTTCAAAGCAATGAGTCCAGAGGGTGGCACTGTCTGCCATCTCCCCCCTTCTCCTTAAGACTCAGGATTGCCCTTGTAGAACTCAGCAGGGAGAAGGATCGGGTCAAAACTACTTCTCTCTGTCTTTCATTGACTCTACCTCTGCCTGGCTATAGCTCAATCTGCTGTTACCGTATTCTCCCTGCCTTCCACCCCACCAGGCCCAATAGATACCAGTCACCAGTGACCGTGCCCCGGCCCTCTTTAGGTAAGCTGTATCAATGCTGGTCTTGGGAGGAGCGTTCTGCAATCCTCCATGGCATCCTCTGGATATTTGGCAAGGAGTGTGTTTCCCAACACTTTTTACCAACTTGCAAGCTATGCCTTTTCCTGAAAACAAAGGACTTGGCCACTGTCAAGTGCTCAACTGATTGATGTAAAATAATATGCATGGGCTATTTCTTAAAACAACTGGCAACATCAACGGGATCAAAATGTAGGAAAACAATTAAACAAACTTTTAGCCACATGGTTCACTGTTCCTTTTTTAAAACGGCTATCCACATGCTTCCCAGAAGGCTACCAGGAAGGCAGGAAGGCAAGAACCCTCCTCTTTCTTTTGTCCCCAGCATCAGGTGTTTTGAGGTACGCTGCCTCTGATCATGGGGGCATAGCTGTCATGGCTAACAGCCACTGGCAGATCTGATCTCAGTGGAGGCTGATCTATAGAAAACAGGCACTGTCCCACCAGCCTCAGTCAGTTGTCAGCCAGATTCCAATGGCCTGCCTGCTTACCTACTTACAATGAGTGCATGGAGTGGCACTGCCTATCACTGGCTCTGGCTCCACCTACTATAGGTCTTCCTGCCTTCTACCCCACCAGTCTCAGGTGCACCAGCCACCACTGCCTTCCCTCCATGTACGTTGCTGTTAATGTTTTGCTCTTGCTCTATCTTTCTTTCTACAGCTGAATCTAACCTACTTGTGTGACAGCTGCTTTTGAAAATATGCAGAAAAGAGAGTGAGATAACACCCTCCCTAAATTTTACAAAATGCAAATACGTATTTTTATATATTTTAAAAATAAAATGCATTGGCGCAGATTTTCAAATCAATTGCTATGTGAATGCAGAGAAAGAACATGATTCAGAGGCTCAGTTCAGTTTAAAGAAAGAAGCACATATGTCTTGGAGCAGGCAACAACATTTGGGCTGAAGGGAGAGAGAGAAAAGCAGAAACATTAAAAAAAGATGTTGAGTGGACTGACTGCAGTTTGGATTTATATCCAAACCATCTGTGAATTTGGTTTCTCTCTATCTCTCTCTTCTTCAAATGTCTTCACAACTCAGTTTTCAAGCAATTATTCAGACTCTAAAATAACAATATATTCCTCTCATTTGGATCTACACCAGATTCTTCACTTGATCCCAAAGTCTTAAGAATTATTTTTTAAAAAAGAACTCATAGTGCAGCTGATCATATTGCTTTTCAAAATGGATATGAAATAGAGCCAGCAGCCAATTATTTCTGCTGATAAAAAAATGGACAAATATTTGGGGACAGAGTGTTACGTACATAAAAAAAACAAAACAAGTACCGGTATTTCTTGGAAATGTTTTTTCCTCTCTCTTCCCTTTGTATTTTTAACTTACACATTTTTCATGTAATTTAGTACTGTATGAGTGTTAAGGTGCTAGGCTGACAGCAATGCAGAATGAAGTCTTTTATTATGATGTTGAGCAAGCCCAGCTGCAGAAGTTATGGTATTTCCTACATTAACTTAAACATGACCTAAAAAAGGATGATGGGGTTCAGATTCATAGTGTTGAAATATGGGCCTCTTAATCCAAACACCATCAAATTCACTTACTGGTATTTGTAAATATTTGTGTCATTTATTTACCCCCCCCCTCTCTACATCTGAGTAGCTTTCACATTTTTAAACACAATGTGTGAAAGAGCAAGAATAAATGCTCACAGAAAGCATACATTGAGGGCCAAGTAAGATGCGGCCATTAACTGTGTCTTAACCTGCACTTAAAAAAATGCAAATAGCAAATAGTGACGGGGAAGCAGGGGTAATGATTATCAGGTTTGCACCCTTTCTTTTGAAATTGCTTATGAGGGATGCTCTTCCAATGCAAACAGTAGCTTCCCAAAAGGTAAAGGTAAAGGGACCCCTGACCATTAGGTCCAGTCGTGACCGACTCTGGGGTTGCGCGCTCATCTCGCATTATTGGCCGAGGGAGCCGGCGTATAGCTTCCAGGTCATGTGGCCAGCATGACAAAGCTGCTTCTGGCAAACCAGGGCAGCACATGGAAACGCCGTTTACCTTCCCGCTGAAGCGGTTCCTATTTATCTACTTGCATTTTGACGTGCTTTCGAACTGCTAGGTTGGCAGGAGCTGGGACCAAGCAACGGGAGCTCACCCCGTCACAGGGATTCGAACCGCCGACCTTCTGATCAGCGAGCCCTAGGCTCAGTGGTTTAACCACAGCGCCACCTGGGTCCCTTCCCAAAAGTACACATTAACTGCTATTTAACAGCACACATGCTCTACTATGGCTATCCCTCTCCTGCTATTTTTCAAGCACTCCCCCAAGTGGATTTTCCATTTACTTAACAACCTACCCATCTCTCTCCATCCTCTTGACACCCGTGGAAAAGGGCTCTTGCATCTTTTATAGTGATATAGAAGATGGAATGTCAACAGGTGTAGATTTTCCTTGAAAAAAACCCACCTAGGCCTATATGATATATATATTTATGTATCCCCATTCTTATTAATTCTTTATTATGTAGTTTTTCTGCCCAGCCCTTCCTCTAAGTACCGGGTGACTCACAATATAGACTCTACAACAGAATAAGATATAAAAATATACAAGGGGATAAACAAAAATACTAAACACAAATCAGCAGTAGTACATAACCAGCATCATCTTCTCCAGAGTCAGCATCAACTTAAGAACCCACAGGATAAATAAATATGTTTTTAACTTAAGCCGGAGTTAATGTGGAGGTCAGCTGAATGGTACTCAAGAGGACGTTTCACAAATGAGGTGCTACCAGCAACATTGGCTGGTGGAACCCCAAGCAGTGTCCCTTCCAATTGACCATAGAACTCTCTCCAATAGGACTCAGTATTGGGGAAGGGACTTCTTCAAATACCTGGGTTCTACTAATTCAGTGATGGGCAACCTTTTGAGCTTGGTGTGTCAAAATTCACCAAAAAACTGAGCATAACTCGGGTGGTGTGTCACTTCGAGAAAAAAACCATAATTTTGCGATATTTATAGTTTAAATAACAAAAATGTATAATTGTAATATATAACTGTATTTAATAAACCAAAAACTAATTATTTAACCAAACCAAAAACCCCTTATTTATCACAAAGTGCCCAGAGTTGTTGAGCTTTTGGGGGGAGCTGCTGATCAAAGTTTTGGAGGTTTTTTGGGGGGGATGCCCCAAAGCTGCTGCGCATTTTGGGGGGGGGAAGAGAACAGAAATAAATGATGAATAATACCTTCCCTGGAACTAACACGCAGCACCGACATAGTCTGCCAAAGTGCCAAAAAACCCAGCATAGAATGGGTTAAAAAACGAACGCTGTTACACCCAATCATAGTCTGCCAAAGTGCCAGAAAAACAGCACAGAAAGGGTTAAAAAACCAATCTCTGGCTACCAGCAACAACAACAACAAAAGGATCTGGGTTTTAACAGTGGAGACAAGCTCTAGCGGAGGCAAGCTGTAGGAGGAGCGGGAGAACAAATGGGGGGAAAAGAACAACAACATGGGCCAATGGGGCATGTGCCAGCAGTGAGGGCTCTGCGTGTCACGTCTGACACGCGTGTCATAGGTTCATCATCACTGTACTAAGTCATTTAGAGTTTTATGCATTAAAATCAGCATATTAAAGTGGGCTTGCTAGCTCACTAGCAGCCAGTGCAATGCTTTCATAAATGACTGTTGCTGGCAAACTGATATGAAATTATGCTGAATTGGAAGAAGCAATAGAGGCACTTCAGCCATACAATTCTTTAAGGAAATGGTGCTATATAAATAATAAAGTTTCTTATTCCTGGATGCAGCAGACTGTGTTACAGTAGCAAAGAAACATAAGACTGCTTAATACATCCAAGGAATCAAAAGGGAATTTTCATTTTCTCCCCTTTGCTGAAAATACCAAATATCACTTTAAGGTTGCTGTTAGTTTTTAAAAATGATTTTCTTATAGCAACTTCACAAGCACTTAAATGTGTTAGCCTTCTTCTCTAAAACAGATAGTACAAAGTTTAAATGCTCTTTTGACAGCTTTGACGATCCCAGAAGGTATTGTTATCATTTGCCACTGTGACTAAATACTAACATTCTGGAGGTATCATAACATAAATTAATTGAATGAATAACACACATTTTTAAAAGGGGGAGGGGAGCTATTCTAACTGCGTTGTTCGATTTTATACTTAACATAAGAAAATACCTTTTATTTATTAAATTTACCTGAAGGCTGCTCCAGAATTTTCAGACTGCCAGAATATACGACAAATCAGTGCTAGTGCGTGAGGGGAAATTATGGGCCTTGCAGTGGAAATACAGGTTCAGCTCACTGCAGGAGCTCCCTGTGCCTTGAATACAAAAAGGTTAAGTTAAGCAGTTACACATGTTAAGTGGTGTCCTGAAAATATGTATGAGCTTAGACTATTGTGACATAGGTCTTGGCAGATGCGAAACAGATTTAGAGAGTCAGCAAATACTGAATGGCTCTGCAATAATGTTCAAGAGATATTCAACTTATAATGAGCCCAGTAGAGCTAACATCCCAATTTGGAGCCCTGAAGAGGGTATGCGGCACCAGCCACTGTCTCACCATGTTTCATTAGCATTTTGGATACCAGTCTCTTGCCTAGAAAGATCCCCGTGCTTTTAACAGTGGCAGATGCAGCATAAATTCAACAAGAGCAGGTTTTTCCTAGCATGCTGAATCCGATGTATTATGCAGATTTCAAAGATGGAGAAGCCAGGGGGATTGGGGGGGGGGCAGAAAGTTGCCAACTAGATTAGAAATTAATAATTGCAGTGCCTCCCTTCTGATCAAAATCAACATTCAATCTGTACCAATGCTTCTGTCATACCATCATGTTGTTTGTTTAGTCGTTTAGTCGTGTCCGACTCTCTGTGACCCCATGGACCATACCATCATGAGCTCTCCTTAAAAGAGTGCCTTGTTCCAGTATCATTTCCAGCTATGACGCTTCCAAGCTCTGCCCCAACTTTTTGCTTCACAAAACAGAAGCTCTATTTTGAGTTGGGTTTTGGAGTATTTTAAACTCTGGGCCACAACTTCCTCCATTAAAAGTGTTCTCCCTCTAAAAGTGAGAGCCAGTTAAAAGTGAGAGCCAGTGTGGTGTAGTGGTTAAGAGTGGTAGACTCGTAATCTGGGGAGCCGGGTTCGCGTCTCCGCTCCTCCACATGCAGCTGCTGGGTGACCTTGGGCTAGTCACACTTCTGTGAAGTCTCTCAGTCCCACCCACCTCACAGGGTGTCTGTTGTGGGGGAGGAGGGGAAAGGAGATTGTTAGCCGCTTTGAGACTCCTTCGGGAGTAACCTTAAGAATGTATACATACTCAATGAGATGTGTGAGTTTGCTTTTGCTGGGTAATCTCATTTACCATATATTAGGTCTAATTTGAGACAAACTCTCATCTCCTCATCAATACAAAGAAGCAGGGGCAGAACTGGGCTTTATTTCACCAGGGTCAAAGATCCAGTTTGTGCATACACACATAGCTGGGAACCTCTATGGCGCCCCTCTAGAGGCTTCACTCAAGGCAAGAAACCTCACTATCCCCCCCCCTTTCTCTTTTCTGATCTTTCATACTTGTCACTTTAAAAACTTTGATTCTGGATTTCAACTAGGATTGTCCTCAGCATTACTTGATGCTCTTGCTCTCATTTTGAAAAGATATCTATTTATATTCTCCAAACATTTTTTAAAAATACCATACTATTCTAGGGACGCGGGTGGCGCTGTGGGTTAAACCACAGAGCCTAGGACTTGCCGATCAGAAGGTTGGTGGTTCAAATCCCCGTGACAGGGTGAGCTCCCATTGCTTGGTCCCTGCTCCTGCCAACCTAGCAGTTCAAAAGCACGTCAAAGTGCAAGTAGGTAAATAGGTACCACTCAGGCGGGAAGGTAAATGGTGTTTCCGTGCGCTGCTCTGGTTAACCAGAAGCGGCTTAGTCATGCTGGCCACATGACCCGGTAGCTGTACACCGGCTCCCTTAGCCAGTAAAGCGAGATGAGCGCCGCAACCCCAGTCATGACTGGACCTAACGGTCAGGGGTCCCTTTACCTTTTTATTCCACACTGAAATGTTTAAATGTCCTTGAATCTTCGCTCACTTGCCATCCCCTCCTGTCCTGCCACACCATCATGGTGCGCCACACCCTTTGAGAACCACTATTTTAAACCATGATCTCTGGTTTGTACAAAATGGGCAACAATGGTTATGTAGAAAAAAAAGGTTAAAGTCCTCCTCCCAGCACATGCAGGAGAGGGAAGTGTGCATTGCAGCTCTTGCATAAACCATGGTTTATCATGAGGTGCAAATGTCTGCCATTCTGCAAAGTTTTTCATGTTGAACTCTCCAAAGAAAGCAACCAGCAGTGTCTCTACCAACTCACCAAGTTTATCAGTACAGAACCTGCAGGTCTGGTGCTGTTTAAACCAGTGCAAGCTCCACAATGGACCTTAGACAACACATAGACAAAGTTACAACACATAGACAAACCCTGAGTATCTATGAATTCTAAATGTGGGAAGCCTTACATCACAAGACAACAGATGGAGTAAAGACAGCCTGGTTCCCCAGGGCATTATGTAAAACAGACGATGAGTGTCAGCACTTTATTCCCACACAATGTTTTAAGTATTATGTAGAGCATAGAAGAAAAGGGAATAAAGCCATTCTCCAGGAAAATGGTCTAAAAATAAATACAGTGCAAAGAAGTTATGTGGACAAAATTAGCACATCCTAAGGATAGCTTTGTGTTTCTGCAGAATTTCTAAGTGGAAAAACATGAGGAAAAATTGCTGGCGCACTCACATCTTCTCATTCTCTTGTTGAGAATGTGAGGCTGTGTATGTTATGGCTGACTGAGAGGGCTGTAAAAATTATTATAATGTATGGTGGTGGGAGTGAACAATCATTACCTGAACTCCTATTTGCTCAAAGGGATGTATTGAGGAAGTCCTGAGTAGGATTGTGCTGTAAACCCACCAATGGAGCGGGGCCAGTGACTTGCACAGAGCTCATAAAAAATATGGTGTTAAAATATTTCCAATGTCTCAAAAATAAAATAAATGTGCATAAGTTCACAAGGTAAACACACATGTCTATAAACCACATGTCTGAAAAAGTACAGGTGAGCAATCCTGAAGCCATCTTGGCTCTCCTAAAGACTCTATGTTTCCTCTGCAGAAAGAAACACCTTGGAGAAATATTTCCTAGTAGTTCTTTTCACTTACAAATCCTACAAATCCTATCTTAAGGGCATATTTTATATATGAATAGGGTGTGCCTGTGACTTGGATTCAAGAACTAAAGTATTTACCATCTCAAAAGACTGGCTCAAACTAACCTGGTAATGCAATCAGGTGACCATTATCAGGTATCTTGTCAGACAAGAGACAAGCCACACTATCAAATTTCTGTTGTAGATCACCTCTTTCTGTGATGTATGTATAATGCATTTTGGATGGTCTTTGGCTAAGGGGCTGGACAATTGTTAAAGTCTTCAAAAATTCTTGCACACTTTTGCTCCGGGTCCTTGAAAGGGATCTCTCTCTCTCTCTCTCTCTCTCTCTCTCTCTCTCTCTGTGTGTGTGTGTGTGTGTGTAAACTCTGTTGCAGCAGAAAAATAAAGATCTTCTTTGCTTTCACTGGATCCTGCCTCCACTCAATTTTCCCAGACACTGAATCCCTTGATGGAGAGCTAAGCTGTAAACACCAATCACATTTTTTTCTATAACAATGGTAGAATAAGTAGGGGCAGCTGATTGCCTCTCACCCTATGCTACAGGGGGAAACTGCTGTCCTCCACATGTTGGACTCCAACTCCCATCAACTCTTGCCATCAAGGACAATGGGAGCAGGAGTCAAAGAGCGTCTGGAGGACCAGATTCCCTATTCCTGTACTCCTTTGGACAGCAGAATATTTCAATGGCTGTGCAAGACAGTATTCTCTTTCCATCATCCAAAGTGCATGCTGTTCATCTTTAATTTCTGGGATGGGGTTGGAGGAATGATGTGGTGACTGATAATGAATTGGGAGGGGGATCAATAAACTGAAGGGAAATTTATTTTGGAGGTTGGGTGCAAAACAAATTGGGGCAAATTTATAGTAGTGCTGATTTGGGTGATCCAAGCTTGGACTTAACTGAATGATTTATTTGAGTTACAGGTAGGTAGCCGTGTTGGTTTGACGTAGTCAAAACAAAACATTTTTTTAAAAAAATCCTTCCAGTAGCACCTTAGAGACCAACTAAGTTTGTCATTTGTATGAGCTTTCGTGTGCATGCACACTTCTTCAGATACACTGAAACAGAAGTCACCAGACCCTTATGTATAGTCAGAGGGTGGGGAGGGGTATTACTCAGAAGGGTGGTGGGAATGGGTGATTGGCTGATAGGTGTGGTAAACCTGTTGACAAAGCTATACAGTTCCTTCTGGTAAATGACTGAATAATCTTGTTTTTCTTTCTTTTCCTATGATTTCCCCATGACTATTTGCCTTCCTTTCTCATCCCTCACTTAGATATGTATTCTAGGAAATAAAAGTATTGTAGTTTTTAATTGGAGCAATCGAATGACTAAGTAAAATAAATGAAGCAAATATAATTTCAGATTACTAAATGAATCAATAAGAAGGGGAAAATGTTAAGAAAGCTAGGTTGTCTTGTGTGGCTTCTTGTTTTCCTCAGAAAAGACTCCTCTCTTAAACAAAACACACACACACACACACACACACACACACACACACACATATATATATATATATATATATATATATATATATATATATATATATTGTGTAAAGTGTGTTAGTCAAACAATTAAGAATTAAACACAAGCCGGTGTTAGCTGCCTTCTCCCAACTTTTAATCACACGCCTCTCCATCTCCTGAAAAACTTCCCTCTGTCCCGCGGACTACATCTCCCATCCTGTTTTGCGGCTGAAGCGTCTTTTCTCCCTTTAGAATTCATTCTCCGCGCCTTTTCTTGGGGGGGTAGGAGGGGACGTCTCCCAGGCTGCTTTGCGGCCGCAGCTTCCCTCAGTCTCTGTTGCCCAAGTTCCGTGCACTACATCTCCCAGGCTGCTTTGCGGCGGCGTGCTCCTCTCAGCTTATCCTCGCCCTCCGGCTTTCCGAAAGGAGGTTGCTGGCCAAAGATGGCGGATGGGGTGTTGAGCGCCGGCGTCAACCTGGAGGCTTTCGCCCAGGCTATTGCGGCTATCCAGGCGTTGCGCTCCAGCGTCACGCGCGTCTTCGATTGCCTCAAGGACGGCAGGCGCAACAAGGAGGCTTTGGAGGGCCGTGAGAAGAGCTTCGTCTCCAGCTTCCAAGAGAGCCTCCACTCCGTCAGCCGAGACTTGGGGTGAGGAGGAAGGAAAAGAGAAAAAAAAAACCCCGCCGAGGAGGAGGTTGCCCTGGGCGACACTCCCCCCTCCCTTAACTCCCCTCCCTTTCTCCCATTTCTGGGATGAGGAGATGGTGCCCACAAGGCTAGAAATGCTTGAGACAAGGCGACCCCCCAATTAGATATGGAATTTGATAGTGCAATGAAATGCCAGTTCGCTGTGACAACTGAACAATGGAACTTCCACGTTCAGGAACAGTCCAGTTTTATGAAGGCTATGTGGGTTTGGGCAAGCCTTAAAGGGAGGGTTGCTGCTGCCGTTCGTTGAAGAGTTATGCCGTGGAAATGACCACGGGCAGGTAGAGTCTACCTTCTTAATGCTGCTTCGTTCATAGCAAGCCACAAGGGAGAGTAGCTGCTGTTATTAATTGGAGATGCCATGCCGTCTACAGTTTTGCAGTGGAACCTCCATGTGCAGAGACAATACTTTCTTATGAATACAACTTGGTTTGAGGCAAGCCACAAAGGGTAGTGGTTGATATTTGGAGATGCCATGCTCTCCACACCTATGCAGTGGAACTTCCACAGCAGGGATAGTATACCTTCTGAAAGCTTTGTGGTCTTGGGCAAGGTTTGTTGTTGGGAGATGCCATGCTTGCCACAGCTGCACAGTGTTCTGGAACCATACAGGTTCTGGGACCATCTCTCTTCCGAATTCCGTGCTGTTTGGACAAGACACAGCAATGCTGTTGTTAACTGGAGGTGCCATGCTCTGCACAGCAAAACAGTGAAACCTCTAGGTCCAGAGGCAGTCTACCTTCTGAATGCTACATGGTTTGGGGCAAGCTAGAAGGGAGGATGGTTGTTAATTGTTGGATGTGTTGTGTTAAGAGGTTGGGGTGTTGTTGTGAGTGTCAGGTGCTGGGGAATGACCAGCAGACCCAGGGGCAAAAACTGAAAAAGATAGGTTAATGGGAAAGAAAGAGGATGCTAACCAGAAGTGTAATGAAATGCCACATTCCCTGCTAGGCAGCCACATGTCCTTGGTGGGTGGGTGGCTAGAGGCAAAAGTGGGTGGAGCAACAGGTATAAATGCTACTTTTGCATAGTAGGCTACTTTCTCAAACCCTCTCTCTATCCTCCATCCACACAAGCAGGAGGCATCAATTTAGTTCAAGAACACATTTCATTTTTTTTGTAAATAAATTTTTATTGATGTCCTTTTCTTCTTTCCACAATACATTCCAACCAGGCGAAAACACTGAGGGTATGAAGTATAAAGAGAGCTTGGAGAATGCATTTACCTTGCTCCCCTGTCTGTACTGAAAGTCTTCAAACTTTTTAGACGCAGGGTCCAAACACTCATTTGGGGATACTATACAGTGGTGCCTCGCAAGATGAATTTAATTCGTTCTGTGAGTCAATTCGTTTTGCGAAAAATTAGTCTAGCGAATCCCATAGGAATGCATTGAATTATTTTTTTTGCCCATAGGAACGCATTAATTGAATTTCCTATGGGAAACCATGATTTGCTAGACGATTTTTTCACAAAACAAATTCGTCTAGCAAGGCAACCTCCACTCGAAAAATCTATTCGTTTCCTGTTAATCTGACAGTTTTGAGTTGGCTTGGGTGAGGGCGTGTGACCTGGTCAAGGGACCTGTTCAGTTGCAGAAGAGTGGTTCTCCAGGGTCTCTGGCTCAGAGTCTTTCCCAGCACCTATTATTTCCCGGTTTGTTTCTTTTTACTGGTGGTGCCTTATGACAATGATTCTCAAACTTTTTTCCTCTGGGACAAACTTTCATAACAAAAAATTGCTTGTTCCACACCAAATTTTTTATTAATGAGAAATACAATGGAAAACAAAAAGGAACAATTCCTAGAAGTGCTTGATTTAGAACACAAAACACAACTACTTTATAATATGAGCATGGGACATCCAGAAAGTATAAAACAATGCAGCTACATAAGAACATGAATCATTCCCAAAATATAATTATAAACAAACATATCTGATGCTCCCAACACTGCATCTACAATGAGCTCCCCAGTGCCTTCTCCTTGCTTCTCTTACTCTTGGTACTCAGCAGTGATGTGCGATGTTGAGAAGCCTGGTGAATGAAGCTGCCCTGCTTGTGCTACTACTGTGTAATAAAATATGGTAAAACCACATAAGAGTTAACAAAATATGCTGTGTTAAATACCATAATTTAATGGCTTTTCATTTTATTTTAGTGAACTGGAACGTCTAAGTAATCTTGTAGGCAAGCCATCAGAGAACCATCCTCTCCACAATAGTGGATTGTTGAGTTTAGATCCTGTTCAGGACAAAACACCCCTCTACAGTCAGCTGCTTCAGGCTTATAAATGGTCAAATAAGGTAAGAAATAAAAGAAGTGCATTAATGTTAATTGCTAGTCAAAGTTATGTTATATAGAGGGGTTTGATATTTTTGGCTATTGCAGCTTTGCTATCTCAGCTGCCTCTTCCTTTGATGCAGAGAGAAGCATCAAGAGAAATTATATTATGGGAGCTATATTTATACCCTGTCCTTGTTTTAAGAGGCTGCTATCAAGCTGATGATGGGGATGAGTTAAGCAAAATTGTATCCTCCATCCTCAACAAATTTGTGTGCTCCTTTTCTACTCATAATTGTTTAAAAAGCTTATCCAAAAGCATAAGGAGGTGCTTTTTCAGTCCTTGACATCTTCTAATAATTGATTGGAGTTCTCTCTCTAGTGACATTCATAGCCATCATGTTTTAAACAGTGTACATGTTTAAATAAAATGCATGATTGATTTGTATAATACAAAACTTTGCTTGTTCTAACGAGTTCAACAGAGTTTTAAACTTTTAGGATTGTGTCAGAGGGTCGTCGTGGCTACTCTAGAGTAACTCTAAAAGTAAAGGGGCCCCTGACCATCAGGTCCAGTCGTGTCCGACTCTGGGGTTGCGGCGCTCATCTCGCTCTATAGGCCGAGGGAGCCGCCGTTTGTCTCCCTCAGCCAGAAAAGCGAGATGAGCGCCACAACCCCAGATTCGTCTGCGACTGAACAACTGTCAGGGGTCCCATTACCTTTACTATTGCTTGTTGAATTTCCATAGCTGTAATTGGTGCCTTGAGGTGTTGGGTTTTCTTGCTTGTTATTTTCGGCGGATGATTTTGTTTTAGAAATTCATCAATATATTCCTGGTTTTGTTTTCCCTTCTGATATAATTCTGTAAAATACTTTACAAAGTTCTTACATATATTATTCGAGTCTATTGTTTTCTCTCCCATTTTCAATTTATTTATAATCCTCTCACTCTGCCCTTTTTTGAGTTGCCATGCTAGCAATTTGCCTGGCTTATTTCCAAATTCAAAATTTCTATGCTTAAATCTTTTAATATTCCATTTGACTTCTTGGTTTACAAGTAAAAGACCTTAATCCTATTGTTCTGCAAACCTATGAATACAGAAACAACCCCTTCAGTGCTAAGTTTCAAGAAGTTCAGTGAATAGAATAGAAACAATATTTTTCTGATTGTTTGGAGTGGACAGTATTTAAGTTTTTCATGTGTAGGCTGGGCTGACAGTCTAAGTTTCTTAATATATATATATATATATATATATATATATATATATAGTTTTTGTTTAGCCAAATTAGTTAACAAACATGGATGTTTGTTTAAGCAAATAACATATGCTGTAATGTTACTGTTTCAGTTGAATAAATCTATTTAAATTGTTATTATTAAGGTAATGATTATTTTTCTCCTTCCTAAGTACAACAGTAAAGTTGTCCAAATATGAATGATTAACCTATTAAACTGGGGATAAAAAACTAATATGAAAAGTTGATATTCTAAAAATCTTCATCTACTTGCATATTAAAGTTATACCATCAAGAATTAGTCTTTATGTAGAAAACTATGATTTAAATCAAGCCTTACTGACTAGTGATTTAAATCGTGATTTAAATCAGTTTGATTTAAATCAAATCCACCCTGCTGACGAGATAAGATCTAATCCCAGCTTTTTCTTTATCAACACCCTCCTACGTTTTCGTATAACGTGTGTTTCCTGTAGACATATTTTGTCTAATTTTTGCTTAATATACGGTATGTTCTACTTTGTTCCTTTTAACTTTGTCATTTAGTTCATTCACATTCCTGGTAATAATCTTTAAATTCATAGTTTAATAACAGTTTAGTATATTAACACAATTACAGTTTGTGAGCTAATCAGGCCGTAAGTATCTAGTCCTCCTCTGTTTCTGTTGTTGGTTTAACATTCCCATCTCCTCCCACTGGCTGCTTTCACCTTCCTAACTCTCTCCAGTATTTCTTCCAAAATTTGTCTGCTTTGTCCGCTGTCACACACCTCTGCCTTTTCCCTTTAAAGAATAAGAAGATTCCCTCCAGAAACTCCCACCTATAAACAATGGAGTATGCCTTCAATACTTCAGCCAGAAATGTATTGTTGTCTTTCTTTCTCAACAGGCATGAAGGAATCTCCTTTAGGATAATAATGTCTTTCTCCACAATTCTGAGTCTTCTTTTATTACTGGTTTGCAAAATTTTATCTCTAATTTGACTTGAGTTGAAAGATATCAAACAGTCTCCAGGCCATTTCTTTGCTTTAGCAACATTTGATTTTACTCTGAATATTTTTTCTGTGCCTTTGATTATTTTGTCTTCTTGAACCTCTAACCATTTGGCTAACTCCTTAATGATTCTTTCATTGATAACCTCCTCTGCCTCTTCAGGAATGCCTCTAAACCTCAAGGTCCTCTCTCACCTCTGCATCTGCACGTGGAAGTATAGTTTTATCTTAATTTAGTGGTCTATAATTTCCTTAAATACTCACTCAGCATTGCCCTTTAATCACCACTTTGTTTTGAATTTAGTAATCTGTTCTCACTTCCATTGTTTACATCAGCTGGCTGACGCTTCAATTGTCTGTTCTAACAAGAGGGCTTGTCACCTGTAACACTTTGCTCCTTCAGAATAATTTCTCTCGCCATCTCTTTCTCTTCCTGGTTGTTTTATGATGCTGTAACATGAGACAACGTTTTACTCTTGCATGTATGCAAAACTGATTTAGTTGGATTGGTTTTGCCCACTCTCAGCAGCTGTTTTTAAATAAGAGCATATGGAGTCAATGGAGTGGGTTTTGGTCTGACTCTTTGCTGTCATTTGGAAGGGGAGAGCGTTTAGTTGCTGTGATGCATGGAAGTACTTTTTGCCTCTCTGCATTTAATTTTTAATTTTTGACCCCTTTGTGGCTGGTGTGTTGTATATTTGATGAGCTGAGAGCCCAGGACAGCTCCCTTTCCTTCTCTGCCCATATTGCTCATGCGTTAACAATTGTACACATAAAACACATCGCTGAGCTAGGATAAAATGTGGACTTAAGGGCAGGAGTAAAAAAAGGGGGGTGGAGTAAAAGAATGTGGATATTTCAGCATTTTTCAACTCATGAATTTACTCCCTATTAATAGAGTCCTGTACACTCATCTGCTCAAAAATATGTCCCATTAAAGATTGGATTGGATTTTTGTTGGTTGCTGTGTGCTTGGATATTACATACACATCATTGGACCAATGCACCCTCCCATTGCAAAGTTGATGATCAAAGGTTTGATGTGTAGTGGTGGTTGAGAAATGAGGCAACAGAATGGGACAGTTAGGGGGCTGAAGTCAGAATACGCATTCCTTGGGGACTGGAATCCATTGTTAATGTTTTTAGCTCATCAGAGGAGAGTAATAATGCCTCCTCATAAACAAACTTTTGGACAAACCTTTAATATATTTTTGGACAACTATCGTACATTTGAAATGTAGCTATGTACTGTAGGTGTGAATTGGTGTGATTTTCTCTTCACAAAAAATGTGTGCAACATACTTGTGGCTTCATTCTTCATTAATGTTTGTTTATCTATGTTTCTAACAAAAAACTTAATAAAAACAGGCTAAAAAAGAATAAGGGCTGTGCTGTTAAATTCAGTGTGACTTACTTTACTGTCAAGTAAACAGATAGAGAACTGCAGATGAAACCAAATTATTAGAAGGGCCTTCCTTGCTGAGCTTGTGATATATAAGTAGTCTGATTATGATTATTTATTATAATCATAATCTGAAGTTCACAGGGTGGTTCACAATATTTAAAAAAGCAAAATGAGAACACAAAGTACATAATAAAACATAAGCAAACCAATAACTCCCCCCCCTTTCCCACAAACATTTTAAAAAGACCATAGAAGGTTAATCAGAGGCTTGATTATAGTGAAATGTTTTCACCTAAAGATATGTAATGAAGGCGCAAGGTGAGCCTCCCTGGGAAGAGCATTCTACAAATGGGGAGCCACCCCAGAAAAGGCACCTTCTCTTGTTGCCAGTCTCTGCACTTCTCATGGAGGAGGCACATGAAGAAGGACCTCAGAGGATGATTGCTGGGTCCCTGTTGCTTCATATGGGGAGCAGTTGTCATTGAGGTATTTACGCTAAACTTGAAAGTAAAACCTATTGAATCCAGTGGGGAAGGGGCATAGCTCAGTACTACAGCACCTAGTTTGCTTGCACAGGGGCAGTCCAATCTGTAGCATCTCCCAGTAGGGCTGGGAAAGATTCCTGCTCGGTACCTTGGAGAGCTGGTTCCAGTCATTGCAAGCCAATACTGAGCTTGATGGGCCAATGAGCTGAATGACAGATGAAGAGAAAGTGGCTGGGAGAGGAGAGGAGAAAATTGACTGAAATAAGAGTGGGAAACTGAAAAGTGCAGCAGGTGGACCAATAGAGTTGGTATAAGATAAAGCTAATTCTTCTGTTGTGGCATGCAACTTTGACTATGTTGGTTGCAAGGGAACCCCCAGCCCAGCTTTAATGTCACTTGCAAACAGATGGACAACAGAAATAGAGGGTGTCTGTGTGTATGAACAAATGTTAAATGAAAAGGGATGGGGAAAGGGGTGTAACCATACGGTGTTTGCTTTGTTAGTTAAACACTTAAGTGGGCTAATTGCCTGTCATAGAGCATATGGAAACATGAATTACATCTTTAAATCTAATTTTTGTGTGTGTGTGTGTTTTTAAAAAGAGAAGCCAAGTTAAGATGCCACACTATCTCTAATCTTCTGTGTATTTTAGTATATTCAAGAGCTAAAGTTGTTATAAAGATAACAGATAAAGAGGCAGTGGCCTGATTTGGATAAGTTGTATGAATGAGCCTAAGTGAACATACTACCGGTACCCACCCCACCCCATTATCCAGTTAAAGGTGGAGACTGAAAATACCTGCTTTTAAACTAATCAGAGTTCCCTATGACATG